>NC_136902.1:81456282-81849795 GCF_949606895.1 Notothenia rossii | reverse complement strand
TTGTAATCAGGAATAGTATCTATTTCAATCATCATGATTTCTGTATAAAGTTTAAAATAAACTAAACAGCTATAATTGCTTTAAGGATGAATACAAAGACTTACATTAAATGCATTTTTAGTTAACAAACAGAACGCTGGTTTGGTGTATGAAAAGATTTGCAAAACATTACTGTCAGTATTGTAAAATTGGTTAGTGGAAATACAAATGTATTGGGAGAAGAACTACATTTGGTACCCTGTCATCATACTCTGCCAGAGGGTAGGAGAGACCCTTTCATCTTTTTCCAGGGAGACTGACACATGGCACCAACATGCCTCGTCCTGTTCCCTTCTCCTTCTGCTGTCTTTTTGATTCTGTTTAGTAGTAGTAGTAGTAGCAGTAGTAGTAGTAGTAGTAGTAGTAGTAGTAGTAGTAGTCATAGTAGTAGTAGTATAGTTGTAGTAGTAGTATAGACAGCTCACACTTGATTACATATTTGCAATGTTTTTCAATTGACTAAATGTGCTACCGTCTATTATAGCTACAAAATAAAAAACATGAATTGGTGCCAGTTGGCGCTTTACTCAACCACAGGGTAGCGCATACCGTAAATCACAACTGAAGCTGGCGACTTTGCAGAGTCATTTTAAGATCATAAAAATATGGAGGTTAAATAGCAAATAGATAGAGTGGAGCAATATCAAAAATATTTAGCAGGTTAATTTATCCAATATACTTCCAATGCGTGATCTGCATGCACAGCAGATTACACATAGCAGCCATTACATGCACAGAGGTCAACCAGTAGGCTATTTCTATAATAAAAATATATATATTTAAAGTATTAGCAGGAAAATATGCTACACAGTCTTTGATTATCATAAATAGGAACATTTGTGAGTGTGTATTTGTAAGTTGCTTTGGATACAGGTGGCAGCTTAATGCAATGTAATGTATTGAGTTTTAATAATCAGAACATGCAAAGTATTAAAAGCTATGAAATGAATGTTGTAAATAATAAGTTTAGAGTATAATAGAATGGAAATGATCAAATCAATTACAACCTCAGAACTGTAGCCTTTGGTTTGTTGTAGTGTGGTAATAGGCTATAGACTGTAATTATTATACACATAGAGTTCAGTAACAAACTACAAGTCTTAATTTAACCCTCTGGCATACTGTTGCCCTCAGGCAACAAACCAATTTGTTCGACCTCACACTGGCCCTCTAAATATATATATTTTTTAAATATACACAATGTCACCTGACATGCTAGTGTCCAATAAAATGAGGGAATTATATGGGTGTGGCATTTTGTCTTGGGGTGGAGCAGTCCTTTCTGCAAGCAAAGCTGCAGGGGACTGAGGGCCACCACTTGGTAAGACACATTTCTCTTTTTAACATATTAGAAATGTACACAACTTAAAATAAAAAATAAATGCATGTGCATGAATACGTAAAGAACTATATTTGATTGTTTAAAGACTTATTATGTATTTATTAATTAGCTACAACTATGTTTTGTTGTTTGTTGCCTCAGGGCAACACTGTGCACTTAGACCAATTTTTTTCCAGGCAATATCATGCAAGTGGGCAAATGTGCTCAGCTGTAAAATGATAAACCTAATCAATGTTTTTACTTTACCATCTACTGATATTTACAGGAAATGGCTACCAAAACCTGTTATGGGCAGAAGGGACACGATCAGGCTGTTAGGGCTATTCCATCTGACAGTGAGGACAGTGAAGGTCAAGATAGGGTTAGGCACACAGACACACACACACACACACACACACACACACACACACACACACACACACACACACACACACACACACACACACACACACACACACACACACACACACATAGACACGCACAGACACAGACACACAGACATACACACACGTGAATTCATATAGAGTTGTTTTTTCTATTTCTTCTGAATTGTAGAAATCCTTGGTGTTTCAATAACCTCGTAGCACATTGTTGCCCTGAGGCAACAAACCAACCCCTGGTTGAGGGGTGTGGGGGGGTCACATTTTATAATTGATATAATATCAGGGACCCCTAAGCTCCTAAAACACATGGTGAACATTTTTTTCCTCCCAAAATAAAAAGTCATGCCATAGAGGGTTAAAGGGCTTCTCTCTCCTGAATTGCCAAAACCACTGGCATGCTTTCTGGGACTTTAAAGTATTATTAAATGTAAGATTTGATCGTTTTACTTTTTTTTTTTTTTTTTTTTTTTAATATGGTTTTCCTAATGCTCCGTCCTAATGTTACGTTTGGCTTCAACGTAACTCTCCTTTTGAAAAATAAATCCTCCATCACGTGACGGAGTCCGCAGCTGCTTCTTTTATACCGGAAGTCGTCGTTGTGTTGTTGCACCAGAGCCGCTGTCATGTGATAGCTCTTCCGAGGAGCTGCTGTTGACAGTAGCTTCCTACCTTTACATGAAGCTAAAGTAAAACTACGCAGGAGAACAGTTTTATGTTGGAGAAGATAAACACGGCTCGTTTCTGACGGAGAAGCCGGGCTTGTGTAGTTTCGACCCTCGGACGCTGACATGGGGTGCTGTTACAGCAGCGAGAACGATACCCAAGAGCAGGTAGTTAGCTGCTAGCCGGCTACGTCTGTCCCGATACATATTACGTTGTATAAAGAAACAACTTATGTGATTCAATTGTTTTTTTTATCGAGAATGTATTTTACGGGAAATGCATTTGAGTAATGTCTGAGAAGGTCATCAACCGGCCATTCATTTAATAGTTATAGTGATATGACACATTTAGCATGCTAGTTAAAGCCTTCGGTAAAGGCCTTACCCAGGCTGTGAAGTTGGCACATAGATGAGAAACCATAATAAATTAAAAGATAATTGACAGATCTTAAGGCAAACGCAGAAGAAAAGCAGACATATGGCAACCTATTAACTGTCATTTTTACTATTATCAGGACATTATGTTTAGCTAGTTAAATCAGTGTTACTTCCTTAAATTCATTTTTTTTATTTTTTTTAAACCAATCTGTTAACACCATATTTGCCAGCAGATGAATATATGTCTAATTCCTCCAGACTACTACCATTAATGGTTTATGTTCTGGATACCATGTACTTGATGTGAGTTGTGTCATATGACCCTAGCTATTTTTAGTTTACGGAAACTAGTCCGTGCTGCCTTCATGCAGTTATTAATTTTATCTTAATAACTGCATTAATAGTACAATAGAATAACTTTTATGATTTGTAAAGTTAATCTACGAGTTTTACTGCAATTTTAGGGGAATATGTATGTATGTAAAAAAAAAAATAAAAAAAAAAGGAAAGGGAAACGACTAAAATTCAGGAAAAATGTTTCTGAGAAATGGGTTGTCTTGGTTTAAACACATTTATTGTGGTTACAAAAAACTAAAACCCTTGTATAACAACTTTTGTATGAATATTGTGTACAGCCTAAACCTAATAGTGAAAGGGTTGCCTATTTCAATATGCTATGTACAAAGGGCCTACATCTTTCTCAAGCTTTACTTAATGTAACAACATAAGTGTTGTGTTGTTGACAAATGCATTGTTAGTGCTGTTGATAAATCAAGCCTTTGACACCACATCTAATTGTTACATTTTGACAGTGATCTTTAATTATAAAGTATCTAATGAGGGAAATAATTGTGATGGGTCAAACTGTACTTTATTATTCCTTATCAATGATTGATCATGTTTAATGTCATGCTGCATAAAACTAAAGTTAGGTAATGAAAGTTATGTGGCACTTATTTCTGTACATTTGAATTGCTACACAGTTCATTAAAATGTCATGAGCCGAAAACGTTTGTACTTATTCTTTTTCTGATCATCCTTTCTAGCGTAATGAACGTAAGCCGCTGATCCCCCACCCGGACCCTGTTAGTAAACCGCCAAATGGGACCGATTGGATCACTACCAGTGTCCCCTCCGCGAGGACAGATGAGCAGGCCCTCCTTACATCCATCCTCACTAAGACGGCACAGTAAGACAGTCCTTCGTGCACACACAGATGAGCCAGATTCAGCATGTTTCCTAATAATAAAGCAGTTATTCATACACTCCTTTTAATGAAACTGCCATTTGTTCCTCTCTGTCAGGAACATCATTGATGTCTCAGCAGCTGACTCTGTCATGATGGAGCAGCATGAATACATGGACAAAGCTAGGCAATACAGGTATGTGACTGAGCAGTAGGCAGTATTTGTTGGTTTCTGCAGTTTTCCATTTTGTTTTGCTTGTATGGGATGGGTGTGATCAGCCGCCCAACTGTGGAGGAAATTGCAGAAAAGAAGAGAGCCCTGAAAGAGGGGAAGTTACTGAAACGTGCCCGCCATTAGTCTCTCTTTCAGTCCTACTGTGTCCTGCTCTTCCTCTCGTAAGGAATACTGTCCAGCGGGTTGCTGTCTTCCTGTTTTCTGTACCGCCATGTTGTTTTTGCTGTTGTTATAGGGAAGGATATGTCTGTAATCCAATTGTATTTATTGCAATGAAGGCATCTTCTGTTTTTGCTTTTACCTTCTTGTTAAGAAAGATAATAGTTATTGATAACAATAATCATTGTCTGCATTCAGACAAGTGTGCACCAAAGGACGGTTATCATTTACTTGAGGAATCATACCTGTAGGCAGCTAATAAACAATTAAAAGAGCTTGTATTTTTGTTATGAGAGCCATTTAA
This sequence comes from Notothenia rossii, assembly GCF_949606895.1. NCBI lineage: Eukaryota > Metazoa > Chordata > Actinopteri > Perciformes > Nototheniidae > Notothenia > Notothenia rossii. Next base: position 81,845,107 of record NC_136902.1, on the reverse strand, counting down.
TGATAACCTTCTTAGTTTGTACGATTTTGAGCCTACCTTGTGCTGTACATCCTGTATGGACACTGTTTAGAGCATTACTGGGTTGTGTTGTCTGGTTATACTAGATCTCACAAATGTCTATCTAATGGGAAAGAGAGATCAGCCTTGAAAACTACTGAGACATGAGCCAGCTTTATATCCAAAGACATGTAATGGTGTGTGCTGTCATAGAGGAAAGGGATGAGAATGAAACTGAAAACAATGTTTTAAAATGCCAACACCCACCCAAGGACTTGAGAATGAAATGGAGGAAGTGATTACATAAAAATGAAAAAATGAAAAAGCGTAGGCATATGCCCTCAAACTTTACCTTAAACCTCAGGTACAATGATGTCTAGTGGCTAGAATTCTGCCAAACACAGCAGCTGTGTTTAGTCTAAAGTACAGGTGCAGATTAAACTGGAGATTCTGAGGACACAACAATCCGCTTTAAGCTTCAAGGTGACAAACTGTGTTTTAACCAAACCTCTTTCATACAGCTTTGATAATACAGCTTTTGTTTTGTTTCAGTACTAAGCTGGCTGTGTTGAGTAACAATCTGCCCCAGAGGAAAGCTCTCGCTCTCCCTTCCCTCACCAGCCAGCCCCACCAAGTGCTTGCAAGTGACCTGGTGCCATACTCAGATGTTCAACAGGTAATCAAACACTAGCACACGGGAGAAATGTTGGCATGTCTTTCTACCCCCCACATTGCTTCTTGTCGTGTGCTTCCTTCTTGGCTAGATTTAACATCAGAGGGACATTTGGCATGCAACATGTAGCTGTTAGGCATTTCAGTGTGTGGGGGTGGGACTTGTGTGCGGCTGAAAATAGATTTGAAGGATATCTAATACTTTTCTGTTATAATGGTTTGTGTCCAAGACATTCTGTTGGTCATACACAGTAAGCTAGTCTTTTTTTTACACATGGAAACTGTGAATTGTATCTTTTTTCAAACTCCACATAAACGCTGTCTCTCTTTTTCTTTGCAGATATCCAAGATAGCAGCGTATGCTTACAGTGCAATTTCACAAATCAAAGTGGATGCTAAAGAAGAACTGGTGGTCCAGTTTGCCATTCCCTGATTCTGCTTCCATGGCCTGCATACTGTTTTTCCCATCACGCTCTCTTTTATGTCACTTCTGCATCAACACCCACAAGCCCACCATTAATTAAAGCATCTCAGTCCTTTCTGCTTCTTAGCTATGCCTCTAACTGCTATAAAGACAGAAACGATGTAGGATTGCACCCTATGGCCATCTTAATTTAGTGTACATAATGATGGGTCAGTGACAAATCAGCATGGGCAAGGGAAGATGGTCTACTATAGAAGGGCCATTGGGGTGTGCTCTATTATTTACAACAATTACTCCTCTGTACGCAATGCGTGGATCACAGACTCAGTCAGAACCAGCTGGAAAATCATAATTTATCCTACTTGTTGATCTCCCTAATTTTACTCACAGTTTCATTTAGTTTGTTCCCTTCGCCTGTACACTCAGGCAAACAGACTGTTATAAAGGCATGGAAGTGTCCCACAGTGTATTTAGCTGGGATAGAGTTGAAGGATTTCTGGCACAATGCATCAGCTATTGGTGTGTATACAATCTCCACTGGAACATGGAGAAATAAGAAATATCTGTGTCATGGAAGAATTAAAATGACCACAGTACTGTAGGTGCAAGTACAATGGTATTTTAGCCATTCACCAGGATAAAAACTTGCAATATGGCATAAAGTTAGCACTACATATGCCTTTAGCTCTGTTGTCAGTTGGGAAAACATTCAGAAATAGTCAAGTAAAGAAAATAAGTCAGCAAGGTGTCACTATAATTTAGACGGTTTACTTCTACAGTCCTGATGTGTGCTGCAGAGACTTTAGGCATCACACAACCCAGTTATCTGGTGTCACACTTCACCAACCATGTCTCCCTGCCACCCAAACGTAATCAGTAAGTAGTTGGTTATTTGTTCTCCAGTGGGTCATCTGTTGTTCCATTTGAGGCTAAATTGACCTGTTTATGGTTGGTGTACTCTGGAGGGTGAGGATGCGAACATAAGCAGGGGGATGCTGGGTGGGCGTAATGTCTCTGGTTTTGAGTTTACAGACAGTAATGTGTCCTCTGCTTTTTTTAATAGCACTGAGAAAATGTATCTGGCAAACTCTTTAAATCGAATCCCAGAACTTCACATATTTAATAGCAGACGAGGCATACAGCTGTCAGAGGGCGGGCAGGTGTAGGGTGCACGGACATTAATCATGTATTCATGCCGCCTTTGTACAGAATTTTCTGATTGATCATAAAAACGTGAGTTGTACGAAGTTCCTCTTTTTGTAGAGAGTTCATTGGTCAGGATTGGCTAAGATTTGAGTAGTGATAACAAATGTTTTTATGAAACTGAAGAACCCTTTTAAGGCCTGCAATTGTTAGCTTTTAAGCAAAGCTTTTCGCTGCAGACTATAATATGATTGAATTACTCATATTAATCAGAAACTAACCATTGTAGCAGTTTGGGGGAGCGCTAACAACCTATGTACCAAAACAGATAAAATGATCCGAGACCTTTTGTGATTATTTATTTGTGTTTTAAAATGTTTACTTGCTCTTTGGAGGAGAGCACATGACTGTATGCGTGTGCAGGGAGCAGTCTCTAAAGGGATGATCTGCAAGGCTGTGATTACTTCAACCACGCAACTGATTTGAGCTTTTTGCAATGGGTTCTTGGCATTTGTTTCTGTTTTCTTTGTTACTCAAATGTGTTCTACTACCTGACATATGTTTGATATATCTTAGGCTAGCACCAAAAAGTTTTAAGAATTTGTTGTTTTTGTTTGTTTTTTGGTTTAATTATCTCATTAAAGATGTTCAACATAAGCACTCTTGTCTTATTGCTTATATCCGTGAAGTGGCTGCACATCAGCAGTATGTTAATGCCCAAACTGTTAATTCCATCAAAGAAATTGGACAAAAGCATTGAAAAAAGTGCTGATTTAACAATAAATATTCAAACCAACAAACAATGTTTTAGAAATGATTATAGCAATGGATTCGGGGCACAGGACATTTGGGTGAAACTATGATTTCAACAACTTGTTGCTTCTGATGCGGCTGTTGCTCTGATGCCAAATCTCTGCCATGACTCGCTCCTGTCGGGTCACAGCACTGAAGTCCATCGTCTTCAACTGAGGCAGAGCAGAAATCCCACGATTCCTAAAGGGACAAAAACAAGTATTGATGCACACGCACTAAATCGTTTTAATACATTTTGCTTGCAACAATTGAATGTTGAAATCCAACCTTATTTCCCCTTTCTGGTGTTACACATTTAAATACAAATGATTCAAAAACGTTCAGGATTTATGAGAACCCGGTTCATTAGAATAGACCTTTGACCAGCAGCCCCTCTCTCTTTCTGTGTGCACTTGTGGTGATGCTATGCAGACTGGAATATGGACTGTAACATGAGCTTGATGTGCATTTAAGCACCTGTTACAATGCTGAGCACCAACAGGCTTGCCAAGTATTTGAGTCTCACTCAGCAAACCACCAGCAGTTGTATAGGTAACACTTTATTTTGATAGTCCATAGTTAACACTCTATAAGTCATCAGTCTTCAGTTATCCAGTGTTCGTGATCAGTTGTGCAAAACATTTTTGCTTTATTCCAATGTCTGTTGCATATAATTTGTGGATGAATATATGTGTTCTGTTGATAGGTTATAGAATTTCTACTGTTCTCAATTGTTTTTCACTTTAATTGGATAGTCCTCCTAACACATTCCTACAAACGCTTAGTGGAGAATGCCTACTAAAAGTATATTGATAGTCAACTCTAGATTAGTTGAGAAATCAACAGATAGTCAACTAAACTCTAAAGTTGCTTATCTGTTGATCATCAACTAATGCTTAATGTAATAGTCAACTAAAGTTGCTTATCTGTTGATCATCAACTAATGCTTAATGTAATAGTTAACTAAACTCTAAAGTTGCTTATCTGTTGATCAACTAATGCTTAATGCAATAGTCAACTAAACTCTAAAGTTGCTTATCTGTTGATCATCAACTAATGCTTAATGTAATCTTTAGTTGACATCTTGACTCTCAACACATTATCAACAGATAGTCGACCCTGTTGACTTTCAACTGACAGATTGATTTTGAGTAGTTGATTGTACATTTTGAAGATGTTGACACAATCTACAGATAGTAAGGTTGAATATCGGTTAATAACCTGTTGCAAAAGTTAACAGTCAACAGACACTTTTTGTCAAATCTATAGATCAACACTTGAGATGTACCTTATATTCTACTGGCAGTTAGTTAAATGCATGTTACTTGTCTGTTGAAACAGTGTTGTTGAATGTCAACTGATGACTTATAGAGTGTTAACTATAGACTATCTTAGTAAAGTGTCACCGTTGCATATTGTTAAATCAGAATCAGAATAAGGTTTATTGCCAGGTGGGTTTTCACTTACAAGGAATTTGCCTTGGTGTTTTGGTGCATCCGATAAAAATCAATTGTATACAAATAAAATACAATGACAGGAAAGTACTGCTTAATCAAAAATATAGACTATGACAGTAAAAATAAAAGGAAAATGAAAAAGATACTATAAAAATAGTACAAGAAATATGTTCAAAATTAAAGTTCAGTGCAAGATTTGGAAAAATATGTCTTTGCACATTCATTCACACTCAGTTTTTTAAATAAATAACCACACAACAATGACTGATCATTAAAAGTATCATCATACAGCTAAGCAGAATGTGTTTGGGGTACATTTAAAGGAAAATCTCCACCTGTAAGCCTTGTTGGTTTCTATGAGATTTCCATGCAGAGTGATGCTGTGTAGATGTGGTAGTGCTCCCAGCCGGTCCACCTCTGAGAGAAGGAAAATGCTGTTGCCGTGAAGATACAACACACGCAGCTCACGCAGCTCGCACAAAACCTGGAACACAAGCAAAAACATGTACATGCATATTGCAGATGTACTGTGGGAGAAAGAAGACATGCTAATCCAAGGAAAGAGGAAGATTACTTTATCTATGTGTGAGATGCTGTTGAAGGAGAGGTCCAGCCAGGCGAGCTGTGAAGGCTCGGCCAGGAAGTAGTTAACCGTCTTCTGGAGGTCATGGAGATCGAGGATGTTGTTATTATTGAGACGTAGAGAGCAGCTTGGGTACTTCATCTCTGAATTTCTCTTTAAAGGCCGCAGACCCCTGCTGGGTTCTTCAGTCCATGCGTCTGAGACACAAGAAAAGGGAAAAATATACTTTGAATTGAATAGTTTCTGTTACAATTTTTTTATATGGTGAACATTGTTTCCAAGGCATCAGCTGTATGTGTATTGTGTCTATGTCAATGTCCATTGAACTTAAAATATGTTATGTTTTTAAACTATATACATAGATATATATATAGATAACTATATAAAACAGTATATAGAATATATAAACATATATTGTGTCTTTAGGTGTGGGTTGTTAACCCTGCTTAATTTAACATGTATATGCCTTTTTATGTATTACTGTCTTCCGCATGAAGTAGCTATCTTATAGGCATTTTCATTTTTTTCTAGCAAAGTACATTAGACCATTCATATTTTTGGAGATATGCTGATTTTGTTCCCCTGATGTTTAGATAACTTAATGGTAATTCACTGTAATGTTCAGCCATTTAAGCAAAGGTCAAATTAGCAGAGGTCGTCATTATATAGTTTAGGTAGGAATCACACAATAGTATTGGCTACAAGGCAAGTTTATTTATATAGCACCTTTCAACACAAGGCAATTCACAGTGCTTTACACAAAATGAAAGACATTAAGAAAATGGCGTTTAAAAACAGTCATTAAAAAGCAAAGATAATAAAAATAAACACAATAATAATAATAATAATAATAATAATAATAATAATAATAATAATAATAATAATAATAATAATACATGGGACTTTTATAGCGCTTTTCATGAAACTCAAAGACGCTTAGGCTACACAGTAAAATTATAAACATGTGTATAAGTGTATACCTTCCAAACTGCAGATGTTTTTGAAAGATAAATCCACTGGAGCTCCATACATAATCACGCCTCTATTTCAGTCACCTGTTGAAGGACAGTGACTTCATCGTAAATAAGAAGATCATACGCAATTCATTTGAAAAACAAAAAGCCTCATATTTTTAACATCGTATATCACGAATATTCAAACACATAGCTTTGCTGTCATAACCCAGTAATTTACGGAGCGGCCACAAACTGTTACGTTGCAGTTCTTATATTTTGTATATAAACACAATTGAATACCTTCTGTTCCCTTTTACATCCGGTTATGAACCTACCTTGATTTAATGTTGGCCTATTCAAAATTACCAACAAACTCAGCAACACGCTATTTAACTCAGGGTAATAATGAGCAACCCGTGTTTACACTACCTGCCTGTGGAGATACAACACGGCGTTTCCACGCCAACCAACAGGTACATGGGATTTGTAGTTAGGGTTTATTATCGATCAAGATAACCTTTAAATTGCAATTGCCCAAAGTAATATCCAAAGACCTCTAATCCTATAGGCTACACACTGTATAACATTTGATAATTACAGAGTTATAAGCCGCTAAGGAGCACACATGCTGCCTATCAATTATTAACTGTGCATGTATAGTTACTCGCTTGCTAGAAACACCTTACAATACATTTGCAAAAATAATCATTTCGTATGCAGTTATCAAGTCTTGTAATATCCATCCATCGTCAACCACTTATCCGGAGTCGGGTAGTAAGGTAAACACATTAATGACCAGACAGTAATTTAAAAACTACAATTAAATTAACATAAATGGAAACATTAAACAAAAACATGCAGTGCCTGCGCCCTGCTGCTGCAAAGCGGGAGCAATGTTTTGTTTGGCCCCCGTGTAACGTAATGATTCGGACACGGAAGAAAATTGAACCAAACAACATTTTAATGTCCACTGTGAATATTTCCCATGGATGTCCGGCGCACTTCCTGGGGGCTTGATATTACCCAATAACGTAATACTGTCTGGGTGGTCTGGGTGCATTTGGTTTTTAAACGTAAGTTGTCTCCGCCTACTTTAGACCGAAACGCTGCGGCGTAAAAAACAAGCGCAACTTTAAAGACGTCATGCATTTCAACCAATCAGATTCACTTATTTTCAGACGCGTCAATATTTGAAACCTGATTGGCTGACTTGAATTTAAACTACCCTTTTTGAATAGTGTGGTTTTTGCACGGGACACTGTTTATTTTTAGGCAGGTAGTCTGGTGGCTGTGTCCCTTTTCAGAGAAAGAATAAATACGAAACATAAAAAAAGGACAACTACTTTCAAGGTAAGTCACTGCTTGTAAGCCACATCTTTATCATCGTTGGTCTTTAAATATAAACTCATTCGATAGGTTACAGTTAGCGTTACAGTAACGATTATATGTTAGCAGTTGCAATAACTTTGCTAACATGCAAGCCAGAAGTTTCGCAAGGTGTATCGTTAACTTTAACTACTTATTTCAATGACTGGATATGTCAGAACTTTCTCCAATTAAACAAAGACAAAACTGAGGTAATTGTTTTTGAAGATAAGGCAGAACGTATAAAAGTTAGCGCTGAGCTTCAGTCTGCAATATTCAAAACAACAGATAAAGCCAGAAATCTAGGTGTGGTCGTGGACTCTGACCTGAGTTTCAACAGTCACGGGGAAAAAATCCCAATGTCAGTTTTTTCCAATATCGTGCATCCTTAATTCATATCTTAAACGGCACTGTTACTTTTTATTCATGTATTTTTTCTTTTAATGTTTCTTTTTAATGACTGTTTTTAAATGTCTTTGTCTGAATGTCTTTCATTTTTGTAAAGCACCTTGAATTGCCTTGTGTTGAAAGGTGCTATATAAATAAACTTGCCTTGCCTATCGTTAAGTAACATAGTTTTGGATGAAAACTTGTGAACGTCAATAATCAAAGTCAATGCTTATATTTGCTAATTCGTTATCTGATAAGGCTTGTTTGTTTCCACGTTTTCAGGTTGAAATCCCTTTGGGGAATAAGGGTCAGCCGAGATGAATTTGGGTGTAAAGGCTCTTTTGAGCTGGGTAAGTTGAAAGTAAACTTGGTCATATAGTGCCAATATGTTGATTGTAGCTACCATTATTAAATCGTTTGTTTACCCAACTTGTCAAACTAATGTCATGTGTTTGCAGGTAAACAACTTAAAACTGTCTGAGCGAGAAATGACTGTCGACGATTTACAAGATGGGACAGTCTTACTGAAAGTTGTTTATATGCTGTAAGTAGTAGCTATCAGGGAGCATCATGTGATGACATGTTTGTTCTGTGTAAATAAGTGATTGAACTACATTTTCAAAATGCTTTTCTTGTAAGTGGGTTCTTTTTGAAGTATAGAGATGATAATTTCTCTAAACCTCCACTTTATTCCTATTTCCTTCTGTCCTCTCAGGAAAAAGGAACCCAACTCCTGTGTCAGTAATACTATGGAGGATCGATTCCAGCTCATTGCAGACTTTTTGAAAAGTGAGATTCTATACCTTTAAAAATATATATATTTTCAGATTTTGCTTTAATGTGATTTAAGTCTAGCTTGCTTCCAGTTTTGTGCTAAGAAGGCTTACCGTGTTCTAGACCTGTCACTGTACTGATTGCTTGCAGAAGACTCTTGAATTGTCATCTGACAGTGCTTGACACAGCAAAAATCATTAAGAATTTCTTGAGTTGTATGAAGTAGCTCAGAGTAAGGCATTGATTAATCTAACGTCTTCTGGTTAAACATTTCAAATGTGCTACTCCAGACCACTCCCTGTGACATTGTTGGGCGTGGTCTGAAGTTTACACTTTGGCACCTTCACATATGTGACATATTGCTTTTTTCTTTTTCCATCTATCTATTCTATCGATTTTGCTATTAGGGGATTGCAGATTTAATGCAGCCAAAGGCACTTCATTATCTTGGGACAACATAAAAGATGGGATACATCTCACAGTAGAAATTGCAAAGGTATGAAACAAACACAATTACAAATACAAACATAAACAGAGGACCATAATCTCACTTATTCTTTGTGATGCCACCAGGTGCTTTTGTTGCTTGTGTACCACGATATAATGAATGACCGCTGCACTCTGAACATGATGGAATCTAATTCGGAGGTAAGCAGAAAGCTTTTTTTCTGATTTGCTACGAAGTGCATGCGTTCACCACTTGGATGCATCACATTTCATTTATCATGTGTTGTGCTACTATTTTATTCTGTGCCTATTCTCTTATCTGTAGCTAGAGATAGCAAACCTAACTGGTTCCTATGTAATGGAGAGTGACGGCTGCGTTTATCTGAACAAAAGACTTGATGCCTATTTAGAAAGAAGACGTAAGTCACACATTCAATCCTCCATTTCTTTATAATATGCCACACTTACAGACATTAGTATCACATGTGCAATTCTGCTTTATAACACCATTTGTCTAGATTGTATTCAAAATGCAAGCTGTAAAATAAGTCTAAATATATTTCTCCATGAATTTCAGATATGTCTGTTTACCGTGAAACATTTGAGCGATCAGCAACCGCCTCTTCTTCCAATGTGTCGACTATGTCCTCTTTGTCTGATGACGACTCCCCTGTGTTCCACCGCAGACAGAAAGTCTCATTTATGGACATGCAAACTGTGGCTTCTCCTTTAACCAGGTAACAGTGTGAATTTGAATTGATATGACACAGTCTGAATCCGAATACGTAACTTTAAGGGCAACGTTAATCCAAACCTTTAATTTGGGTACTTGTCTATCAAAGCCTTTTTCCTAACGTTATTCAATTTTATATAATTTTGTCCATTGAAAGGCTGTCAGCTCCAGACAGCTGTGTATCTATTTTTTGTTATAAAAAGTTTGGGATGAACATGGAAGCAGGTTTATCTACTATACCTTGTTTTTTTATTTCACACAATCAGAATATGGCTGACTCTGAAGGGTTGGATATGACTGAAACATAACATGAAGCAGTCTAATATACATGTTATCTGATAGTTGTATATATCTCTTTGTGTGTGTAAATCCATGAGCAGCCATCTTGATTTGATTGTATTTCTTTTGCTTCTGCTTTGGTTTCCACAGCAACTCTCCTCTGCAGGATATAATGAACACGCCTAAATTTCAGCTGAGGAAGATGGAAAGACAGATGATCAAGGAGAGAGACTACAAAGATGGGTTGGAGCGGGAGCTGGCCAGCAGACTGGAACTCATTGCACAAAAAGGTACCCCATTTAAGTGATGGATAAATAATAATACTAGTTAAACTTTTTATGCTTTTTGTTTTGCGGTTTCTATTCCCAGTAATGTTTATTAACATTGGAGTTATCTGTCAAAGTGCCACTGAAAGCGTGAATAATAATGTCAGTCTATTCATTTACTCTTTTTATTATTTTCTATCCAAATTAAACCATGTTCTACTTGTTTTTCTTTCCTTCAGAGTCCCATATTTGCCAGTTGCAGTACCGCTTGGAAAAGCTCAAAGAAGCAAATGGTAATCACGAAAATTTTATCGGGGAACAAATAATTGAGCTTCAGACCAAGAACAATACGTAAGTACCCAGGATGAAGACATTTGGAAATATATATAAATGTTGGAATTATTACAATTGATTTATTCCTGAAAGACTTAATTAAACATTCTAAATCCAAGATATGCTTTTATCTTAAAGTTTGTCAATAACTATTTGGAATATATTTTTATATTGATGTGCCAGTAGCTTTGCGATTACAAATGATATTAAGTTCATGTTACAGCAAAGTATTAATCATTCAAAAATGGCAAGTGGAGAGTGAATGTTATATCAAATATCTCACAAATGTTTAACTCGGCAATATGATCATGTGTAACCAGTCAGACATTTTGCTCAAAGTGCTTGTTTTATATCATAACCTGAACATGAAACAATTGTATTGAAATGGATATGAGGAACTGTTTTCCTTTTTTGTCTGTCTTAGGTTACAAATGCGTCTTAATGAGATGTTAAAGGAAAATAAAGACCTCAAGGGTAACACCTCACTAATGGAACGCAAAGTTGATGAGCTGGCGGATGAAAATGGTATACTGTCATCCCAGGTAAAAACATGCAAGTTTTTCTGTGAAATGTAAGCTCTTTGTCTTATCACTGAGGGGATTGGAAAAATAATAGCAGTCATGTGCAATTTGTATGTCTTGGAAAGATGCAATACCAACCGACTTTTCTTAAAACTCAGTTTTTGTATATGGTGAATATGCAAATCTGAGTGGGATAATCGCTTATAGCAACCCTTTTATGTGATAATGACATTTTAAGACTTAGTCAAGCCTTTGAAAAATAAAGAAAGTTACACTTTGGTTGTTGACTATTGAAATAAAATATGAGCATCTTTTAATTAAGCCTCTTACAACTTGATTATTATCAACAACCACAAGTTGATGTTGGGGTTTTCTCTGTAACTTGTTTCACAATGCAGAGGGGGAATATAACTTCCTAAAAATCAGTCAGGAAGTTCTTATTTGCTTGAATCCTGAATGCAGATTGTGAATGTTTCTCTTCATATTTTTGCAGATGAGAACCGTGTGTTCACAGCTTGCCATCTTTGAGGCAGAAGTTGGCAGGCTGACACAGACCCAAACATCTTCTCAGGAGGAGTGGACAAGTGAAACAGGCCAACTGCAGTCAGAGCTTAACCAAGCCACCGCTCAAAAGGTACACTCCAATCAAATTTAGTTGGAAAATCTTTAAATGATTCTGGTAGTAAACATAAGATCTAAACTTTTTTGCAACAAAAAAAGCAATGCTATGTCGTTTGTGAATGATTACTATTGAAAAGTGTTAATATGCTGTGCCTTGTTTTGTTTCCAAGGAGCTTCTGACTGAAGAAATTCAGATTCTGCAGGGAAAGATTTCCTGTTTGGAGGACGACTTAAACATGGCCACCAAGGAAGAAGCAGGAGAGAATATGGGACCTATAATGGAGGTGAGGTCAATAATTTAATGTTAAAGCTGAATTGAGTTTATCAAATATAAAGTCTGCTTTTTTCAATATTTGTTTTAATTGTTTGTATCAGATGGTCATGAATGTTCTTATTTCTTCAATTTTCAGAGAGACATGTTGGACAATGAAATCATTGGTTTGAAGGTCCAAGTCCAAAGTTTGAATGAATCCCTGAGGACTACAGTTGAGCAGGTTCAGGCTAAAGAAAACCTGCTGACTCAGAAGGAAATTGAGATTTCTCAGGACAGAGATAACATCCAAAAGTTAAATACGACATCTGAAAGGGAGCTACAAGTACTGAAGGATCAGATCAAGGCAAACGAGGAACAGCTGGTCACACTGGAACATGAGGGATCCATACAGTCGGACATGCTACAGCAGGAGATCAGAGATGTAAAAACACAACTCTCTGATATGGGTGACTCTCTCTCAGAAGCGCAGGAGGCACTCAAGGCGCAAATGGTAGCATCTCAAGATGAGGTAAAGATGCTAAATGAAGAGATTCGTGCTAAAAAGGAACAATTCATTCTTCTCAGTACAGAGACATCTACACAATCTCAATTGCTACAGCAAGACATTGAAAGTCTAAACAAACAAATAAATACTTTGAGCAATTCTCTTGAGAACGCCAAAGACCAGGCTCTATCCAAAGATGAGTTGTTGGCCGAGCAGAAGCAGCAGAGCACTTTGCAGATTGAGGCACTTGGAAAGACCAGAGCAGTTCTTGAGGAGGAGGTCAATCAGCTGAGAGAGCAGATTCAAAAGAAGGAAGGCCAGGTAGACCTGTTAAAGGTTGAAAACTGCAATGAGTCAGAGGTGCTACAGAGCGAGATCAAATGTCTTGGGGACCAAGTCCAAAGTTTGAATGAATCCCTGAGGACTACAGTTGAGCAGGTTCAGGCTAAAGAAAACCTGCTGAATCAGAAGGAAATTGAGATTTCTCAGGAGAGAGATAACATCCAAAAGTTGAATACGACATCTGAAAGGGAGCTACAAGTACTGAAGGATCAGATCAAGGCAAACAAGGAACAGCTGGTCACACTGGAACATGAGGGATCCATACAGTCGGACATGCTACAGCAGGAGATCAGAGATTTAAAAACACAACTCTCTGATATGGGTGACTCTCTCTCAGAAGCTCAGGAGGCACTCAAGGTGCAACTGGTAGCATCTCAAGATGAGGTAAAGATGCTAAATGAAGAGATTCGTGCTAAAAAGGAACAATCAATTCTTCTAAATAAAGAGACATCTACACAATCTCAATTGCTACATCAAGACATTGAAAGTCTAAACAAACAAATAAATACTTTGAGCAATTCTCTGGAGAACGCCAAGGACCAGGCTCTATCCAAAGATGAGTTGTTGGCCGAGCAGAAGCAGCAGAACACTTTGCAGATTGAGGCACTTGGAAGGACCAGAGCAGTTCTTGAGGAGGAGGTCAATCAGCTGAGAGAGCAGATTCAAATGAAGGAAGGCCAGGTAGACCTGTTAAAGGTTGAAAACAGCAATGAGTCAGAGGTGCTGCAGAGCGAGATCAAATGTCTTGGGGACCAAGTCCAAAGTTTGAATGAATCCCTGAGGACTACAGTTGAGCAGGTTCAGGCTAAAGAAAACCTGCTGACTCAGAAGGAAATTGAGATTTCTCAGGAGAGAGATAACATCCAAAAGTTGAATACGACATCTGAAAGAGAGTTACAAGTACTGAAGGATCAGATCAAGGCAAACGAGGAACAGCTGGTCACACTGGAACATGAGGGATCCATACAGTCGGACATGCTACAGCAGGAGATCAGAGATGTAAAAACACAACTGGTAGCATCTCAAGATGAGGTAAAGATGCTAAATGAAGAGATTTGTGCTAAAAAGGAACAATCCATTCTTCTAAGTACAGAGACATCTACACAATCTCAATTGCTACAGCAAGACATTGAAAGTCTAAACAAACAAATAAATACTTTGAGCAATTCTCTTGAGAACGCCAAGGACCAGGCTCTATCCAAAGATGAGTTGTTGGCTGAGCAGAAGCAGCAGAACACTTTGCAGATTGAGGCACTTGGAAGGACCAGAGCAGTTCTTGAGGAGGAGGTCAATCAGCTGAGAGAGCAGATTAAAATGAAGGAAGGCCAGGTAGACCTGTTGAAGGTTGAAAACAGCAATGAGTCAGAGGTGCTGCAGAGCGAGATCAAATGTCTTGGGGACCAAGTCCAAAGTTTGAATGAATCCCTGAGGACTACAGTTGAGCAGGTTCAGGCTAAAGAAAACCTGCTGACTCAGAAGGAAATTGAGATTTCTCAGGAGAGAGATAACATCCAAAAGTTGAATACGACATCTGAAAGAGAGTTACAAGTACTGAAGGATCAGATCAAGGCAAACAAGGAACAGCTGGTCACACTGGAACATGAGGGATCCATAAAGTCGGACATGCTACAGCAGGAGATCAGAGATTTAAAAACACAACTCTCTGATATGGGTGACTCTCTCTCAGAAGCTCAGGAGGCACTCAAGGTGCAAATGGTAGCATCTCAAGATGAGGTAAAGATGCTAAATGAAGAGATTTGTGCTAAAAAGGAACAATCCATTCTTCTTAGTACAGAAAAATCTACACAATCTCAATTGCTACAGCAAGACATTGAAAGTCTAAACAAACAAATAAATACTTTGAGCAATTCTCTTGAGAACGCCAAGGACCAGGCTCTATCCAAAGATGAGTTGTTGGCCGAGCAGAAGCAGCAGAGCACTTTGCAGATTGAGGCACTTGGAAGGACCAGAGCAGTTCTTGAGGAGGAGGTCAATCAGCTGAGAGAGCAGATTCAAAAGAAGGAAGGCCAGGTAGACCTGTTGAAGGTTGAAAACAGCAATGAGTCAGAGGTGCTGCAGAGCGAGATCAAATGTCTTGGGGACCAAGTCCAAAGTTTGAATGAATCCCTGAGGACTACAGTTGAGCAGGTTCAGGCTAAAGAAAACCTGCTGACTCAGAAGGAAATTGAGATTTCTCAGGAGAGAGATAACATCCAAAAGTTGAATACGACATCTGAAAGAGAGTTACAAGTACTGAAGGATCAGATCAAGGCAAACAAGGAACAGCTGGTCACACTGGAACATGAGGGATCCATACAGTCGGACATGCTACAGCAGGAGATCAGAGATTTAAAAACACAACTCTCTGATATGGGTGACTCTCTCTCAGAAGCTCAGGAGGCACTCAAGGTGCAAATGGTAGCATCTCAAGATGAGGTAAAGATGCTAAATGAAGAGATTCGTGCTAAAAAGGAACAATCCATTCTTCTAAATACAGAGACATCTACACAATCTCAATTGCTACAGCAAGACATTGAAAGTCTAAACAAACAAATAAATACTATGAGCAATTCTCTTGAGAACGCCAAGGACCAGGCTCTATCCAAAGATGAGTTGTTGGCCGAGCAGAAGCAGCAGAGCACTTTGCAGATTGAGGCACTTGGAAGGACCAGAGCAGTTCTTGAGGAGGAGGTCAGTCAGCTGAGAGAGCAGATTCAAAAGAAGGAAGGCCAGGTAGACCTGTTAAAGGTTGAAAACTGCAATGAGTCAGAGGTGCTGCAGAGCGAGATCAAATGTCTTGGGGACCAAGTCCAAAGTTTGAATGAATCCCTGAGGACTACAGTTGAGCAGGTTCAGGCTAAAGAAAACCTGCTGACTCAGAAGGAAATTGAGATTTCTCAGGAGAGAGATAACATCCAAAAGTTGAATACGACATCTGAAAGGGAGCTACAAGTACTGAAGGATCAGATCAAGGCAAACGAGGAACAGCTGGTCACACTGGAACATGAGGGATCCATACAGTCGGACATGCTACAGCAGGAGATCAGAGATTTAAAAACACAACTCTCTGATATGGGTGACTCTCTCTCAGAAGCTCAGGAGAAGGTTCAGACTCAGCTAGTCATGCTCACCAAGCAGGAGCAGGACAGCGCTGAGCAGATGGGGCTCCTTCAGCAGCAGCTGGCATCAATAAATGCAGAGCTGGACCAATACCGAGAGACACAAGCTGTAGAAATCCGAGTGAAAGAGGCTGAACAGGCTGCCACTTTCAGAGAAAAGGAGGCTCTGGTTCAGGAAAAAGAAGTACTCATGGCCAGGATACTGCAGACGGAAAACAACCAGAAAGCTCTGGAGGAACAACATGAAGCTGTGGTGTTTGAGAAGGATAGACTCGCTCAAGCCACGCAGGCCATGGAGAGAGACAACAAGGCCTCTCATAAACTGGAATCTTTGCTACAGCATGAGATGGAGATATTGAAAAAGGAGAAGGAGATACTCTTGAAAGAGAAAGAAAAAGCACACGAAATCCAAACACTAAAGAAAGACCTACAAGAACAGCTGTCGGCTAAATCTGAGGCTGCAGAACATTACAAAGCACAGGTTGGTGTAAAACAAATCCTCCAAGGACATAACACTATTCACTACTTGTATTTCTACCTTCCTAATAAGCTTGTTAAGAGTCCAAAATTATCAATATTAACATTTGTTTTATTATCACAATGCCACAGATGGAGAAGGCCATGAGCCATTACAATGGCAAAAAGCAGCTTCTCCAGGAAAGCCAAGAGGAGGCGATTGAACTCAAGCAATCCTTGGAGGTGAAAGAGTGTGAAAGAAATGCTTCTACCATGGAAAACAAGCTGCTTCAACTTGATTTGGAGAAGGCCCAATCCAACGAGAAAGCACTTTTGAACAGGCTGGCCAATTTAGAGGCACAGGTTGGTATTTTGACTCGTGGGGAGAATGAAAAACGATCTATTTAAATAATAAAAAAAGAAATGTTTTGCTGCTGACCTTCATCACTATATATTTTGTACCATTTAGCTGGCGTTTGCTGAACGTAACCTGCGTGCACAGAACAAGTTTCATGGGAATGAAGGAAGCTCGCGGACGTCCCTTTACATGGAGGTTGCCGATGCACACTCGAGTGTAAACACTAAAGCAAAGGAGAAGAAAGCCATAAGCTCTGACAGCCTGGACCACAGCTCCCTGGAAGACTCTCTAAACAACACAAGGTAAAACACTTCAGACACGTACGTAGCTTGAAATCTTGTGCAACTGTTCGATAAAGTGAAACCATTCGTTCCAAATGGTTTCTGATGATTTCTTTGGTTATATTTGGTTAAAGTTGGACAAAGGAAATAAGATTTACTATTAAAACTTTTAGTAATACATTTAATTAAGATAATCAATTTTAGCCAACCAACTCCTGCTTTTCACCTGTTACATACAGTATATAACATTGAATTGACATTATTCCCCGATAAATTAGTTCCCATTATTTGAATGACATGTCTGATTCAAGTAAGAAGATATAAGGCTTGAGAGAAACGCATGAAATCTAACATTAATGGCATTCTGGAGTTTATTTTGTATTTTACTCTCACACAATACTCTTGTTCTTACCTTTGCAGAAAACTTTTAGCGCCTGATGAATCAAGCACACCGCTTGTTCGCAGTTCAGAGCGCTTGGCAGCCAAACACAGGCATCTACAGGCGGAGTCCCTGGAGACCCTGTACTTTACACCTATAAACAGCAGACAGATCAACAGGTACTATAGACACTTGAGACAACTGTGGTATTTCACAGAACAGCCACCTTTTTGGGAGGCATATATTCTCATTTAGTGAATGAAAGTGGTGGGGGTTTTATAGTTATCTAAATGCTTTTTTCAGTATAGTGTAGTAGATGTTGAACCATTTATTCCAGTAATTTTTTGGAAGTATTTTTTTTCAAATTATTCTTAAGTTTCCCTTCCCATACATACATACTTTTCTGTGAAAACCAATATCACTGCTCTTACTACATAAGATTCTTGTTTTCTTTTTCGCCTAGGATCAATGCAGAGCACACACACGAGTTGGATTCAACACGGAAAAATCTAACTTCCTCTGTGAAGCGACGAAGGACCACACAGGTTATTAACATCACCCTGACCAAGGTGGAGGAAACTCACTTGCACACTCATTGCATGTTTTGCATGTTCACAATAAGGCACACTGTGAATAAACTACATTTATATAGTCCCTTAACAGTTAGATACCGTAATCACAATGGTTTCTTTATCACTATTCCTCAAATACATTCATTACGAGGACATTTTGCTTATTTAGTTTTCTTAAGGTTTAGCTGGTTCTTTCACTCTCATTGTTCAATAATACTATTACATTATGTGTATCTTTAGCATTACTGTGCTTGTTTTGACCATAATATAACAATTTGCAACTAAAGAGCTGTGTTTGCTCTTCAGGTTGTTGGGAGCATTGCTGTCTGTGTAAAAATGCAGCAGTGTTGACTTGCATTCAAACGGCTGAACCAAAATGTTCTAACTTGCCCTCTTGAAATTCCTAACCCTTAAACCTGTAGAAAACCCCAGGTGGCGGTGAGCATGATGACACTTTCTACAGTCTGGCCTCGGCTCGCTCCCATCCAGACCTCTCCAGTGCCCACTCTGCACGCCCCGTACCTATGGAGCTGTTAGACACACCTGCCAGATTGACCGGCGCTGCCAGCGACCAACTCATCGGTCTTCCAGGCTACAGGCGGAGCACCATGCTTTCACAGCGTAAGTTGACACCTGGCTAACTCACAGGAGCTTGTACTTAAGGAGAAATTAAGAAAGAGGTCTGTCTGGTAAATGCATAGCTGGGACCAACAAAACTGCCTGTGGATAAAATGGGCCCCAAATGAACTATTCAGATTATTTTGCCAACTATTTCACAAATTATCTTTTTATGTTTTAATCATAGAATATCAAAAACCGTAAAAAAGTGGTAATCCCATTGTCTTAGAGTGCAAGTGCAAGTAACAACATCCAATATATTTTTCTGTCCGGCATATAGTCTAAATCCCCCGAATCCATACTTTATTATAATCTAAGACCAAGAAAAACTGGCAAGCTTTAATGTTTAATAACTACATAATTGTAACAGTTTTTTTATAGTTTAGTCATTTGGAGACAAAACCCCATTTGAAAGTTTAAAATAGGCGTGCCTTTATCTCCATCTGTGTGTCCATTTTTTCAATGGTGGGTATAAAAAAAATGTTTTTTCTACATCTGTTCCCTCTTCAGCTGCCAGTACATTCTGTGCAGGGGCGGAGAACGAGCCTGACGGTGGACCTGATGATTGGATGAGGATTGCCGAGCTCCAGGCCAGGAACATGGCCGTCCTTCCTCATCTGAAGAGCAGCTACCCCGTGGAGTCTGACGTTAGTAGAAGATGACACTCAATGCACTGAACACCATAGACATACTGTTGCTGGGGAAAATATTGAGATATAATGCACAGGGAATTATTGTGGCAATAAATCAGTAAAACAAACATTATGATAATGTTGGCTTAAAACTATATAATACACTTGGTCTGGTCGTGTACTGCCCACCATCCCAATACATATTTAGAGGTTGACCAGTGGTTGTTTTTAAAGACACATTTTGAGAAAAAGATTATTCGTTTAGCATATTGTTATGTCAGTGCTCATTAACATTTACTGCCCATGAAAGAACCACAAAAACACATTAACGTGAATTCAAAAATGTGAAAGATAAACAATTGTATTTTAGAAACAGTAACTAACTAAATCAACAAGAGAAAAAGATTCTGCAAAACAATAATAGAATTTAATGTTTTTATCGAATCAAAATGTCAAATGAAATACACAGAAAAGGTACACATCTCAGGTCTTCTTTAACTTCCCTCCCCTAAGAAATGGTACCAAAAAAGGTTACATGTTTTGTTTATTTCTATGCCCTTAATCCTTTTCTATCAGTTTAATAAATCCCTCTCTCTCTCTGTTCTCTCAGCCATGCCGTAGCGCGACATTCCTCTTCACAGACGAAGAGCTCCGTACGGGCGACCCGTCTGACACCATCCGCCGGGCGTCCACCATGCCGGGCCAGCTGAAAGATTCTCTCGCCTCCCATCGGCACTCTCTCATGGTGGGACACTCGGCTGCAGCTGCCAATACTCGTTCTCACCGTCTGTCCTTGATGCCCGAGCTGCCATCAAAAACCGTCAGCTCGAGAAGCCCGAAAGGCACCAAGCGGTCTTCATCTACGCTGTCCGTACACCAAACTTCGCCTGAGGTTGGTTTGCGTCCTGCAGGACATAAGTATTCGTTACATTTTGTGTTGCTTAATGTGAGAGCCTGACTGAAGTGCAAATGATGAATGTTTCATAGGCCATCTTTAATGTTTTACTGAGGTTTCCTTACATTGAAAGGTTATTCATAATATAATTAGTATTGAAAATGTACCTCTTCCCTATGCTATCTCTGACAATTAACTGTAAAGTATCTTATCATATTGCATGTCTTTGCCAATTGCCTGAATACCAAATTTGCCTATTGGCTGACATATGAACAGACATTTTGAGTATTATTCTCAAAGGATAGTTGTCAGGCTTTTGTGTTGTTTGCTTATTTAATTTGTTATCTGAAAGCTTACTCTTACCATAAAGTTAGTCTTAAATGTAACTTTCTGAAATCCTCTTTGTCTTTCCACGTTTCCATCTGACAGAAAAAGGTGAGGGCCAGCTGTTTCCCCCCACCACTCACTCCCAAAGCCAAGAACGTGATGAGAGAGCCTTTCAACTCTCAGATTCGAACCGCCCTCAGTCCAGTGAGTGAAATATTTCACACACACAGAATATATT
Source organism: Notothenia rossii (assembly GCF_949606895.1). Taxonomy (NCBI): domain Eukaryota; kingdom Metazoa; phylum Chordata; class Actinopteri; order Perciformes; family Nototheniidae; genus Notothenia; species Notothenia rossii. The sequence continues at coordinate 81,824,379 of NC_136902.1, read as the reverse complement.
ACATACATGTCATTTTAGGGAACAAAAGAATACATACAATGTTTTTGCATGTTTTTCTAACAGTTACCCTTGTATTATTCTCTAGGTTGATCGGAGGGAGTCAATGATGTTCAGTATTGACAACACCCCTCAAAAAAACAACTTTCTTACGAAAAACATAAACAAACTACGCAGCTCCACTCGGAAATTCCCAGGAAAATCTTCAAAGAAATCGCCTGCTCAGAAGTCTGTGCGTAAATGCCAGGAAAACAACCTTGCGGCAGATTCCCGTGCTGGAGTGGCACGGACAGGAAACACTGGCAGCTTTAAATCCCCTCAGGTTGCCACTAAAGGACAGAAGACCACCAGCAGGTCTGCAAAGTCTCCTGGTCCATCTAGTGCTCGCAAGGTAAACGCTCACACAGATAAATCCATTCAGGGTTTTACAGGGCAAACATTATTATTATGTTCTCTCTGTACTTTATTTCCCCGTGCCAGCATTCCTCTTTTGCTATTTTGTGTAGCCCAAATGGAGTGTAAATGGAGTGCAGGCTGCATATGAGGCTGCAGGCATGACAAAGAATCATCATCGGCTGATAATCAAACAGCAGCACGTAGTGGAGATGCTGACGTAAACCTTTGATTAGATTTCTGGCCCTAGTTTTAGTGTTATTTATTTTGTCCTTATTGACTACGAGAGATGGATTTGTTTGAAATCTCTAATCAGGGATCTGATTGATCTGACAATGACGAAACACTTCATGATCATTAACATTTAAGTAACCGTTTTCAGAAGCGTGGGTCTGGAAATGATGGCAACCTTTGTGGAAGTGTTAAAAGGTCAATAAAAGTAATTGTATTTTGTGGAATAAGGGTTTGTTGACTTACACTGGCTGGTTGGGTTTTTACTTTTGCCATAATAAGACACGGTGTGTTCATTTCATATATAAACTTTATGGGTTTTCACATGTATCTGTCACAAAAACACACTTGGCTTTAGCTTTCAATAAATGAACATATTGTATAAAAACATGCTTCACTGTGATCTCTGGTTTAATCACTTGTTTTGTATCCCACAGATGATGAGCAGGATGAAGGTTTGAGGACTGGTTCCCACTGATGATCGTCTACGGTTCTACTTAAATCATGATTTTGTTTCCCTGCAATCTTTTATAATGTTGCCCTTCAGCAATCTTTTAATATTTTCTTACATTTCTTTTAATTTAATCTGTATTATATTTACATGTTTGCCAATAAAATGTATAAATGACACTATAAAAAAGCCTGCTATTTGAACCACTTACCTCAGTCGTGTCTGGTGCAGCTTGGTCTAGAAATGTTCTGATAAACTTAAACCTCGTCACTTTAGGATGCATTTTCCAGAAATTGCAATTGCTGTAGAAAAGATGGATTTTGATAGCAGTTAGTCTCATTTCTACTGTGAGGCACTATCCCAAAACTAGCCCTGTAAATAAAAATGAACAATATTAATTTATTCAAAAATTGTTTAAATAGAGTAAATATTGACGATTTGCTCCAATAATATTTTAATTAAGGTGGCTCGTTCTCTAAGATCCTCAATTTGTTTTTCATCCTGTTGTCCATTTGTTAGAATGCGCTACCTTATTTAAGCATAATATCACATAGGAAGTTCATGTTTGTATAAATAAATACATTTCTTACTTAATAGATATGATTGAGCAGCTTTAATTGTCTGAACACACACTAAAACAAATTGCGGAGAAATCATGTTAACTCAGTTTCCTTGTTTGAAGGGGACTATTCTACTCTTTGATCATGATAACTGGGAAAATGCAGCGACAGAAGTATGAAGATCCCAGGATATTTCTGTAATTGTGATCTGAAAATGATTTGGTCCACAAAAATACAAAATTGTGCAGATTAATACTAGTTATTATTTATAAAGTGGAGGTTTCCAAGAACATGTCAGTTCAAATGAATCCATAATGTATACTGTTACAGTCCAGTCCACTCTAGTGCCCCTTCAGCATATGAACCATGACCCTACAGCTCTGCTTATGACTGTTGTGAAACTGTTACACTTCCGGTATATGCCTCAAAACCCTTCAGAATAAAAGCAAAATATTTTTAGTTTTTCTATTATTTTATTACCGGTGTTTCCAATTAAACATCCTACCAAATATATGTTTTCTACCGGTAGTAGTATTCTTGCATATCAAAACATTTGATGATTTTAAGTAAAGTATGTGTAAGGAGGAGTTTGGATGTGCGTTTTGTCGATAGCATGCTTTTATTCTGAAGTGCGTCGGAAGTCGTCATGTTGATGCTGGCGGAACTTAAACCGAAAGTTATAACTGACAAAACGAAGAGGAAATAAGTTAAAATAAACCACTGGGGAAATGATCTTACACTGTATAGTTTACTATGTTTACCTCGATTATCTGCTGCTAAACGCTAATTTCTAACGGATCTCTTACTCGTGAAACCGCCATGTTATCTTGAGTTTCAATGTTTTCACTAGGAAGGGTGGAGAGCCTTCATCTTGCCACGGAGGAAATTACATTTCATGTGAAGTTATTGCGAAAAGGAGGATTTAGTTGATATCAATTAATTCCACAGCTGCAGTTTAAGAGTCTTCTACGACCAGGAACATGGACCCGGACACTGAAGTTGAAAGGTGGGTGTTGTCTTACACTTTTTGACATGAAGGATAGTTCACCTGCCATCTTTAATCCTCTGTCACTTCAGGACATTTCACACTCGCTATGTTTCGTCAAATGCTAAATTACCCGCCTTGTGGGTTGTTTTACTTGTTTTTAATATACCTGTACAACTGTATTACACTACTATGAGTTAATTCACTGCTAACGTTGGTATAGGTGAGAGTCAATACTGCTTTACTACAACCACACACGGGTTATTTCAACTGTCATTTATTAATGGAACTCTATTTTCGACACTGATGAGGAAAAAGCATCCTGTAAGTCAGTATAATGAGCAACTTGTTATAATAACATTCTTTTCATAATGACTACTAAAAGCCTCATCATTTTGAGACTCAAGCTCCGCTATTTTGATAGATACAATCTATTTTCAAGAAAGTCTGTCATAAGGAGTAAAATAAACACATGGCCTAAATGTCATTCCACCCTTATGGGCCAGATATTTTACATCTTGTTAAATTACTCTGCCAGTCTTTGATCACCTACGACTTATAAACAGTATTCTTGGACATATATCTGTAACATTTGGTCCATTACTAAATGATCTCTTTATCTTAAAGCAATGTCACACCCAGTGGTATGCTAACAAAATGTTTCTATCCCTTTAGCCTTTTCAGGCATGATAATGGGGAAGAGGAAAAGAAGAAGTGGACGAGGCCACCCTCCAGCTATGGTTCCATGAAGAGTGACAGTGATCACACGATGGAGGACGAAGAGGAGGGAAAAGAGGAAGGGATTGCTGTTACCTTCCATCCTCCATTACCTGTGGTGCAACCTGACGTGCTTATTAATGATGGGACAAGGTACTGAGTCTTTTTTTTAGAATTTGAGGATTATCTCAAGGTTTTGGCCACTTAACCAAAGATGGCTCGTACAAATTCCTGAGACCAGCAGGCCAAAGTTTACATTAATGTACTTTAGTCCTTTCTGAGCGCTAGATGGCAGTGAGAACGTTTTCAAAAATGACTATGCACAAGTCTGTTTTCCTACCTCATACACCTAAGTAGACATTTTAATATATTATGCAAGTCAATATGCAGGGACTTGAATTTGAATAGGTGGGGTTTCTTTTATTAGCCTTTCTGAACAGCTGGAACATCATACCGGGAGTTTCTGTACATATTCAACTTTACATGAGTATCTGCTACTTTGACTAAACAGTGAAATGTTAACACCCGCATATATTATACCCAATATATATAACTATGTACACTTGCCCATGAGAAATGGTTTTGTAGAGTTGTACAGCTGATGCATACAAATGTCAAGGAAAGGATTCACTTTTGAATGCCAAAATTGTACTTTTCTTTTTTGATGTAAAAGCAGAGATTTTGCTCTTTGTTGCTCCAAAAAGTCAACTTGTAAATATTGAAGGGAGGTATTACTTTCAGTGACTAAATAATTACTAGTCACAGGTTAACCAGATTGGTGTCCCACATGTTTTGTCCAGGATGCAAATGATTCGCCCAGACTCTCCAGAGACCTACTACACCATGAACACTCAGCACACCAAACAAGCAGGAGGTCTTGTCATTGACACAAGGTGAAGGACCCACACACACACACACACACACACACACACACACACACACACACACACACACACACACACACACACACACACACACACACACACACACACACACACACACACACACACACACACACACACACACACACACACACACACACACACACACACACACACACACACACACACACACACACACACACACACACACACACACACACACACACACACACACACTTTTTTGATGCAGATACATTTCAAAATGATATTTATTATCTGTTAAAAATCATTGGAAATCGATTCTTTGCTACCAACGTAATTTAACATTTAATGAGTTGTATCATCACATTAGTTTATATGTGAAAACATTTAAATTAGTTGTAAACTTATGTTTTGAATATATTAAAACATTCAATAACCAAACATAGGTGTTGCAAAATGTGTGTTTTTTTTCTACAAGTGCCAAAATGCAGCTAAACATCATGATGATTATCTCTTTCTCACCTTACCTTTCTTACTGTTGTGGTTTAAAGGCCAAAGATTCTTAAAACAGGTTTAAATATACTAATTCTGGGAATTGAAAAGAAAAGTGGTTTAAAGGTCAAAGATGGGTTCAGGTAACAGTAAAACAGGGGAAATGTGTTGTCTGGGGATGCAAAATGGATGAAAGAGAAGGATGAGAGGAATATCAAAATAACTATAATTTCACAGGAAGACTAGGGGTAGAGGAATGTGAGAATCTGGTTAGTGATATTGCCAAATATCTGGAACAAACTACCAGAAACCTGCAGGTCCGCTGCAACACTTACTACTTTTAAATCCAGGCTGAAAACATTTATTTTTGCCGCTGCTTTTAATTGAACTATTCACATCTTACGCTGCACTGTAACTTTGATTCATGTACCTGTGTTATTCATGTTTTATTATCTTTGCTTTTTAATGTTTCTAATGTGTTTTATGCTCTTTCCGACTCTGTTGCTGAGAAGCTCATTCATTGTTTCATTACCTCACGCCTGGACTATTGTAACGGACTCCTGTCCGGGGTTCCCAGCAAAACCCTGGACAGGCTCCATTACATACAGAACTCAGCTGCCAGGGTTCTCACACGCACCAAGCCCTGGCAGCACATCACCCCCACTCTCTTCAACCTCCACTGGCTCCCGGTCAAGTCCCGCATCGCCTACAAACTCCTCCTCCTCACCTACAAATCCCTCCATGCCCTCTCCCCTCAGTACCTCACAGATCTCCTCATCCCGTCCCGCACCCTTCGATCCTCAGACTCCGGCCTGCTCTCCATTCCCCATTCACGCCTCCGCACCTTCGGGGACCGTGCCTTCAGTGTCGCTGCCCCCACCCTCTGGAACTCCCTCCCTGCAGAAATCCGCAACGCCCCTCCTCTCAACATCTTCAAATCAACCCTTAAAACTCATCTGTTCAACATCGCCTTCCAACAATAACTCACTCCCCCCCCCCCCACTTACACTTCCATTTCTGCCCCCTGTTTTATGTTTATGTTTTTTATGTTTTATGTCTTGTCCTTGTATGTTTCTTTGTAAAGCGACCTTGAGGTTATGAAAGGCGCTATATAAATTCAAGTTATTATTATTATTATTATTATTATTATTAATGTCTTTCATTTTTGAAAAGCACTTTGTTGAAAAGTGCTATATAAATAAACTTGCGTTGCCTTGTTGTCTATCAGGTCTTCTGATCTGGGGGATGTTCCAGAAAATGACTTGGAGGATGCAGATGAACCTTTGTTGGCTGATTCCCCAGAACCACCTATGCCGGTTGAACCAGAAGAAACAACTAGTGAGGATAGCCAGCCAGGCACACTACACCCAGAGCAGGCCCTGCCCCATATCTTCAAGGTGAGAATTTACTATTCATGTTTATAACATTATAAACAAACATAAAAAAAGTTAGCTAATTCTGTGTGGTTTGGGTAATTAGGTGTTTTTTTTGTATAAAAAACAAGCTTGTTGATATATCATAAAAATGTAATGGTTGCACCCCCTTAATACGGCCAACGAGACGCCGACATAATATCTGAGACAAAATGTTAACTTGTGTTTTTGTTCTACCTTCTCTCTGTCTGCAGAGTATCCAGAATGTTTTGACATTGCTCCCTTTTAAAGACCTCTTAACATTCAAGACGTGGTTTTACCAGTGGGAACGAGACCTTAGTCAGAAACAAGCGATGGAGGGGGACCTTCTTGATTTTGTGGACATGATCCTGGAGAAACTCGGTATCTAAACACATCTATTGAACATTAATTGTGAATGGTACTGTACAGATGGAGCTTAAAATGGAGAGGGACACATTTTGACTGTTGGGATAGCAGCTTTAGACTAAACACTTTGTGACCTTTATTGTTAAGGAAAAATTGAATTTAGCTTTAAGACTTGAATAGTTATCGTTTCATTTACAGTCAAATGCAATGTTAAGGAATAATTGACAAGCCTTATGGAGAGGACAGGGTCTTATAATGGTTGCTTACCAGTATTCTTTTTGATTAAATTCTGTTTTGCAGGACAGGATCGTTCCCTGTCGCATACAATACAAACCCTGAAAAGCATCGGCAAGACAGAAGAGGCAGACACACTACGTATTACGTGTAAAAGAGGCAAGTAGCACAAATGTAAATAATCTGATTGGCTGCAGCGTGTGCATTATCAGGACGTCCTGCAGCAAATCAGACACAAGCATTTTATCCTTTATGTTGTTCCATTGAAACAATATGCAACATTTTCAAAATGAATGTGCTGGTTACATTGTAAAAGCCTTAATAATAAAATGTGTAACCACCTCTGTTTAAAATGCAGCTTTTTGACAAGCTAACATTTAAATAGAACAACAAGCTATTTTGTAATTTCCACCATCTGAAGACCACAGGATTTTGACTGTAACACACAATACTGAAGTACTACCTTTCTCAAATGTGATATGTGTTATCACCGCTTACACCTTCCAAACCAAACGTCGTTTTCTTACTTTCCACTTTGTCTTTCTGCACTGACAGCGCTGGTCCGTTTTCAACTGCAGCAGGAATTGTCCAGAAAACACAAATATATCCACGAGGGGGTTGTTCAAGCTGGAAAGCAGAATTTATTCGAATCCATCTACGTAGAGCCCCAGATTTCCACCTGTGGTTATGGAGGAGTTGACCCCTCCCATGAATTCCGACCCCATCCACCAACCCACCTCAAGGTCCCCAGTCCCCACACCTTCGTCGGGCTGAACGATCTGTTGCGACTACAAAAGGAAGATGGTCAACCAGCGAGGACCGTGGTCACCACTGGCTTTGCAGGCATGGGCATGTCTGTGTCTAAGGCGAAATTCTGCCTGAATTGGGCAGAAATGCGTGCAAATAAGGTAAATCAACAAAAACAAGTTAGTTTTTTTGACCTATTTGTTGTGACTGACAACATTTTTTTGTCCATGTTTGCTCAGGATCTGCAGTTCGTTTTCAAGCTTTCTTTCCGGAATTTCTGGACCCTGCGACAAAATGAAAATCATATCGCAAAGACGATGTCCATCATGGATGTGTTGGAATATTATTATCCTGAGTGCAAAGACATGAAATACCTGGAGGACGAGGACTGTAAATTTGTCGTCGTAATGGACTCACTTGATTGTTACCGAGAACCTCTGGACTGGCTGGTAAGCCATCTGCACACCACAGCTAAAACCCATTCACAACTGTAACACAAAAAATGAGCATTAAAAACCAACCACCGTCAAGTTTAAAATCTTTATATCACTTTACAGTTCTTGAAGGTGAGCTAATAATTAGTAAATAAAGCAGTTTGTATCGTAAGCAGTTGGCAAGTAAACAATCCAGGAGTGTTTTAAACGCTGCTTTCTGGTTTCCTTATCTGATGAATGACGAAGACTGATTTATTTCTCCTGTGTTTTCTGTACAGAATGCTCCAGTAATAAATGACAATGTCACCAAAGCAACTCCCGGCGTCCTGGTTGTGAATATCGTCCGAGGCACTGTGCTCCGTGGGGCTTGCGTTTGGATCCTGGGGAGACGGACTGCTATCTCCCAAATACCACCTCAGTTCATTGATGTCTTCACAGAGATACAGGGCTTCAGGTGTGTGTAGATGGACAGTGTGTTTGTGTTAGGTACAGACTCGAATCCAGGGGTGTCTATTTGAACTACGGCCCTGTGGCCAAATGCGGCCCGCAAATTTAAAAAAGTATAATGTAACAAATGAAACTTGTACTTGTCTTATATTGTACTTCTTAAATATACATGTACAAATATATGACACAGTAGTATTCATGTGTTAATAAGCCCACTTTAAATAAATTCAGTCAATTAAAGTTGGGAACATTTTCTAACAAATCTTAGCTGATAAGAAAAAAGGCCCAATTACTTATTTGCATAACAAGCTTGGAATATACCCTTCACATTTCCCCTTATTATAATCACTCTGAGGCTTCTGTTTTAAGGGATGAGCTGCCAACAGAACAAATGAAACCCCAGCGAGCTGTGATATAGGCTGTTCTTTTTCTAAAGCCATTTTCAAGTATCAAGCACACTATACCTAATTAATTTAGCTTACTTATAACTGATCTTATGAGGCAATATACCTCACCTCTAGGGAGTGGCCCAGCCATTCGTATATTTCTCTGTATGCGGCCCTCTCTGAAAAACGTTTGGACACATCTGCTCTAATCATTTTCTTAAATTATATTTGCAGATATTTTAAGTATCCTGTATCGACTTATTTAGCCCATCCATTTATTAGTTTTGATTATGTACAGTTATACTATTTTTTTGCAGTTCTAGACCATTTTGATCTTTTCTCCCCCTCTTTTCTCCAGTGACACGATGAAGGATGAATACCTGACCAAGCGTTATGAAGACGCAGCGCTAGCAGCAAAGATCGTGGCGCATTATAAGCTCCTCCCGTCCCTCGTTATTCTCACCCGACAACCCTTCGTGTGCTGGATGGTGGCCACGATGTTCAAGCGCAGCTTCAAACGTCGGGGCTATGGGGAGAACCCCCCCAGGCTGACGCCGTTCTACATCAATGTTTTGGTCGTCCAAATGAATCGCAGGCTGGAGTTCTACTACGGAAAGGCGGAAAATGAACTGGTATATTTTTTTGTCTGTGTCTTTTTATCATCTCAGTTAGATTAGTTATATTAACGTAACCCCCTTTGTTCGTGAAAATAGAACGCCTAATTGCTAAGGGGTCAGGCTGAATCTACTTTTCAATACTTTTTACATTTAACATTCAGGGATACAATATCATGAACACCTGTGCCATCTCTTTCATTTTGATTGGCGCTGATTTAAAATCAAAGTCTAGCCTCCAACACCTGTATGGCAGAGTTTTAACAAAACAAACAATGTAGTTTGACTGACTTAATTAGTAGACAAAAGAGACATTTGCGGAGCAGCTAATAGCTAACCAAAACATCAGAATGTTTCACTTCGATGTTTCTTTTCCACTCAGAAATGGTCCCCTGAAGATAAACACGTGGCGACTAAGATCGGGAAGATGGCCTTCAAGATGCTAGAGAAGGACATCAGTGTGTTCTGTGAAGAGGACGTGAAGGAGTACGGTGTGAGCTTCACGGAGGTCACGTTGTTGTCCGGTCTGTGCACCGAGCTCCCTTCCTCAGATGGGAAGAAGTTCTGCTTCGTACACTTCAGCGTGCAGGTACAACTCTCCATCTTACAGCACCTGAGTATCATAAAACTTATTTGAATTCTGTACTGGTATTATAAAACATGAAAAAAAAACATTCACAATTTAGTTAAAGGGGGTGTGTGGGAGAGAAACTCCCTCTGGAAAAAACTTTGGGATTTTAGCCTTTGCAAACCATTTACATGCGCTATTCGTACACAACAAATAAAAGGGAAGAGGAATATTTTTAAATACGAACAAATAACAGAACAATTAACAATGGGACACAGGATTAGAACTGAATCAAAACAACGTCTTCTCCCCTCCAGGAGTTCATGGCCGCTGTGTACGTCTTCACAATGTTTCGCGAAGAGTCCAAAAATGTTCTGGAGAGCATGTTGTTGCCGAGAACCAAGTTCTTCGCATCCAAGGATCATACCAGATCAGTGGCCGGCGTCGTCCAGAGTGCCTTAGCGCGGACCCTCAGCTCCCCGCTGGGCCACTACGACATGTTCCTGCGCTTTCTGTGCGGCTTGCTCGCCCCGGACTGCCACGACAATCAGCTGGCCGGTTTCCTGTTCCGCTACCACATGCCGAAGGTGGGGGGGCTGGACGAGACGCAGCGGCTGCTGCAGCAGGCAATAAAGACCGCTGAAGTTAAGAATCGAGACCGGGTGGGGAACTTAAAGGAGTGCCTTAGAGAAATGACCCAGACAGATGATTGAGTCAGGGTTAACCTGCATCATGGAAATCAGTGTCACTTGGAATGGAAATGTGCTATATGGAAAAGATAGATACAAATACAGCCTGCTCTGTTATATTCCATCAGAGAATTCATGAGTGATCAAAGTGTGATGCTCAAAACAGTGAAAACATAAGTGATAAAGTGACTTGTTCAAGTTGGTGTAATTTTAGCTTTGATAATGTCATACAATGGACGTTGATGAGGATATCAAACAGTCTGTCAGTCCCTGAATCAACAGTGCAATGAACATGTTGTCCTATGCTTTCCGTTACATTGGAGTTGCGGCAAAACTACATTACGTTTGTCATGTCTTACAATCAGCACTAAGAGACTTCAAATCAGTCATTTTTAATGTAGTGTGCTTTTCTTTGAAACCATATGCATTGGAGGGAACAAGCAAGTAACTTTCGAAACAGGAAAAAACTGAGAATATCATGAGATTTGAAACGGATGGGAGTTGTAGGTTATGGATGAAAGGTAATGGTATGGGTGAATAATTTATTCCTAAATTAGTCTGGATTGATATCATAGTATGTATGCATGTTTGTCTCGGGTGATTCTTGGTGCTTTTGTACTTGCTGAATTATAGATTCATTCTTCTGTTTACCTTTTCTACCATTAATCAACACAACATCGAATATTATGGAATATCAGCTTTTATGTGCATTTGTTGTTTTTATATTTATTGTTTTTATATGTTACCTGCTGACAAACATTTAAAGACCCACTAAATGCAATGAACTTTTGTCAGTGTATAAGATGTGGGTGTGTGTGTGTGTGGCTGTCTTCCCTCAATAAATATGATACAATAAGGTAAATGCAGATCATTTGATAAAGTGAAAATGGATGACATTTTCTGAGCACTTACTGTAATCATCTCCTAATGGATTTGTTCATACATTTTCTAAATATGATTTTTTGCATATTTTACATTGTTGTCCTGAGATCCTTTAACAACAGTGTTTGTTTGGTTTCAGTCATCTTTTGTGTTTTACTCCACAATGGATTTATATTGGGGGGTGGCTATTGCTTTATTATAAAGAAAATAAAAAAACAAACATTGAGCATTGACTAAATGAATAAGAATGAAGATGCATCTCTTACATTTTAAGATTATAACCATAGACTGTATATATTAAGGTTATAACCAACCAACAAAAGCTGCAATACCGTTAATAGCCAGAGGAGGGCATCAGCTGCATTAGTTTCTAAAACACTTACCTCAATGTAGGAATACAACAAAATACAATTTGGTAGCTTTCAGGGACCAGCAGCAGTAAAGAGCAACGGGGCATCACTTCACATGAATGGCAGATAACAAGCTGACAATACGGGTACACACATGGATTTGTATACATTCCTGAAGAAGGCGATGAAAAGATCGGCTTCTTGTAAGAATAGAGGATGCTGTAATGTAGTAAACTGTTTCTGTGACAGGCAGAGTTCAAATGTCATCACCTGTCTGCCAGTTTGGACTTTCAGTACAACTCTGTTCCAGAAAGACAGAAGGCAGAAGGGAGTCTGTAAACATCATCCGGGAGTTCCTGTTTTCCACATGGAGTGAGTACACACACCAGACACAATCTGTTGACACAAGAGGAAAAACTGTATTCTGCTGATGTTCAGGTGTATATCAGTATGTCGTGTCTCTACTTTAAAGAGTCCTCTCCTGCTGATGTTCAGGTGTATATCAGTATGTCGTGTCTCTACTTTAAAGAGTCCTCTCCTGCTGATGTTCAGGTGTATATGAGTATGTAGTGTCTCTACTTTAAAGAGTCCATACATATTGTGCTCTAATAAGTTGTAGCACAGTTTTAATGGTGTAGTAGTTCTAACCCTTCACGATTTGTTGTACAACTTAAATTGTATCTGCTTCCTAAAAGCGTTTGTTTGTCTGCAGCACAAAGTACTGGAGCTGCTGCCAAAAGAAACGGTCCCAGCAGGGCTGCACTACAGGACGTCGCCTCTGGAGGGAAAATACCCAGGTCAGAGAGGAAATACTCCAACTAAGAAAGATCAAAGTTTAAAAGCGTAGGGCAGACATTTTTCTTATGGTCAACACACTTTGAAACCAGCCAGAGAAATTAGCTCCAGTTCACTTCCAGTGTGCTGCACACAGTAATATTCATGTTTTAAGTTGGTGGTTTCCTGCTCAAACTTTCCTTTAGGAATAATTTTAATTAAATAATGAAAATGTGTTGTTTAACTTTTACCACACATCACTATTACTTATTAATTGCTATAAGGAGATTAAGCATTTTTCCTTCTGTCTTCGTCCCAGGGGGCGAAAGTCAAATTATCTTCTCCATTACACCAAACCTCCTAACCTGGGTCAGCTATGTGTAGACTGTCAGCTCCAAGGTAAAACACACAGAAGCATGCAGAAACGACAGCCTGCCCACACTCATCACATTCATTCACACACCACTTCTTACATCATCTACACATAAAACGTCCATATAAGTAACTCTGCATAACTCTGATTGTTGCCAGGTTCCCAGTTTGGTGTTTGAGTAAGATATATAGTTTGAATATAGGAGAACAATCGAAAGGTTGTGTGATCATCTTGCTTTATATTAATAGCAAGTTCTCAAAGAAAGGCAGCTTCCTGTATAAACAATTATGATTATTTATTATTACTTATTTGGGTGAAGTAAAAAAGCTCAACAAATTAAGTTGAAGAAACCTAAAATAAAGAGCTTAAAGATTAAGTAGGTTTTTTTCCTGCCTCCATGCAAATGATGGATTTATTTTATTATGCTCCCCATTCACAAAACATCAAACAGTTAAAGAATAATAATAACATAAAACACCAGAAAGTTGTACTCTGAAAATGGAACTCAGAGATTCACTGTATCACTGAACAGGCATTCCTGGAACTTGACATGTTCAGAAAACAGGGATTGTCCATCTCTGTGTTTCAGGGAGCGTATTTCCTCTCTTCAGAATCCGCTATTATAAAATCATTCATTTGTATATCACATGGCTTCAGATTGTCTGTTCCTGCGTCATGCAGGTGGAGTTAGGGTCATGGCAGCAGCGTGAACGGTGAATGCTGCGATGCTGATTTGACGCTTGACGTCCTCCCAGGACTTCTGTTTATCAGCTGAGTTCTGGATGTCAAACAATGCATCGTAGATTCCAGGGAAAGACTCCCCTGCATATTTATTGTGGCTGCTGGGCGCAAAAATCACATGCCTGAAAGAGAGAAGAGGGAATGTCAGTTGTGCAGGATGGTTCTTGTCTATTCAAAGCTGCAATATTCATCAGTCTTAATGCAAATATTTAAATGGAAAGTGTGATATGAGGCAAACAATCATAGCTCTTAAAAACTAAATGAAAAGGGTTTCAAACAGCAGCTTGAAATGTGTCGGATGTGAGGTACACTTGGCTTTAATGTAGGAGAAAATGTAAACCTAGAAGCGTAATGAGTAGACATTTGGGTACTGAAGTACTATTTGAATTATTTGAAGTATTAAAGTAACGTATTATGGCCGAAAGTATGATACAGTGTATTTCTGGTATATTCATTTTAATGTCACCTTATATAAAATGTGTGTTAAACTTGTGATTTCTGCATTGAGTGACTTCTGCCTAGCAGATACCAAGAAGAGGCCAGTAGGGTCTCTCTGTTAATTATCAATAGTCCTTGCAATTAACAGGTGAATTCCCAGATACATTTTCAGATAATGTAGTTAAAGTCTTGTTGAAGTTAATGATTCGTTTCCTGTAGACCCATAAAGAGGCCTTGGGAATTAGGCCACACAGTTTGCTTTTGTTTCTATTGCCATGTGGCTGCGTGAAAGATGCTTTAAGGCTGTTGCAGCAGCTAGAAGGGGATTGCTGCTCAAATTATAACTGTGTGTGTTTTATTTGATTTCTTGGTTTTATTATTTCATGTGTGGGTACTGAATGGCTACAAACATTGTGGAGAAATGAGCTTAAACATGTTTAATTACTCTGTATGAATTAGAGGCAGCTTCTTCAGGACAGAGAAGAGAGGGCAGAAACAAACACACGCACAAGAGATAACAGCTCAAGTCTCTGGAATGCTGCAGGGAGACTTAGTGTGCGTTAAAACCTGCTGTAAAGTACTGCTATTTCACTGCTTGAGAGCAGAGGTAATGTTTTCCTAGTTATTAGTGATATTAAGGTAACTCACATGTGATATTTGTATAATCCAACTATATCTTAAAAGATGCCAAGAGTAGGTGAAACGAAAGGTTCTTTCACAACTGAGGGGGGGGGGGGGATAGGATAGAAACTCTATGCAAGAATGCGAAACAATAAAAACCGGATGGGGTTGTTTTGCTTCAAACTTAAGGTTGGCCTCTTGCTCGCGCTGATTGGGTACGACAGGCCATGTGTTGGTCTCTCCCAATGGGAGACCCCTCTGGGGGAAGCATGCACACACCTCCTCCAATGTTTTTAGTATGATAGCCTGTGTTTTCTCTAAGTTTGCTCTCTTTTCTTCATGCTGGCCAAGGGGTAAGACCTCTCCCAGCGAGAGGAACTAGAGCCGGAGTAATCCGGATTACTTCGTGATTGAGGTTGTATTTGTGTTGTATGTTTTACCATTAAAACAGATTATTGTTTAAACCTTATCCTGGCTACTTTGAATATTTCATTCTTCTAAAACAAACTCATAGAGGAACGCGCGGAGCAGAGGTTCTAACCCAACAGTACCACTTTACAATAAGACTACCCTTATAAAGGGTCTACGAATAGTTTGTAATTAATTTATTAATTAGGTTGTGAACACTTTATAAATCCTTAATAAGCTTTTATAAGACATGAGATAAACGGGGCAACTGTGACCGGTTGCTTGCCAAACAGTGAGCCCATGTTCATCTGTACTGCTAAGCCTTATTAGAAAAGGTAGTAACTCATTAATAATTGGGAATTTGTTTTACACTTTACAATAAGGCTGCCTTTTGGCAGTTATAAATGTTAGTAACTCATACATAAATGGTCATAAGAGATGCCAAGAAATAAGATGGAAGGGGGGAGGATCCACTCAGTGAACAACAGATACCAAGAGGCGCGTTCACACCAAGTACTTTTCCCACAAAGGTTCCTGAGAACTCTTTAGTTCTCATGAACTAAGTACAGATCGGGTTCACACCGGAAATTAGTTCTTGGGGGTGGATTAGGCAAATAAAGCCGCTGACGTCACTACCTCTTCTTCTGCTTTGGGTTTACTGGCAGGCCGCAAACAACTTCACGGCGTATACTGCCGCCCAAAATCCCAGGCAGGGAGTCCCCGGAGTTGGGACTCCCAGCAGCTTCTACTGAAGCCTTCCGAGTAAACGGCCAGAACGCCGACACCTCCTCATCTCGCTCCCATGTTTTATTTTGTGTTGTCATAAGTTAGTCTCTCTGCGTTTCTTCGCTGGGCTAATGCTAATGACAATAATGATAATAAAATGGCGGCTTCACAAATGTTTTTGGGAGTTTGACGGGGCGTGGTTTGCATTCCGCCCAGCCAATCAGACACAGGAACCTTTTTCTCCCATGAAAGTCCCTGCTCTCTAGCAGGGACTGAAAAGGGGGTAAAAAAGGTTCTCTAGAACTAATTTAGTTCCTGGGACTTTTTGGTGTGAACGCAACTAAATCGTAGTTCTCAGGAACCTTTGTGGGAAAAGTTGGCTGATGAAGAAGACGAAGTAAGCTAGGTAGCCAATATAAGGCTTAGTCATCTTGCCAAATAGTGAGCCTGCGTTGATGACTGGTTTATAAATGGTTCTTAATGATTAATAAAGTGTTTACAACCTCATTAATAACCTAATTATAAACCCTTTATGAATCCTTTATAAGGGTAGTCTTATTGTAAAGTGGTACCAACATTTGAATCATTTACATATTTCGCTTTGGGAGCATGTTTACAGCAGCACATGCAGAATTAAAGATACAACTCTTCCCTCTGACATACAGTACACAACACCACAAGGTCTGAGGAATAATAGTGTTTATCTCCACCTCTTACATTATAAACAAGCCCGTCCCAAAGTCTGCTTTAAATCAGCCAAATCTCAAGCCTCTGTTTACTTTGAATGAAATGCGATGGACCAGCTGTGATGAGGTGAAGAGTTGAAAGTTGAAACACAGCTGTTCATTAGGTGAATGTGCTGTGTGGATTCTGTTGCAGGGCATACATGTCTTGTGATTGTGTAGTTGAGTGGCCTTATTTTTGGTTTGCACGTGTGTGTGTGTGTGTATGTATGTATGTATGTATGTATGTATGTATGTATGTATGTATGTATGTATGTATGTATGTATGTATGTATGTATGTATGTATGTATGTATGTATGTATGTATGTATGTATGTATGTATGTGTGTGTGTGTGTGTGTGTGTGTGTGTGTGTGTGTGTGTGTAAGAGACTCACCTGTAAAAGGGTCTGCCAGGTAGGCCTAGGGGGTCTATGAAGGCTCTCTCCAGATACATGAGCTGATCATTCACGATACGTAACTGCAGAGGACTGATAGACAAGCACAACATTATTTTTCACATTATGTTTACAGTTATGTTTTTATGCTGATCCCTCTTAAATAGGAAAAACTGAAAATAAGAAATACCTCTCGATACAAAAACAACAAACATATTTCAGCATTTGACATCCAAAATGTTAAACATATTCTTACTCCGCTTTGTTGAGAGTCTGCAGGCGCTCATGGAAGTCCCTCGCTGCAACAGTAAAGTTCTCCACAGCAGAAAACAAGGAATCTGAAAATGTAACGAAAAGGGAAAACGACATTTAAAAGCAGCTACATTCTGAGAGAAGTTTGCTATTTGGTCATATCGTTTAAACATTTTAAGGATATTTAAAGTCGATATATCCTGAAGTCAACTCACCAAACGACACCCTGTACGTGTTCATCTCCTCTGGGTGCCTGTGTCCCAGCTGTGCGATGCTCTGAGCGTACTTCCCGAGCGCGTCTGCATACTGGTTAACATCGAGAGGGAGCAGCTGGGAATCAGCCAATTGGAAGATGAGCCCCCCTCTCACCTGGGCCACCGCCCGAAGTCTCTTGAAGGAGGGGTCGTAAAACTTCTCCACTACCTCGAAGGTCTCATAAACACTGTGATACACCGGATAGCTGCTGTACCGCTCTGTTTTCTGAATGCACAGACAACATCCCAGTGAGATACATTGATGTCATGGAGGCTCAGATTATCATTTACCATAAAGATGCTTTCCTTTTTTGACTTATTCTCTAACCACTTATTCAACCCTTAAGTGTTGACAGAAATAACTTTAGATGATAGTGTAGGGCTGAAACTCACAAATATTTTGGTTATTGATTAATCTCCCGCTTATTTTTATCGATTTATCAATTAGTTATTTTTAATGGTCATTAAAGAAATACTTAAATGATTAAACTAGTATCAAAATAGTTGACGATTAGTTTCTGTTGATCTACTATTCCATTAGTCCACTGATATTTGCAGCTCAAATGCTTAATTTCTTTCTCAGTGTAGCATAATAGAGATAGATACAATTATTTATTCACATACGAAGACAATGTCACACAGACAATGTACATGTAAAAGACAAAACCTGCATTAAAAATAAAATGTATTAGAAAATCGCAAACTAACAAACATATTCTCTTAGAACGAATAGGTCTGCATATGAAAACATGTACACTGCTATAAATATTGTTTTAAAAGTTTCACATCATTACAATTCCTCAAAAAAATAATCTTCCAAGTAAAGCTCAAACATAGCATGGATGCTAAATGTTTTGTGCGCCTAAAATACAGTCACATGAAGATATGATTAAGAACTTACAGTAATATACCTTAAAGAGCATCTTGCAGGTATTTTTTTTTTCTACATTTATGCTTAAACTTGCTTGAAAATTACAATTAAAAAAGTGAATGCAGGATTTGATATGTTTTAAGAAACATAAGGGCAGGAATTCAGAGGGAAAGGAGCAATTTTGAGCTCTGCTCTTAAAAACGGCTTTTTTTTAAGGTCATACGTCAAACGCAGGGACACATCTCCGCTCTCTGACCGCGGGTATAGTGGAGTTGCGTTGAGTAGAGCGGTTGTGTTTTAAGGAGCTGGTATTTTTCAGTAG
Source organism: Notothenia rossii (assembly GCF_949606895.1). Classification (NCBI taxonomy): domain Eukaryota; kingdom Metazoa; phylum Chordata; class Actinopteri; order Perciformes; family Nototheniidae; genus Notothenia; species Notothenia rossii. The sequence continues at coordinate 81,805,680 of NC_136902.1, read as the reverse complement.
TTTTACATTGTATTTCACCATTTGTAATCATGGTGCAGTATTGTGTTTGTGCAGGTTGCACAAATACCAGCCTGTCAGGACATCGAGTCCACAGTAAAAAGGACCGGAGCTAGCGTTCGTTCCTGGGTGCGTTGTGCATCCACCTCCCTGCAGCACATACTCTCCACAGCTTTATCAGGAAACCGTATTACTTCTCTCTCCCCCCCCCCACCTTTGCTGCTCTCTCTCTCTCCCCTCCGATACACGGCACCGTAAGACATTGCATTAGGTAACGCTGTGGTGGCTGTACTGCTCCAGCCGTCTCCTTTGTGTTTGTTTGTTTCCCCCTGTCTGTGTTGTTTGTGTGTGCGTGGTGGCTGTCACTCCTGGCTCCCGGCTCAACCTCCACTCACCTGCTGCAATCAGCTGTGCACCCTCCCCGACTACACACCTGCTTTCCATCAAGCCATTTACAACGACATATCAACGGAGGCTCCACAACCTTACTCCGCCAGATCGTCAAGTATCAGCCGTATCTCGCGTCTCTCCTCCGGTACACAGCACCGTAGTGTGGAGTTGCATTAGGTAACGCGAGATACGGCTGATACTTGCGCATTAGTTTCTGTTATGGATCAGTATCAACAGTCCTGCCAGTAACGTTACTATATTATCAATGCTGCTTTAGTTATAGCCTGATATATGATAGCTAACTTTACAATGTTGTGAGGTGACGTTAGCTAACATTCTGTAGCTAACGCCGGTCACTCACCAAGATAGCTGCCCAGTTCTCCACTGGTTCTCCTCACACCACAGCTCCATTTCTCTCCGATGGCCGTTATTTCTTCTAATCCTTGGCTGCTCCTGGTCTCTTGGACGGCTAGCAGGCTCATAATTATAAGGTTGTGGTCCATCATATGCATTCGAATATTCATGTTCAACTTCTTCTGTGTCTTCTGTGTCGAAACTAGCATTGGGATCCATGTTTATTAATACGTTACACCGGCCGCTCTCCCCCTTGTGTCCCCCGTGTTACGTCACACGCGGGAGGTCACGTGCCGAAGCTTTTTTATGCGGAAGTGAACATTTCTTACAAAAACGACGCCAGATGTCACTGTAGTGTATATTTCTGTATATTTTTTTGAAAATCTAGTGTATTCATCATTTTCCTACACATATATTCACAGGTGTCCTTAACCTGGAAGTTGCTCTTTAAGACTAATAAGAATGATAATATTTGGGTGAATCAGTCACCGTGTCTCACCTTGTTCTTGGTGTATCTGGCTCTGCCTGCAGCAATTCCCAGACGGATAAAATAGGCCTCAAAGTCACTGCCTGACCCCAGTTTACTGATCCTACAGTGCAGCAGAGTGAAGGACAGACTGTTTGAGTGATTTGTTTCATTACTTGTTATATTTTACATTCAAAATATGTTTGTTTACAGCCTGACTCTGACCAGATCAAGCTACTTTGTACCTGGGTGCATCACGGTTATCCGTCCAGTTGTCCCTCTTATGCCAACTCTCGTACAAAGAAACTCCTTCCTCTCCTTCCTCTGGACTGGCTATCTACATGCAAACACATAAAGTATGAAAGTGAGCATGAAGACAAAATTAATCATTCTCAAAGCAGTTTGTTAAGTACCCCTTCCTTTTGCTTCTGCTTACCTGTTTGGTGAGGTCATACACCAGCGTGTGTAGAGACGGAGTGCAGTCAACCCTCAGTGTGTACATTCCTGGAAATCAAATTGAAATGTTTAAAAGAACACATAAGACACATCAAAACAAATGTACTACTAACTGTGCACACACTCACCCTCAATGGCAGAGTCGGCATTAATGTAAGCCACAGCTCTCTCCTGCAGCAGCTTGGCGTTATCCTGTTGAGAAAGGTGAATGTTGGTCAAGTGTGTGTGGGTTTGAGTGTGTACAAGTGTAAGTGTGTGAATGTGTATTATGTTTAAGTACCTCTGCCCATTCTGTAGATCCCTGCAATCCAAACTCCTCTGCATCCCAACTTGCAAATATTAAAGTCCTCCTAGGCCTCCATCCTACACACACACACACACACACACACACACACACACACACACACACACACACACACACACACACACACACACACACACACACACACACACACACACACACACACACACACACACACACACACACACACACACACACACACACACACACACACACACACACACACACACACACACACACACACTGAGTACTTGTCATGACACAATTATTTACGTGAACAGTTGAGCAGTGACATACCTTTACTGATCAGCCTGCCAGCGCTCCTGACAGTCTCGTGAACCACTGCAGCTCCAGACATGGGGTCGATTCCTCCGAACACCCAGGCGTCCCGGTGCCCTCCCAGAATCACGTACCTGTCTACACACACAAACCCATAGCACACATCAATGGAATAATTAGAGAAAAATATACTTTTCTTACTTCTATTATTTACAAATTATTCCAAATAGCTAATCCTATCCCAACACATACAAAACAGGTTCCGAGTAAGAGGCTGATCACACTGAATGTAGCAACATTTCCTGACCAAAATGCATTATGAATATCCTGCAACCTGTTATTATGAGTGAGTGTCCAGTTAGCATTGTAAGTGTTACTCTATGTATTGCTGGAGGCTAAAATGAAGGATTAGTGGGTTGTGGTACTGTACCTGGCTCCAGAGCTCCTCTAATCCGGCCAATGACGTTGTAGATTCTGGTTATCTGGTTGTTACTGTGGATGTTCATACGCAGCTTCCTGACACAGGCAGACACACAGGGGAGAAAGAGATAGAGTGTCAAACATAAAGAAAGGGAAAAAGAATGAAACAGTTTCATTTTTGAAGGAAATTCCGAACAGAATTTAAGAAATAATGGAAAAGAAAATGGTACGGCACAGCAGCCATATTATCATGTTCATTGTGCTAAGCTCAATTAAAGCACAGACAGATAAAAAGAAGAAGAGAAGAATATAAGAAGAATAAGCAGGCGTTAGAGATTTAACCCTCTTAATGGCCGCATTGAAGTCCTTTTAGAAGTGTTTTGCACCTCAAAATTCCCTTCTTTAGAAGAATAATGAGGCACAAATAGACCCAGTTACCGTTGTTCATCCCTAATTTAAGAAGCTTGTTCTGTGTGTATGTTTTTCACACGCCGAGAATACAAGGGCCTTCATTGTATAACATTTGGCTACTTGCCACTGGGTGGGTCATTAAGGCTGAGCAAGAGGAGAAAAGAGCAAAACAAGGCGAGAGACAATTCAAACACTTAAACCACTACAGAGTGAATTCGGAGAGAGAAGTGGTGAGGAAAAAAAACAAGTGGAAGGGAGAATCATGTTGTTGCAGGGTGAGGTGGACAAAAGCGATCACTTTGACACTCCACTACAATGTTATCACTTACTGGCTTTTGAAGTCGTCCATAAATCCTGGTCCGATCCTGTAGGAGATGTTCAGAGCTCCTTTCCAGTTGTTGGGTGGAATCGGTCCTCCCATGTTCCTGTTGAAGCAAAAATCAAATATATTATACACCAAAGCAATTATCTTATACATTAAGAATGTCAATACAAATTCAACATCCAAAAGAAGTACAAGCTTACACATTTGTGTTATTTGGTCCACCAGTTTGGTCCAAGCGAATATATTTCTATGAAATGTAAATATAAAATACATTCCTGTCCCACACATGTTGACTTCTCATGAGATTAGATTTATTTTGTAATGCATGTCTAATAATTTGATTTATGATAAACTATTATCAAAGCATGTGATATTCTCATCTGTCTTTGTGCCGATTACCACATGTAGCATGCTTGCATGTTTAACAAGAGCACCACTAACTTGTAATTGTTTGCATTTTAGCATTAGCTTTACTTCACTGTAGACCTTCTTCAAAAATGACTGATTTGAATGATTGCATTTTAAAACTGTGGAAAGAAAAGAAGATTGAAATATGATTTTACTTCAGCAGGTTGATTGCATCATGGAAGCCGATTGGATGCACAGGAATCTTGGGAAGACCTACTCCATCCTCGAGACTTAACCTGTAGGTATATTCTGTAAGAAGGCAAACACGACTATGTTAGTTAAACTCAAACACATAATTCAGCCTCTCACACTTATAGACACTCATACACACCTTTAGCTGGGTACCCTGGTGTGAGTGGGTCTCCTGCTCCATTCAGGTTGAGAACATTTCCTCTCTGAGCTCCTCCACCGGGTAGGTTCCAACCATCAGGATATGGCTGCACGCACAAACACAAACAAACACATTTAAAATGCTTGATTTGAATCCACGGATTGAATTAGTATCCTTGATTCCAATATTGATTTGTTTAGAGATAATAACCATGAATAACTGTACATTCTTGAAGGCTATGTCTGACATCTGCTACTTCTTTATAGTTGTTGTTTGCAGAGTCTCTTATGGGTTAAAACTTGTTTTAAGGCTTATAAACGTGTCAGTGTTGTCGAAAAACAAATGTTCAAACTACAATGGCTGTTACAAATCCACACATGCACAGTTTTATAATGGACAAATTAACAAAAAAATGATCCAAAATACTGTACCTGGACTCCGGCAGCCCAGTAATCGGCTGGGTCTGAGAACATAATGATCCCCTTTGCTCCTGCTAACATGGCATTTTTCACCTGGTGGAGCATACAGAGTAAAGTGAGTTATTAGTAAACAAAATGTTATTTATTGCTGTCCTCTTTTTCCTTTGTGCATCAGAAAATAGTGTGGTTTGACATTGACAAATCACATTGAATAATCAAAGATGTATGAGAAAAAAGATTGTATTCTTCCAGTACACCTAGCCATAAGTATAATCATTTAATTGCACAACTCAGTCACAGAAATCCTTTAACTGTGGGTTTTCATCTGGAGTGATGACCAAGACTTTTCTTTTCCTACCTTATTGCCTCTGAATATTTTCCCATATCTGACGATGACAATCCTCCCAGTAGCATTGACCCGCATGTCTCTCTCTAACTGGAAGAAGTCTTCTGTTCGACCATAGTTCACATACACCAAATCCCCCTATAGAGAGACAGAAAGAGGAGACATCTCAGGTTATCAGATAGCTGACGGTGAGGATTTGTAATGTTCAGATTCCATGTTGACTTTTACTTCTGCAGTGAAAACATATTCAAACATCACTGTCTGCTTGTGAGTATGGTTGTTGTTATTTACCTCAGGTTGTCCTTTGGGAGAGAAGGCGCTGTATGGCGGCACGATGTTAGACACATCTTCATAACCCTCAGGAACAGGCTCAGCCAAGGAAGTGTTAAAAACCTGTGACAGAAAGATGAGCACAGACTTAATTAGATAACAATATTGATGAGATCACCCTTTATTTACTAAAATATCCTAGTTTCATGCTTTACTTCTACATTTTATATGGGGGAAAAAATACTATTTTCTGCAATAAATGTATCTCACAGATAATTGTTGTTACATCCCTCTATTTAACATTTACTTCATGAATCAATTACCTTAATGATAAATTATCATTACAATTGGCAACATCATTTTTACTGTAATATTTGTGTTCAATAATAAATTAATAATAGTTGAGTCATTTTGATTCTCACTATTTTCCGAAGTTTTACAAACCAAACAACCCACTAATGATTCATAAACATAATCAGCAGATTAATCCTTTATGACAATAACCCTTTTTTGCAGCTCTATGTACAAACGTTTGAAATGAATTAGCTTTACATTAGCGAACTATAAAATGCTGCTTAAGTCACATAAGGCATTTTCTGCATAGAATACTTCTACCTTTAAACTTTTAGTTAATTTGCCTAATACTTATTAGCTATGTTATATTTTCAATGCATGACTTAACCTATATTTGGGTATTTTCACACTGTTGTGTTATATAAGTACTTTTACTTAAGCGTGATTCAGATCCTGAATCCCACCCAGAGTAAATAGGGGGTCAATATGTAAATGCTAGATTTGTCCTTTACAGGTCTGATACCAAAACAAGTCCTGTGAATTATTGGCTGATACCAGGTTGTCCTATTCTACTGTAGAATATACTTCCAGTGGTCTGACACTCAACCTTGGTATCTATGTGCTGCTCAGGGTATCAGCTGAAATGTGTTACTGATTAAGCTGAAATGTAAACCCGGATTTTGTTTGTGATCCTGAATGCATCCTAGCAGTATGCTTCGATATAGCCATGCTGTAAACTCTGGTCAGTTTTTCTTGCTTGCTACTGTGCTGTATCATTATCTCTACAAATTGCGGTTTATCTCGCCACAAGCTATAAAAGGACCTTGGACCTGAATGAGCCGTCTTTTGTTTTTAATTTATCTGAAAAGTCACCATGTGGACGTTGCAACTTTGTTATCTCCCTAAACAGACTCAGCAGCAGTTATGTTAGGCTGACCAGACGTCCCCGTTTTCCCGGGACAGTCCCCGTTTGTATTGGCCTGTCCCCGGTTGAAACTGTCCCCGTTTTTTAATATACGTTAAAAACACATAGCAGGGTGAAATAAAACGTGTCATGTCAGGAAACACTGGGTAAACAGACTGTGGTCAAGCCAGCCCCCACTTCGGAAAACACAGTCAAAAGCACGTTGTATTGCGGTGCGCGAATATCCTATGGATTACGGTAGAGGCCTGTGAAAACTGCCTTCAAAATAAAAGCGTTTACTCGGTCAATAAGAAATATACCTAAAAAACACACCAAACATATTCATATATAATGGAGCTTAAATTAAGAAATATACGTACTATATAATGTGATCAATAATAATTTAAAACAAACTACGTATAACTACCACATTATAACGTATGTAAAATGTAAGTATACAGTTATGAAGACATATCTGACATTTCTACTGGGTGACTAATTTCAATTGATGTTGACACCATCTCACAACACTCCTAAAATAACATTACTTTCTGAAGCACAATTTAAAATGTATGCTGTTTACAATCTCAAATTAGATCTTTTGTCCATCTATATTTTGATTATTATTTAATGGAAACCGTCCATAATCAAAGAGTCATTCGAAGTCAATCAAATACTTATTTCACTTCAGGGTGATAGCAGGAGTCCCTATCTAGTCAATCAGAGAAAATCAGGACAATCTGATGTAGAATTTTAAAATAAAATACTTTTGAAATCTCATATATGGGCTATCGTCCTTCCGTTTTTATACAAGAATAAATAAAAAAAACTGTCAAATTATCAGAGACTTATTTCCCTCCAGGGTGATAGATAGCAGGACACCCCATCTAGTCACTCAGAGAGAATCAGGACAATCTGATGTACAGTTTAAAAATAAAAGACTTTTGAAGTCTCATATATGAGCTATCATCCCTCTGTGTTTAGATAAGAATAAAACAAAAACTATCCAGTATCAAATACTTATTTCACTTCAGGGTGATAGCAGGACACCCCATCTAGTCACTCAGAGAGAATCTGGACAATGTGATGTACAGTTTAAAAATAAAAGACCTTTGAAGTCTCATAGATGAGCTATCTTCCTTCTGTTTGTATCCAACAGCTCAAAGGTTCGAATTACATTCAACCAGATTGTCCCCCTTTTTTCTTTAACAGTGAAGACAATTGGATATGTTAATGATATATTGACCGCAAAACTCTAAATGTTCCCGGTTTTCATTTTTGAAAAACTGGTCACCTTAAGTTATGTGCTTTTTCAAATTAGTTTTTTTGTCCCTGTGTGTTAGAAAATAGCATGGAGAAATTGATCAATATCATAAAACGTTTGGAAATCATTAAACTAAAGCATATATTACATTTCGTTTCTTACAGTGGATACAATGCATGCAAATGTTCTTTGAAATAGATAGCGGGTGGCTGTGTTATAATAACGTGGCTCTGACTGCTATGCTAATGCTATAGAAGATGGGACCACACAACAAAAACAAGAATGCACGAGAATAGGTTTTAGCAAGATATGCAACATGTTTTGCTTCTTTGTAAAACGCACGTTGTCTTTTTTCAGTACGAATGCATTTGACTGGATGTTTTCATGTCGTAGCCTACCTCACTGCCAAGCTGATCAATTATCGAGATGTAATTCGGCTGTGATTTGTTGGGATAGGACAGCAGGACGTCATAGGGCACCATCTCCACTGAGTCCAGGCCGTACTCCTTCCACTCTTTCATGATCTGCTCTGCATATTTCAAATTCTGCTCTGTACCGGCGAGATGTGGGAGTCGTGTAAATTTCCTGTGGAGAGAATGTCAACAGTGAGTAAAGATCTAGAAGTTGCTTACAGAATAAAATGTATTTGGGCCATAACGCACTTCATTTGAATGTGCAGATTAGCAAGGGAAAGTGAGATATTTGTTGTAAAGTTAGAACAAATTTAAGTAAAAATGCATGGAAAGCGTTTCTTGTTCTGAGACTGCACTTGAACACCCCATCAAGTCTTTAATGTTATGTATTTTTCCAGATGGTTGGACAGCATTTTTTGAAGCTATAGGATGTTTATTGTACATTCACTGAGGGATACTTCATTTTATATTTGGAATCTTTGGAAATGCCAATAGATAAAATAAATAATTAAAATAAAGTAACTTAGGTTTCTAGTCTTTTTTTCTTCTTTTTTTTCCCTCTTTTTTTTCTACCCCGCTAGCTCGCCCATGGGGTTAAGAAGCCTAAGATAAATGCCAACAATTGAGTTGCTGTGCAAGTGAAATGTTTGGCTTGATATAGTTGTGAAATGGAAAAACATATGGCAAAATTGGTGCCAATTCAGAAAGCTGTCAACTCCACTGGCTAGCGATCAGATACCGGAGTATTTTAATACATCACTCTCCTCTCCTCCCCCCCTTACCTATTACCTCATTCACACCAACGCAACTCCGGTTCAAGCTCCGTGCTAGAGCTTTTCAGGTTCAGAACCGGTTCTTCGGTTTAGCTCCGGCTCTTTTCACACTGCCCAGAGTCCGGTGCTGCGTCATTGCGTCATCATTTGCTTCATGACGTAACCGTTTGCTTGCCTGGCTGACACCGACAACAACAACAATGGCCGATTGTGCTCCAGCTTCCTCTGTACCTCTTCGGAAGACCAGATTCCCAGTAGGTAGCTGGTCTCTTCAGTGGACCACTGCTGCTTGTTAAGTTTCTCCATCGTTGTGTACAAACTGGATAAAACGCCGGCTTTTTGTTGTTGTTCAGGAGTTGATCCCGCCCCTGCCCCTGCCCCCACCTCGACGTAAGCGTGACGTATGCAGTGCTTTTGCTCTGGCTTGACAATTTTTTGGTGCTCGAAATGAACCGGATTCCGGAGCTAAGAGGCTGCTCCGCTGCGGTGTGAAGAGGAAAACCCGGTGCTTTTCAAGCTCCAGCTCCGAACCGGCCCTGAAACACCGTTGGTGTGAATGAGGTAATATATGTGACCTAATTCAACAACACAAACCTACCCATCTCCTGAGGTTTGCTGTTGCTAACCCACTGCAGCCCATCAGGACTAAGTTCCAGACCTGGGGCGACCAGTCCTTCGCTGCAGCCTCCCAGTCACATTCAAAATACATACACTGCATAAAAGCCGTCAAAAGAACCTATAGTCCTCTACCCAAACCCACCTTTTTTCAACTTAGCTCAGGGCTGCTTTTGTTGTTATTCTTTCTCATATTTTATTGTAAAGCGTCTTTGAGCACTGGGAAAATCGCTATATAGATATTATGTGTTGTTATCTATATGAATACAAGGAACTCCCGAACAAAACTCAAATATGTTTCCCTCCCTGCTGAAACCTTTTATTTCAAAAAAGGTTGAAGACTGTTTACAGTTGTTTTGAATGATTTGTTCTGATGGATAGAGAGTTTTTGTGTGTTGGTATTGCTTCTTACCTGAGATGCTCTCTGATCTGCTCTGGCCGCATTTCATCCAGAAACTCCCGTAGATACTTGCCGGAAGGAGTATCGTTTGGAGTGTTTGGATGTGTGGGCTTTGCAAACCAGCCTACAAAACACAGACATACATAATCCATACAGCATAACAACAGTGTCTCTTCTTTCAGGACTGAAACCACTTTATGACTTACAGTAAGGGAGAAACCGAATATCTATTAGTCACTCACTGCCCATCTGTGTAAGATCTAGACAAACTTTGCATGACCATAGATATTATATTTCAAATCTAGTCGTGGTTATGGACAGCATGTGTTAGCTGCTGTGGGCAAGCACACGTGAAATGTATCAAAGTAGTGACAAACTAAAAACGCACACACATGATAACACACCTTCAATATTAAACTTTAACTGCAATGATAACATTTGATCGTTTTTTTAAAATAAATATAAAAAATAAAAACATTTGATAGTTATTCCGAATAAATTAAAGATTGTATGTAGGCTACTTATTTTGTGCAGTGGTGTTAAGTAATTAAGTACATTTACTCAAGTACTGTACTTAATTACAATTTTCAGATACTTGCACTTAAGTATTTCAATTTTATGCTACTTTGTACTTCTACTCCACTACATTTCAGAGGTAAATATTCTACTTTTATTTTTGGTACTTTATGTAAATTTAGATGCAAATTTTACTTGAGTAACATTTTGAATACATGACTTTTACTTGTAACAGAGTATTCTTACTCTTTTACTTAAGTACAAGACTTGAGTACACCTTCCACCCCTGAGGTTTTGTATCTATTCATGTTAATTCAGCATCTGCCTTCACATCCATTTACAAACTTGTCCTGGGCAACTATCATTAGTTCCATAGTTATACGTTATTTCTGTTAACAACAGACATAGATAGCAGTGTAGATATAACTTGTGAGTAACAGTCCAGTAGAGTGTAAGTTTGTGTTGTATTATCAAGTCTTACCTATGATGAAACCAAGCAACAACAAAGCTGCCACAACCACAGTCCATCCGATCCACCGAGTTAACCTGCCCTCCTTTCTCATTTTAAAGCAGCTCGTCCCACAGGCTTCCACGCGCCGACACAACTGCACAGCATGCTCGCAAAGATAGGGAGTAATTTGTTTAGGTAGAGCACAGAGGGAAAGTGAGATAGAGTGGGACAGGGAGAGAGGGAGGTGACTTTCTGTGTCTGGCAGGTTGCAGAGGACTACAAAGAGGGAGCTTGTCATTAGTGATATGATTGGCCAGTAGGCTGATGACAGTCTTGTGCTCCTTGGCCATTCATGTGCTGACTCAGTGTTACTCAACTATGGTCGGGAGTCCAGAGTCCAGCCAAGAATAAGCTGTTAAAGTAATAATTAAGTCAGAAAGCTGTCAAAAGTCTCCATGAGCCACACTGAATGCGCAGATTCCAGTAGAATTAAAAATAAATGCATTGTCTGGAAAATAATCTATGGTGGTTAAATCATAAAAAAAGACAAAATAAAGTAACATGTGTTCATATGATGATAAGGGGTCACTGAATGGCTTTATATGGATGTGTGTGTGTGTGTGTGTGTGTGTGTGTGTGTGTGTGTGTGTGTGTGTGTGTGTGTGTGTGTGTGTGTGTGTGTGTGTGTGTGTGTGTGTGTGTGTGTGTGTGTGTGTGTGTGTGTGTGTGTGTGTGTGTGTGTGTGTGTGTGTGTGTGTGTGTGTGTGTGTGTGTGTGTGTATAAATTGATATGGCTTTCACAGTCAGCTGAATATAAAATACATGTTGGACATTATTTAAGATTGAGAGCTGTGCACGCTTCTATTTAGAAAAATATATCCATCTGTATGGACATTTCTGTTACAGTAAACATTAACATTAAAGTAAACCCGTTAACCCTGGAACTAAAATATATCTGGCTATAAAAAGGGGGTAGATAATAAATCATGTACCATTAACACTAGCTGCAGAAGCATACTGTATCCATATACAAAAGTGAAAGATGTCATTAATAACATAACATCTGGAAGCCCAAACATAAATGCATGAACATTTAGACATAATATAATTAGGATGCTCACAGTAAATCACTATTTGTACCTACTAAGTCAAAATTGAATTTTTTCTGGTAAGAATTTTAAGGTAGAATCTCATAAGCGAATGCAATTATAGTAAGTCAAAATTCCGACTTAGAAAGACAACTAATGGAACCACTATGTGTATCTTTTCTATTATGCATAACTTTTAGCTATTTTTTCTTTTCCTGTCAGAACTGGGTTTTCAGCTTCCTTGTTCTTATCTGCTCTATCTCCAATTTACATGAAGTTGACATATAAAGTCATTCACCATAACTTCTTATCACCCAACAAAACAGACAATAAATAGCGTTAAAGTTATGAATCCTATAGCTACCCAGTAGATAATGGGTGAGTTTATTAAAGTGTTATATTCCAGGTTCAGTTTAGGACGAAACTCAAGTTACAGCATATCTATTGCTATTAATATTCTGACATTTTTCCCACACTGTAAGCCCTACAGGCCTGGTCTTGCTTGACCCCTCCTGGTCCTGTGAACAGCTGGGAGGGCTAAAGTGCGGCTCTTTTATGCGGTGGGCTGGAGCGTGAAGTGTGGAGGAGGCTCTCTGCCCTCAGGAATTTGGGGAGGACACAGACTGCAGCGCTTCCTCATTCTCAACATACCGTTTGTTTTAAAAAACCAATGCAATGTTGTATTACTTTTATACAATCAATGGACCATGATTTAGTTAATGATAAAACGCCAAACCATACCAGGTATTATGACTTCAAGTGACAAAAGTAATTATTCTGCGTTATGTCCCATTTTAGAATCATATCTAATCATTAATGCATTAATGTTTTCACTGCTGGTAAAGGTGGAGCTAATGTAATGAATTGATGTACTACTACTGGATGTATTAACCTATAATTATCTATCATAGTTTATGTATTAGTTTATTTCTATATCTGAATCTGTAAAGTAAGAAGTTAGTAAATTTGTCAAATGTATGTAGTGGAGTAAAAATTACAATAGTGGCTTCCAAAATGTAATGGAGTAGAAGTTTTGGGTAGCATAAAATGGAAATACTTAAGTAAAGTACCTCAAAATCTTACTTAGGTAATGGTATAGTACTTGAGTAAATGTACTTAATTAAAGTACATTACTGAAGAGAACCAAAATGAATGTCTGTCGAACACACGGTCACTTCATTGTTAGACTGTGGCGCCCTCTATTGCCAGAAAGTAGCAGTGTAGCAATGCCTATTGTTCTCCATTGTGTTTGTTGGTTACTTTACTATCTACAAAGTCCTTATTCCTAAATGTGTTTTAGAAATATGTTAAAGACGCTGCTCACTTAAAGTTCAGGCCTGTTGTAAAGCCAACTGAGGTGAAATGAGGAGAAACTTTAAGATTGAGTCACGTCGCTGGGACTTGTTCTCGGGGGATGAAAAGTCAAACTGCGCTCAGAGCAGTCAGCGGTGACGGAGGAGGAGTGAGGGGGGACGGAGCAGACACCGGCCGGTCTGTGGAGCTGCACACACCACACACACAGGCACATAGAGACAGAGCTGCAGGGTGGACGAGTCTCTATCTCTAAGCCACACCGAGGCTTTGGTGGAAAGGTTTCGGCAGCTGCTGAGCCCGCGAAGGCATCATGGTTGTGTCGGTGCGGAGCTGGGTCGCCAACGAGGGAGGAAAGCACTTGGTCCTGGTGGGGAAACTTTTGTCAGATGTTTTACATTTGGCTAGCTCCACTTTTGTCGTGATTTTTGTACCTGCTCACGAGCTCTTGCAACAACTTTGACCTTATCCTAAGATAACTTCCAATTTGTTTCACGAAGTTCCATAACAACTTTCATCCCGAGGAGGCTAGACATTAATTTACTGTATTTTATCTTTTGTCAAGTCTCTAAAGTGAGGGAATTGTAAGCCTGTATACGCTATCAATGCAGCCTCCTCATACTTCAATATGAAAAAGGATGTATTGTTTGTTGCAGCCTATGAAAGGTGCAACTTAATGTTAATGTGACAATGTTAAGATAATGATGCTACATTTAACTGTACTTCCTGTGCTGTGTGTGTAGATGCTGTGGCTGGGAGCAAACACCTGGCTCTTCCTAAAGACCTTTCTGCTGTACTCCACTGGACAGCAGTATCACTACCTCTACAAGATGCTCGGGGTAAGACCTAAAACATTTACATTCTTCATAGCCTTCTCTATTTATTATTTTCCAGCTGTGTCTCAACAGTTTTGGAAATGCCCTCAAAGTTTTTGATATTAATGAACTAACTAAAGTAAGTCTTCTTTTGTCAACCTTTGAAGAAAGAATGAATGTTTTATTAACATATTTAACTCTTCCTGTGAATTGCCTCTTCTTCTTGGACCATTAAATAGCTAAATGTACAAAAGTTTGCGATGAGAAGATTTGGTTGTATGTAGTTTATTGTGTTCTTTTATTACCTTAATTCTCCAAAAGTCACTCGGTGGCCTGGGAAGCTTTAAAAAGTGATTTCGGAAAAGCCATCACTGTGTGCTCACATCCTCATATTGTCGTCTGCAATCACACACACATCATTTGTTATTAGTAATACCTGCTACAACCTACAAACACTTATGTACTAGATATGTTGTGACATGTAACAGTCTGAAAAGCACAGCACATGTAAACAATGAAATAAGAGATGGCTGAATTCAGTGTCTTTTTCATGGCAAGAGATAGTTAATGTTATTCCTAACACCTGTGCTTTTTCTTACTGAGAAATCCAAATGTTTTCTATAAAAATATAGATCAGCTAATCTCAATTTACTCCCAAATATAAAACAAACTATTGCATATCTCACTCCTATACATGCAGTAGTGAGCGGGTGAACAAGTGAGTGATTTTGGACACAGCTCTATTGTCCGATGACTTTCCATTTTTTGGGGGGGACTTCCTCAAGCCCCTAGACACCTGTGTTCCACTCAAACCGGTGTTTTCCCGGATTAGATTTCTATTTAGGACTATTTTCGTGTGTACGCAAAGTTTGATTGTATTCAAAAGATTAATCTGGATTATATGTAAACTCATGAGTTAGCAGTTCATTTGAAAGGAAACAATAAAGATTTCCTTTAAAAGGTACATTTTAGGGGAAAATCAGAAGTAATAGCTGCATCCCCAACACTGACCAAAATTAGTAGAGAATAGATATGAAATATTCACTAAATAAGTATTATTACAGCAGCCATGTTAACATGACATTTCTGGGTAAACACAGGTGTAATTAATAGTATAAATGATGGGTTATTAAGTGTCAGTCATTCCAGTGAGCCAGCATTTACAATACCAGGGCCCTAGCCCACCTACAGAACCATCATTAATGTTATTAATCAAATGTATATTAATCCTGAAAATACATGCCATAATGGCTGCTGTGATCAGGGCCTATTGACCCCAAAATTGGTCATGCTACACTTCTTAGTTACTTCCCAGATGACAACAATGTTCACAACTTTAAATGTTCATCAGTACAAGGACTAAATCTCTGTTTTTGAAGAGACATGCTGCCCCTGGCTTCTATTTATATCACAGGAGCAAGTTTTGTGATGGATGGCCGACTGTCACATGCGGGTCTAATGAGCTTGAGTTGTGACTTCAAAACTCTGTGACGGCAATTAGCCTGTGTGTGTGTGTGTGTGTGTGTGTGTGTGTGTGTGTGTGTGTGTGTGTGTGTGTGTGTGTGTGTGTGTGTGTGTGTGTGTGTGTGTGTGTGTGTGTGTGTGTGTGTGTGTGTGTGTGTGTGTGTGTGTGTGTGTGTGTGTGTGTGTGTGCGTGTGTGTGTGCCTGTGTGTGCCTGTGTGTGCCTGTGTGTGTTTCTCTGCTGGCTAAAGGGCCTATCCAATTGTGACACAAGCCCGGGGCATAGTCTCGCACACACTCACATCTCGCATAGAATCAGGAATTCAATTTTGATGCCTGTTAACTCGTGAGCATTGGTGTAATTGTTGTCACGAGTTCAGGTTAGAGTGTGTGTGTCTGTGAGGTGTGTGTGTGTGTGTGTGTCTGTGTGTGTGTCTGTTATATGCATGTTTGTAGCAGTAAATATTCCTTGTCTTTGGAGAAAATCATACAAAACCCAATGTCATTACCGTCCAATCACCTTACACTTTCTAAGGTCAGACAGTGCCTGTTGCTCGCACACAAAATACCTGTGTGATAGTTTATGTCAGTGTCAACATCAAAATGGGTTGAAAGAAAGGTGTCTGTTTTCTAAGAAATTAAAGTTAAAATAAGATATGGCAGTGAGCAGCATGTGTGAGCTATTCATGCACTGCCTGTACAGTGGGAGGCACAGGGCAAGTGTGGGCATGCCACTGGCCTTGACTGAATGCCTTGCCGGAGGGCTTACGTTTGTGTGTGTGTGTGTGTGTGTGTGTGTGTGTGTGTGTGTGTGTGTGTGTGTGTGTGTGTGTGTGTGTGTGTGTGTGTGTGTGTGTGTGTGTGTGTGTGTGTGTGTGTGTGTGTGTGTGTGTGTGTGTGTGTGTGTGTGTGTGTGTGTGTGTGTGTGTGTGTGTGTGTGTGTGTGTGTGTGTGTGTGTGTGTGTGTGTGTGTGTATGCACTCACTTGCTAGATGGAGATGTATTTCAAAGCTTTATACGGCTGAAAGGAATTTAGATTTAACTTAAGCATCTTATCTCTTTGACCTGCATGTGTGCGTGTGTGTGTGTGTGTGTATGTGTGTGTTGTTCTTGGTGTTGGGGATGTACAGAAAACAGGATATCAGATCTCCTGCTTGTGGTTTTGCCGTCAGCTGCTTGTCTTTGGGAAGCTGTGATGAGTGAGTGTGTGTAGGATGTTTTGAAAGGGTAAAGGTTTCAGACTTTTGAGTATGCTTGTGTTAACTTTGCCTTGCTAAAGGTAGATTCTGATTTTGGCCTAATTGTGTGCTCCATTCTTATATTTCAGGACCCCTGCAGTATTCTATTCAGTCACACAGTTTATGTTACAGTCAGCTGTACAGCAATTAGTTTTTTTTTTTTTAATTAGGCATCTTTAGAGTAAGACCTCTCCTCTAAGAGAGACCTTAAAACAAAAAATGAATATAAATCTCCTAAAATGTTGGACCTCAGTTTCACACATCTTTATATATTTTTCTCAGATCTAAACACTAACACACCTTCATCTCTTACACTGGAGATGTTTGAGTTTATTATGGATAATCTGAAGAGACGGCACCAACAGTGCTCAAAGTGGATGCCAAGAAAGTGTTCAAATGTGCTGAGTTTCGTAGACGAAAAAGAACATCCAGTGTTTCCGCCTGAAAACGGCTTTGATTATTGAGCTGTAGCTATGAGAGGTTTGAGAGAGTGATAAAGAGCGTATTAGGTGAGTAAGAACTTTTGGAAGAAGTTCTGAAGACAGAAAGACAGGAAGAAGTGATTCTGTTGATATTTACAGAGATTTGACTGTGTACACAGGCAGCTAAACTGTGATCTTTCTGACAAAACAAAATACTTTTCTATTTGAAGTCAAAGCCTCAGCAAAGAGGCGGCTTAAGGAGAACGATCATTAGCTCTCCAAACTGAGAAGGACAAAGGAGTTTTTGAAAACCCTGTGTGGCGGGGAAGTCATGCCTCAAGCCCTCATTGCGCTCCTTGAATAGTCCAAATCTGAAAAGGAACTGCTCAAAAGTGTTTATCTTAATCCGCCAGACCCTTATCGCTTTACATCCGCTTCATCAGCAACCTTACAACGCGTCTGTGTTTTCCAGCTAGGGCTGTGCATCAGCAGGGCATCTGCGTCTGTGCTGAACCTGAACTGCAGCTTGGTGCTGCTGCCCATGTGTCGCTCCCTGCTCACCTTTGTCCGAGGAACACACATGGTAAGAAAGAGACTGACTTGAAGGGCGGTAAAAAAGAGAGGAATGGGATGAAATGGTTTATAGAATTGTAAGAAACACCAGATGTCAATTTGAAAGTGTGCAGGATTTCTGAGGGACAATAGTTTTTTCAAAATCTGTTAGGGTGTTCCTGTTAGTATGTTTTTATTATATCTACTCATGTGTAGATATGGGCATATGGGAAATTCACTACTTAAATGCAATGTTTCCTATGAGGTACATTTGGGAGATTTTGACGTTAAGATTTATTAAAGTTGCCTCGTTGGTAAAGATACAATCTAAATATAGGGGGGGAAGAGGATATATCGAAAACTCAGTATAATGTGTTATGTTTCTCTTGACTCTAAGCCACAAAAATAACACTATTGTCTGTGTTATAACACACACTCATGCAGGTATCGAGCAGAGAAACTCGCAGACTGCTGGACAAGAGCAAGACCTTTCATGTGGCATGTGGAGTTTCCATCTGCATTTTCTCTGGTAAAAACTGTCACTTATCACCACAGCTGATATGTCTTTGTGTGTGTGTGTGTGTGTGTGTGTGTGTGTGTGTGTGTGTGTGTGTGTGTGTGTGTGTGTGTGTGTGTGTGTGTGTGTGTGTGTGTGTGTGTGTGTGTGTGTGTGTGTGTGTGTGTGTGTGTGTGTGTGTGTGTGTGTGTGTGTGTGTGTGTGTGAGGTGTTAACAAATGGACCCAGGCTGGCTCAGCAATCCTTGCGTACCAGCTGTGAAGCCCTTCTAGCTGGTCATGAAGATTTTTGCTGGTGTTTGGGTGGGTGGGTGGGTGTGTGTGTCAGATCTTGTTCCTGTGGGTCTCCCCTCATGACATCATGAGAGCTTCCAGCAGCTGTGTGTCCGCTGGGTCTCTGCTTCACAGGCTTCTTCCTTTTATCATTGTGTTTCCTGAGAGGCTTCATATCTGTATGGAAACACATGACTCTTTCTCACGATAAAGTGAAACTAAGTCAGCACAAGCCATCTAAAACAATATGCTGTGTGCTTTTTCTCTTAGTGATCCTGTCATAATAGTTTTTTTTATGGATTTGTATTTACATTTTATTCCTGTAATCCTATCAGAATGTCCAAACTAGTGAATGTGTGAGGTTAGGGCTGACCCATCTTGTCCCGTTGCCTAATAACTTTCTCAAGAAAAACTGTCAGTCCAAGAGAGGGAGTGGCTTTACACATTTTAAAGAAACTCTCATTTTTTCATCCATTGTAAAAAAATCAAGGCAACACAACTTTCGAGGCTGCATTAGCTGCTTACATGTTTAATAACAGAAAACGGACCCATAGAAAAATTCTCTTCACTATGGCATCTTCTGTAGGCTTAAGTCTTATTTCTTCACTGCCATTCACTCCTCACACACACACACACACACACACACACACACACACACACACACACACACACACACACACACACACACACACACACACACACACACACACACACACACACACACACACACACACACACACACACACACACACACACACACACACACGCACATACCATGTATACATCACTTCAGGGGACATTACATTGACTTACATGCATTTCCTGGAGACTTATCCTAACCCTTAACCATAACCAACACATGCCTAACCCTAACCCTAAACCTAACCAAGTCTTCACCTTAAAATTAATGATTCCCCTCATGGGGACCTCCAATTTGTCCCCATAAGGGAAGCCAGTCCCCACACGTGACTGTGTAAACAGATTTAGGTCCCCCCAAGTATAGTAATGCTAGGCCACACACACACACACACACACACACACACACATACACACACACACACACACACACACACACACACACACACACACACACACACACACACACACACACACACACACACACACACACACACACACACACACACACACACACACACACACACACACACACACACATAGACCCTTCAGGCAAAGCTCTCATGTTATAATAGCGGAGTTCCAAAGTGTTGAGACAGCAAATGATAATGAAGACAGCAGGGATGGGAGAGAGACACACATGGAAAGAAGAAAGGGGGGGTGGGGGGAGCAATGGGAGTGAGAGAGGGAGAAAAAAGGACTCTTGTGTCTCATGATTACGCCCTCTAATTCCATCAGCTGTCGAATGGCTGCATGGTTAGCCTATGATGTCAGGGAGGTGTGTGCGAGTGTGTGTGTGAGAGAGTGTGTGTGTGTGTGTGTTTCAGTGAGTCAGGAGGATATTTTGCTGACTTTCTGCTGAATATACAAAGAGATGTTTGTACGAGTGTCCCCTTGCAGATCATTTTGACCATTATAATTAAGACTTTGTGTGCGTGTGTGTGGGTGTGTGTGGGTGTGTGTGTTTAAAGCAGAGGAGTTGTTCCATATGTGTGCTGTTGTCTGTGCACAACAAATGTGTTTCAAATGAATACTGTGTAACTCTTTCTCTTCTTCTGTAGTTGTACATGTGTCTGCCCACCTGGCGAATGTTGTCAACTTCAGTGTGAGCTACTCAGAGGATTTTCCTGCTCTCAATTTGGCTCGCTACAGAGGAGAGGTGAGACACAAACACGTTTTGTCCTTTTTACTTTTGAGGCCCCCTATTGACTTGATGCATTCCTTGCCTCTAACCATAACCATCACAAGAACATGTCTAACCCCAAATCTCCCTGTGACCTTCAGGGTGAGGTAAGCTTACAGAACTATGGTAAATCTCCTTAAAGGCATTTATAGTGTTTCACTAAGTTGCACACACAAACAGTGGCACAAGTGGTTGTTGAAACATTTAAAAAACGGAGTCAGAGGAGGAAGTAATATCCCTTTGCACCATTTCTGCACACCTAACCCATTTTCTATGTATCTTTCACAGGACCCCAAACTGATAATTTTGACCACAAGTAAGAAGCACTACTTTCTTATACAGTATTTCCTTCTGACTGTGTGTGTGTGTGTGTGTGTGTGTGTGTGTGTGTGTGTGTGTGTGTGTGTGTGTGTGTGTGTGTGTGTGTGTGTGTGTGTGTGTGTGTGTGTGTGTGTGTGTGTGTGTGTGTGTGTGTGTGTGTGTGTGTGTGTGTGTGTGTGTGTGTGTGTGTGTGTGCGTGCGCGCATGCGTGTGCGTGTGCGTGGTGTTTATGCTGGTAAAGGGGATACTTAAAACAATTTAAGGGTGTAAACATCTTGCAGATTAGAGTGGTTTTTATTTCAGGAAGAGAGAAGGAAGTCATGCTGTGTTCAGACTTATCTTAATCCAATGTTTTGCGGTTTCAGTGGGTAAAATGAGTCCATATAAAGAACTGGATTGCTTGCCTGCTATTAAACTTATCTCATGTTAATGTGTCCTATTTTAATTGCCTGATTTTCTTCAGTCCCAGGAGTCACGGGCGTCCTGTTGGTTCTCATTCTCTTCCTGATGTTCACCTCATCCTCCTACTGCGTACGGTAGGTCAGCCAGACCCAAACCTAGAACGTCACATCTCAATGTCTATGAGCTTGTGTGAGAGAAAAAACCTTTTTTGAATGGTTTGCTGACTTGCAACTTTTTCATTTAAATGAATGGGAGCCTGGTATCTAGTAATCTCAGTACAACTTATTTTGTGCTTGTATTTACGTATCTGCTTTGCTATGTATCTCTTTGTATTGCTTCTGTTTCCTTTTTGTTTCTGCCTGAGTTCATCTTGCGTGTCAGGTCAAAGAGAAATGCAAAATGGAAACCATAAGGAGACGTGCTAACAGATCTCTGTTACAGATGAAATCCTCACTAAGTGTTCCACTCATGGCTCTGTCATTACTCGGGTCATAGAGGGTCACCCATTCTGCATGTGTGCATATGTGCGTGTGTGTGTGTGTGTGTGTGTGTGTGTGTGTGTGTGTGTGTGTGTGTGTGTGTGTGTGTGTGTGTGTGTGTGTGTGTGTGTGTGTGTGTGTGTGTGTGTGTGTGTGTGTGTGTGTGTGTGTGTGTGTGTGTGTGTGTGTGTGTGTGTGTGTGTGTGTGTGTGTGTGTGTGTGTTCGTGTTCGTGTTCGTGTTCGTGCAAGTGCTGTCCTTGCTTTCTTCCGCAATCGAACAGAGGACAAGAGGCTTTTCCAGACCACTTAGGGCTTTAGAGAAGAGTTTGTGGAAGTGTCTTAAGTGCTGGGATGAAGGCTGCCGCACCAGAAATACCTGCATAATGTCACAATGGTCCAGTGATACTACCAGACAATAAGGCCCTGAAGATTACTCAAACAATAATGAAAAGATTTATAAATAACAGAATATATAAAAAAACAATAATACTGATTAAATACGAGTAGATCAAGATAACCTGAACATCATTGCTATGCTTGTGTGTCCAAAACACTGAAAACAATGTTTAAAAAAAAAAGCGGAAACAATGTGTCTTTAATTCTGACATATGGTAATATTCAAAGTATTTATATTTAAGCCAGCCTTAACATGTGTTGTCACCCTGTTAATGCTGGACAAAAGAAAACAACTTTAGGTGTTTTGCTTACTTATACTTCTACTGATAACATACAGTATGAGGGTCTCCCAGAGCACACTACTGAGCAGAGATTTATTTTAATGGGAATATATTTGTACAGATTCTATTCGTAAGGTATACTAAATGTGCAAATGTTTATGTTATACATCTGTTTTCCTTTGAGACAGTTTTACGAGACTTTACAAATATAGGCTAAGGGTACAATCACTTGATTATTAAGCAATGATCACTTAACACTTTCATTTTGTTTTATAATAAACTAAGATGCTCGGCTGCGTGGCGTCCCTTTGCAGAAACAGGGTATACTTTAAGAAAACAAAAATGACAGATGTTGCAGTAGCAGAGGATGAATACAGGGTTTGATGACGCTCATTGTTTGCAGTATTTATGGGGGGTCGTTTTGTGTAATGACCCCTTTAATATTGACCTCTGATGTCCTGCTTACTCAGGCTCTGTGCTGGCAGTCTGTGCGTCTGGTCCTGAACAAACTCTGACCTCGCTTTCTTCTTTTGTTGTCTTTGCTCTTTTTGTGCCTCTTGTTCTCTGGTTTCCTTATATCACATTACAAACGTTATAATTCCTCATTTATATTTACATTTTCATAATTATCTCTCTTTTGAAAATCCTTAGTGTTAGAAGAGTTCCTTAAATCCTATATGATGCTTCTTTTTCAGGTTGTCCAACTATGAGATCTTCTGGTACACACACAACCTCTTCATTGTTTTCTACATCATCCTCATGGTGCACATGGTCGGGTAGGTGTCTGGGCTAAGCATTACATCTACGTGTGTGTGCTTCTGTGTGGGTTTGTCTCCGAATGAGTCGACACGTTTTGTTTTTTGCACAATTTGTCTCCCTCTCAAGCACTTCTTACAGAAAACAAGATAAGAGTTAGCTTCAAATGTGAATGTCAGCAAATATTGGTGACTCCCACTAACAGCTGGAGACGTCTCTACATTTGCTCAAGTTGCTTTTGACTCACTGATGAAATAAATCACGCAGTGTTTAACTGAATCCCTTCCTAAATGAATAGTCTTGTTATAGAGCTAATTTACATGCTAATATAATGTCACTTGCTCAAGACAGCATTTCATTTGAATTCAATTTTCTAAGAGTTTTTAATGGAAATTCAGGATGTAGGAATCTTTTAATACCCTCATAGAAATTCATAATTTATACTTATTTTTCTTCTCACGTCACACATGTGGTCCTAGGCTGAACATACACAAACATACATACGTACTTTACAGGCAATCCATTATGTTTCACTAAAATCCCCATCTAACATCATCTTGATTCTTGTTTTTCCATCAGAGGAGCTCTGAAGTATCAGACCAACTTAGAGGGCCACCCTCCTGGCTGCCTCGGAGCCAATCAGAGCAGCACGGAGCAGCAGGGTGAGGAGCCGGAGGCGGGTGTGGACGAAGAGAGAAGATGCGGAGAGGAGGCTCACTTCCAGCCGCACTACCCTCAGGTGTGTGTGTGTGTGTGTGTGTGTGTGTGTGTGTGTGTGTGTGTGTGTGTGTGTGTGTGTGTGTGTGTGTGTGTGTGTGTGTGTGTGTGTGTGTGTGTGTGTGTGTGTGTGTGTGTGTGTGTGTGTGTGTGTGTGTGTGTGTGTGTGTGTGTGTGTGTGTGTGTGTGTGTGTGTGTGTGTGTGTGTGTGTGTGTGTGTGTGTGTGTGTGTGTTGTAAAGTTTTGTATAAGTAGTGAATACATGTGTTGAGTATTTGGGAGGTGTCGGAGGCAGTTTATTAGAGGTGCAGTGCTGTAGGGGAGGGGCAGGCATCCTCTTCCTACTTCAAGGCCGGTGTTTGTGTGTGTTTCTTCCTGCGGGTGTGATTATGTGTTTGCACATGGTCGTTAAGCAGCGAACTGGTTCCATAAAATCCCCCTTAAACCCCATTGTGCTTTGCAGGTTTTACTGGAGTTGTGAGCAATTAGTCTGCTCAGGGTAACTGCAAACAAAAAGAAGCAGAAACACAGATAGGAAGGTGGAGAGATTTCACGTGTGTTCTCACAAATATACTCTCGAGTCTGATTCAGAGCTTTGTTGTGTTAGGAGAATCAGCCTTGATTAAAGGCAACATAGGATTCCCCAACGTGTCCTGTATCAGAGCTAACGCTGCAGTCTTTTTATACCACCCAGATCGAAATTATAAGCAGCCTTGAGGGGAAAAAATTCCACCTCCCGTTAGAATTTTGAGATGGATTAATCTACAGCATTGATGTGTTCACTTTGCAAAAGTAAGAACGGATCTGAAGTTACATCTTTTTAAAATCCAAAGTCAACACAGATGCAAGTTTTTTTACTAATTTAAACAGCCTGCTAATACACTCTCCATTTATATCTTTAAAAAAAATGTAACTCAATAGAACTAGCTACTTTATACTTCATTGTAATATACCTGGTGTGACAATAAGCCAAGCAACAGGGGTAACCATCTTGGTTGCGTGAACGCTGCCCTCATAATTAGAAGTTTACCTTCTAAAATGCTATAAAATCTAGCTTAAGCATGTCTGCAGATATGTTTAAAATACTTCAGTAACAAACCTTCATCAGAGTCCATCTGAAGGCTGTTGAAAATGTACACTTATCAAAGCAAACCTCTCTGCAGGGCTGCACAGAGAAAAGTGGTTCAGGTAACCATTTCTCGACAACATGCTCTAGAGCCATGCCTGTAAAACAGTGTGTCGGTCCAAATGTCTTAATGTAACCTTAATGTAAAACTCAAAATAACTGTAAGTGTGAATGGCAAAACCCACTATGTCTCTTATGTGCAGACAGCAAAGCAGCCTTCAGCATTAAATGAAAGCTATAATTTGTTTTTGTATTTGTGCCAGTCTTCTTTCGAAATGCCTCCATTACTTGTTAGAACGATCAAGTGTTAATATAACGATGGATCAAATCTGTTTTTTTCTTTGTGTATTTGTAGACATGGCTTTGGGTGTCCGGCCCTCTCTGTCTTTACTGTGCCGAGCGTTTCTACCGCTACATCCGGAGCAGCGACCCTGTAACCATAGTGACAGTCATCAGGCACCCCTGTGATGTCATCGAGTTGCGCATGCTGAAGAAACACTTTAAAGCTCGACCTGGACAGGTGAGAAGACATTACATATTTATCTGCTCAATGTTTGAACTACTTTGCTATTAAGTTTGACAAATTATGTTTTATGAAGACGATATAAACGCCTCTGCTGTATGATTCCAAAGTTAAAAGGTTTATCCAACTTTTTCTCCTGCACTTTCTTTGGTTTGCTCTCAACATGCCCCCCCTCTAATCCTCTCTGTCTCTTTCTGCCCCTTTCTGTCTCGCCATCTCCTCCTTCTCTTTCTCAGTATATTGTTCTTAACTGTCCAGGTGTCTCTTCATTTGAGAACCATCCCTTCACACTCACAACGGTAAGACCCTTTGCAACACATTCCTCACTCATGACACAATGCAACCACACACACACACACACACACACACACACACACACACACACACACACACACACACACACACACACACACACACACACACACACGCACCCCCACACACACACGCACCCCCACACAGACACACGCACACACACGCACACACACACACACACACACACACACACACACACACACACACACACACACACACACACACACACACACACACACACACACACGCACACACGCACACACACACACAGACACACGTCTTTACAGTTTCTAAAATGTTCTTCCCCCTGGCAAAGAACATGCAGTTATTTGTCTCTCTCAACATCCCGCCCTCCTCTGCTGCTGGCTGACATGTGAATGACAGCTGGGTCGTCCAGATATATTCAGTTTCAGATTGTTTGTAAATGTTTTCAGATTAAGTTCAGATTGTATGAGGTAAAAGCGGAAGACACACAAACAACTTGCTGTTAAGTCAGCATACAGGAATTGACTCAAACTCACAAAGAGAGACACACACACACACACACACACACACACACACACACACACACACACACACACACACACACACACACACACACACACACACACACACACACACACACACACACACACACACACACACACACACACACACACACACACACACACACACACACACACCAGTATGTGCATGCCTATGCCTGGGCTCTGAGGAGGAAGGCAGCGACTCACACTGACAGAGAGCAGACAGACCCCTGAGGCTAGTAATGCAGCCTGCCAACAGGAAGGTTGTGTGTATCAGTGTGTGTGGGTGTGTGTGCGTGCATTGTAAAATGTAATGAAAAGAGTTCTCGCTATGTAGCATGGTTGAGTGTGTGCATGTCTGTCTTTGTGTTAGTTGCACATGAGTCCAACAACTAGGAGTGTGTGTTCTTGTGTATGTCTCTGTGTGTGTGTATTGTGTCGTGACTCACTGTCTGCTCTCTCTCTAACTCCTTGCAGTGTCCCACAGAGAACAAGGAAACGTTTGGCGTTCATCTCCGAGTCGTGGGAGACTGGACTGGTGGGCGGACACACACACACATTATTATGCTTACATGTGCAGAAACGCAGAGATAAAAGGAGCGACAAATAGACATACGCACACATTTTTTGTTGCCTATCAGAGTGGAGGGATGGAAGTCTCTTTGTTTGTTCCCTTGTCTCTGGGGAGGCATTTACAAAAACCTACATTTGTAAGTGTCAGTGTGCCTCTGTCTCTACCGGTATTTCTCACTTTTTGTGTGTGCATGGTTCCCACAGTTTTATTGGCTCGATGGAAAACTTGAGTTGCCATGCTGCATGGGCATACACATAAATAATACACAGTTATTTAAAACTTACAGAGCTTGTTGGTTTTCTTCTGAAGGGCTGCAAATCTGTACATCTGTCTTATGTTTTTGAGGCACAAGCACTCTACATACATTTAAAGTAGATCAGAGAAAAGGAAAAGCCAATGACAAGAAACACTATCCTATCCTTCCATTTTCTTTTATTCTTATGCATTAGCTCCATTTGTATACAGCAGACTTAAACGGCATTAACTTCTAGAGCAGTGGTTCTCAACTGGTGGGTCGCGACCCACTTTCAAGTGGGTCGCAGATGTGAGTGAAAAAAAAAATACAAAAAGAAAATTCCTTTTTTTTTTTTCTTTTGGTTGAAAAAGTCAAACTATATGTTAGTATTTCAAAAAATCTCAGCATGTGTGCTTTTTTATGTTATACAGTTCAGCTTTGTTTCCATCATCTCATTGAACCTTATTTAAAAGCGTTATTTTGTTCTGTGAAGGGATAAGGGATATATGCACTAGGGGTTTCACCAACTAATCGACTAGTCGACTACCTTTACCACTAGTCGGCGCTGTAGGCCCTAGTCGACTAGTCGTGAAAAAAATGGAGGTAAACGAGGTGCTGCAAAATGCTCCAAAACACGTCCGACATTCTTATGTATGGCAGTACTTCAACGAAGATGTAAGCAACTCCACAGTGAAGTGTCAGTTGTGTACAGCTGTACTGAAGTACAATACAAATGCATCTGCTATGCGCAACCATCTGAAGATGAGACATCCGCTGCCGACAGCTAGCACTAGCAGTAATGCTAGCACCAGTGAGCAACGGACCGGCGTCAGGCAAACGAGCAGCAAGAAAACACGGGTCAACAGTGATGCGGATGATGAGCCACGGGATTACTGCCAGCGGACACCGCATATCCCCACAATGGATAATCCACTGGAGTGGTGGGCAGAAAACGTGCACCGCTTCCCCCGCTTTCGAGGAGCTACCTGGCTATTCCAGCCACAAGCACCCCGAGTGAGAGGGTTTTTTCCCTGGCAGGCAACACTGTCACCCGAAAGCGGTCAAGCCTCCTTCCCTCACATGTCGATGCGTTGGTGTTCAAACCAAAAATATGGAAAGGTGGACGTTATCGTGGAGGACAGCGAATAAAGTGTTGCGCACTGGATTTACGTGGCATTTATGTAAACAAGAGTTTTTTGCTGTCGATTTTGGTGAGTCCAGTGTTTGTTATTTACTCAGCCATGTAACACAATTTAAAATGCAGTGTTTAATGTTACTGTATGAGTTCCAATAGAAAATACAGTTGTAAACCTCTCTTTGTGTGTCTCTATTATGACGTAACGACTAGTCGACTACTATTTTGAAAAACTAGTCGACTAGTAAATATTGGTAGTTGTGAAACCCCTACACTGTACTTCACTTTAATTAATATTGTATGCTGCAAAGCGTATATATTACTGCAGGATTTTTTGTCGAATAGATTTGAGTGGTTCAAAATTTCGGGTCGCGATCTATTGACTAAGGAAAAAGTGGGTCCCGAGGCCTGACCAGTTGAGAACCACTGTTCTAGAGGAAGCCTTGGCCTTTGGGAGCCTGTGACATAATCGAGAACATGCACACTTTTTTCCACTTGCTACTGTACATATCCCCACACACATGCTTTCAGAACACAGAAAGGTAAGTGGGTCTGTTTGGGTTGGCCCCTTAATCTGCCGTGAACACATGTTGTAAGGAAACAATGGAAAGCATTGAGTGGGAATGTAAAGACACTTCTAAATATGGCAATAACTGTACAGTATTGTTTACATGGTAATCTTGATGTCACTCTCCATTCTTAGAGAGTTAGATCAGTGGATGAAATAATATGAAACTTAAAACCTCTCCTCCCCCCAGAGCGATTTACACAGCTGTTACTTCCTGAACCAAGGATAGACTTGGAGATCCTTCCCATGGTGCAACAGAGGAGATACCCAAAGTATGTGTGTGTGTGTGTGTGTGTGTCCATATGAGGGGCTGTTGTGTGTGTTTGTGTGATGTGGCTTACATGATTTCTCATGAAGGCGCAGAATCACAGAGGGGTCAGAGGTTTTGACCTCCTGACCTCTGAACCCATCCTCTTCCTGCTCTGTGTTTGAGAGAGAGATAGGCAGAGATGGAGAGGGAGATGAGTTTGTTTTGCGACAGTAAACCAGAGCTAAACAAACCATCAAAACCCCCAGACCCCCCTCCCTCTATAAAGATTGGCGAGGTGTACAAAAATGCAAAGTTAGGGTTAATTTCCATGTATTGTTATAGTTCGACTAATTACATGCATATATTGTTAATAAAATGTTTTTTTTAATTGTTTTCAAGAAAGACAAATAGTCAGACATTTTGGGAAATATACAATATCTGCAATATTGATTACAGGCTTTACTACACCATGTTTAATTCATGGATGTATAAAGAAAACTGGATACTGAGTGTGAGACAGGACCCCGTTCATTCCTATGAAAGTTGCTCAGTGGCGCATGAAGCCAAAATGTCCTGAGTCTTGAGGGCAAACGTTTTTATTGATTTTGATTTATAGACGTCTCTTTCCCTATCTAAGTCAATGGGGAAAAGTCTTTATTGGCCCATTGACACCACGGACTAACACGGACGTTGTAGTACCACCGTTTGGCCACTATAAACATTTCCTTTAAAGGTGACCTATCATGCAAAATGCACTTTTGTACGTCTTTTATACATGAATATGTGTCCCCGGTGTTCCAGGGAACTCACCATGTGTCAGAAAACACAACCCTCTCTATTTTCCTCCATACCCAAATCTCTTAAAAAGGGGCTGCAACGGATCTGATACAGACTGATCCAGATTTGAACACTTCTATGACGTCACAGAAGTGGCGCTAAGGCTATTGGGCCAACTCCACCAATCAGGAGGAGACAGCCACGGACATTGCCGTTCGAAAGCGCTGGAGACGCTGTAGTACATATGCCAGGCCTGTAGATGGTGCTGTTCTCACAGAATCAGCCCATGCAAAGACAGTGTTAAATTGAGCGAAATGAGGAATGGCTAAAATGCATGATCTGTTTGGTATTTAGAAAAATAAAAAGTATAAATATGCCTTATATAGGTATGGTCCTACACTATATTATTCAAATATAGCATGATAGGTCCACTTTAAGGTCAGCCGCGCATCCGTGGCACTTGGTTTTTGGTAGTTCACTGAAGTGTTACTGAGCACAGTGCTTGTGATTATGGTACAGTAATGCTGAGCCAAGCCTCAGTTGGCCCAGTTGTGAGTGTTGGGGTGGGTAAAGGCTGCTGTAACATTGCCAAGCATTCTTTCTTGGCTCAATTTAGAGTTTGGTGTCTCTATGTAATTTCTTAAAGCAAAGAAATCTTCTGGTTTTACTCAGCTTGGTACGTTTATACAGTATCTATGTGTTTGCAATGTGTGTATGTGTGTGTGAGAAAGATGTACATTTGATTTCAAAAGTATTTGAGCAGCTGTTTTAGGGATGGTGTGTGTGTGTGTGTGTGTGTGTGTGTGTGTGTGTGTGTGTGTGTGTGTGTGTGTGTGTGTGTGTGTGTGTGTGTGTGTGTGTGTGTGTGTGTGTGTGTGTGTGTGTGTGTGTGTGTGTGTGTGTGTGTGTGTGTGTGTGTGTGTGTGTGTGTGTGTGTGTGTGTGTGTGTGTGTGTGTGTGTGTGTGTGTGTGTGTGTGTGTGTGTGTGTGTGTGTGTGTGTGTGTGTGTGTGTGTGTGTGTGTGTTAGGGATCTGACTGTGGGATTTCCCATGCAGGATGTTTCTCTTGTTATGTGTTTTTTTACCTTGAGGGTAAAGTATAAATACATATGTGTATATTTTTCCAGTTGCTTGTTTAATGTTTTTGTCTACACTGTATGTTCAGGCTTTACGTGGACGGTCCCTTTGGAAGTCCATCAGAGGAAGTGTTTAACTACGACGTCAGTGTTTGTGTCGCGGGTGGAATAGGAGTCACGCCTTTTGCCTGCGTGCTGCATGCGCTTCTGTGAGTTATGAAAAAGAATATCATACACTGGCAAATGAAAAGCAATTTAGGAAATTATTCATATCTTCCTTTCTTTCTGTCTTCTTTCTTTAGTGACGGGTGGACAGGTTTCAGGTTGCAGAGGTTGTACTTTGTGTGGGTCTGCAGGGAGCTCAAGTCCTTCTACTGGTTTGCTGAGTTGCTGTGTGCCCTTCATCACAAGGTAGGGAGAAAGTCAGCATGCTGAAGCCTTCATGTTCAATCAATTGAAACATGGTGGATTCATTTCTGGCTCATATTCAGAGTTTGTTTGTCCGACTAGTATCCAGTCTTTTCAGTCTTTGAATGACAGCCTTATGTCAGAAGATTCCATTTTTTTTTACCTGAGCCACTGCCCCTAAAATGCCTTTGCATGCCCCTGCTTTAACCTTAAAAAAGCCAGCATAGTTTACAAGCAATGATAATCCACCATCATTATATTAACACTTTCACTATTGAGAAAGGGTATTTGCTCTCAGTCAGGTCAAATAAAGTTATTTCAGGTATTTAAAATGAAGGGGAAGGTCAGAGGTTAAAAAGCGCAAAAGACCGCAGGGGAGACGTTACTGTGGCCCCTGTGCTTTTAAATCTCATTGAAGTGAAACAAAGTGTATGTAGAAATATGGTGCAATCAAATCAAAGTACATGCAAAGAATCACAAATGAAATGAAATGCAGAACCACTAAAACAGATGCTATGTCTGTGTTTGTCGTTTAGCTTTGGCAGGAAAACCGACCGGACTACTTTAATCTGAAACTGTACGTCAGTCAGACAGACAACCTGCAGGTAGGTGTGACAAACACACGCACTCTTCGTTCATCTTATCATTGCAATTACTTTTCAGTCATTCATCTTTCATTGATATATTGTACTAGTCAAAGGTCAACCACTAGAGGGTGGTATATGACAGAGAGAGAAGCTACAGGGTTTCAAGTCGTGTATGTTGGTGTAAGTCTGTGTGTTGTGTCTATTCTCTTTCTGAACTACACAATATTTATTATGTCAGATTGTATCAGCACTTTAAACATTTTTTATTTCTTTTTGGGAAATTCACATTCTGTTGTTTTTATCAATTGTTTGGGCATATTTCTGATCAAATTGCTGCTAATAATTCCTGTAGTGTTAAATAGTTTATTTTGATGGGATCAAGCAAAACTATTGATAATCCAGGAAACATGTCAGATATGGATGTATCAAATAGGAAAACAAAGCCAGGATTTTCTCTTGGAATGTTTAATGTTCTGTTACTGAATTACAATTAGCTGTCATGTGACACCTATACAAAAACTCCTCGTTAGTATAGTGGTCAGTATCCCCGCCTGTCACGCGGGAGACCGGGGTTCAATTCCCCGACGGGGAGAGTTACACCTTTTTTTAATCACGTTACACCCTGACCAAGTTAACAGGAAGCCGTAAAACCTGCCTGTGATGAATCAGAGCCTGTCAGAGGCAGCAGAGGCACAGTCGGTGAACTATGAGAAACACTCAATGTAGTATTTTTGTCCATGCACAAAACATGCATGAACGAATGATCTTACTCTGTACAGATATCCAGTTTCGTTGCTCTTAGTTATAAGATAAGCTTTGGTAAAGGCAGCAAATCAGATAACACTCTTTTGTGCTGCCTCACCCATCTACTGAAAGGTCCTGATTCGTATCAGAGTTTAACAGCTAACCACAAAAAGGAAGTGACATGTCACCCAGCTTTTCACTCACACCTGTGTACTATGGGAATGGTTTGAGATATACCGAGGTTTTTGGCGTGTCAGTCTCTAACCCCAGATTGATCTAGCATTCCAAAAAGTTAGTTCTGCACATTATTTGATTTCTGTTGAATCGCCTCTTTATATTGCAGATGGATGATATAATCTTTAAAATGTTTTATCTATGATTGCAGAGTAAAACAAAACTGTCAAGACCTTCTAAAAAAAGACATAAATAGTAATACATAAAATACTACAGTGCATCATACAGGAGCTCAGATACATTTTAGATTTACCTGGTGGATTTAAGGCCGTTATTTTAATCTGAGAAAGCTCGATAATGAACTGTGACAAGGCTCAGTATATCAATAACTTTTATGGCTGATACAGAAACAACCCACGCAGCTCATTTCCACTTAATCCCACCTTGCAGCCCCTGAATTTGGCTTGGCTTTGTTCATAACTGCCCAAAGCTGTTTGCACTACAGATAACGTTTAATGGCCCTTTAACTGGAGCGCACAGGCTGCTACAGTTTAAGTGTTAACAGGAGAAAGCAAGAGAAGTGGAGGAAGAAGGGGCCGAGGAAGATGGAGTACCCGTTGTCCTGATTGGGATCTTTTAACCTATAAATGTCAAAATTGATTTTCTTCTAAAAAGGTGTCATCAATCCGCTACTGAGTTGGTCAGATGTCGCTAGTAAAGGAAATATGGAAAATATCATGAAGGATAGGTTCCTTCCATAATGGCTGGATTTACACGTCCAACTATTTGCTTACAAACTTAAAAAGTGATAATATGTAAGTGTTGTATCAATTGCCACAAAATGACCAAAACAAATCAGTTATTGCAGGATTGTGAAAACTCGATGTTTTATCTTATTACTTCTTTTCCAGAGCATGTCGGAGGAGAAGTACCGTCCACTCACCTCGAGGCTGCTGGTTGGTCGGCCCAGGTGGAATTTACTGTTTGATGAGATCGGGAAGACCAATAAGTGGTAAGTAGATTTTGAATGTCCAGGGGTGAAGATGCTCTCCAGTGTTATTACGTCTAAACTCTTTGTCTCAATACACTGTATTACTTGTGTCATATTGTTCCAGCACGAGCACTTCTATAGTAATCTACTTGTGGCAAACAGCTTTTGGTGACCTTATCTTAACAGAAATGCATTGTGTTAAAACACAAAACAAGGCCACAGAGACAAATAGAACTATGTCTATAATAATAATAATAATAATGTCATTGATCAATTATTGGGCATATCTTTGATCATACTGTAAAAAACAGCTTATTTTTCCTCCAGTCTTTGATAAATGATAAAATATCAATGATTGATTTAAAATGTAAGTCGTACTGTATATATTAATCAAATCAATCCAGGTTTTTTTAGTTGCATTTTTAGCCTTTGATTGATGACTTCCTGTTTGAAGGTCATGTGACCTGATAAAAGCTCCTCGTTAGTATAGTGGTCAGTATCCCCGCCTGTCACGCGGGAGACCGGGGTTCAATTCCCCGACGGGGAGAGTTACGCTTTTTGAAAGCATTTTACACCCTGACAACGTCAACAGGAAGCCGTAACACCTGTCTGTGATGAATCAGAGCCTGTCAGAGGAAGCAGAGGCACTTTCAGCTCTGCCTCTTTACAAACACACGGCCTTCATTGATCTTACTTTGTAAGACAGGCTTTGGTAAAGGCAGGAAATCAGATACAATGTTTGTCTGCTGCTTTAGCCCTTTACAGAAAGAACCTGATCCCTATCAGAGTGAAGCGGCTGACCGCACAAAGGCAGTGACCCTTACACTCACAAGTTATAAGGAAGTCGTTAAACCTGTCTCTCTCTATCTTTCTCCCTCTATCTGTGGTTTCAGTAAGCGGGTCGGGGTTTTCTGTTGTGGACCAAAGGGCATCTCCAAGACTCTTCACAGACTGTGTAACTCAGCCCGATCCTCTGGAACAACCTTTGAATTCAACAAGGAGTCCTTCAGCTGATCGAACGTCCAAGCTGGTTTTATATTTCACTGAAAAACACAACTTTGCCATTTGACATATGAAAGTGGGCAAAAGAACTTGAACATTCACAGACTATATGTAACCCTCCTACGGTCACACAAGACTCAGCAGAAAAACAACCTTAAAATAAAGCCAAACCCACGACTAATGTTCAAATATTCAAGAAGCAAGAAAAACAGAACAGACCAGCCCACTGCTCAGATCCTCCACTAAAGTTGCTGTTGGATTTGATTGTTTCCCTGGCACATCCCCATGGAGTAAATACGTCTTTCATCTTTCAGTGCACCAGGCGGAAACATCACGCAGGGATCAACAGACTTGTCTTTAAAAAACAGTTAATTAAAGTTAACGCAGAGATGGAACCATGTGGAAAACATCCATTGTGAAATCAAGAACGAGTTAAGAGTCTGCCGAATTTAATTTGACCTTTACTTAACACAACAAAGAACCAGTACCAACCAGGCTCTACTGACCAAAAAGTGTCAGTGTGTCCCACTCACAGACCGAGGATTTGAGGATAGCCTTTAGGGAAATGTTGCTTTTCATCATCAGAATCTGCTGAGATTTGCTTTCAAGAGAGATGATGAGTGGACATATAATGGACACCTGATTTAGTCTTTAGCCCAGTTCTAATCTGGCCCTTACACCCTCCCACTTTGTGTTGGTGTTGGATTTACACTCACAGCTGAATGAAGCACCCTTCTTTGAGGCTTAAGGTATAGATACAACGGCAATCTTCATGATTAACTTCTCTACGACAGAAGCAGGAACTATTACGTTTCGTAACCATGTTTTACTATGGAAGAGGCAACCTAAGCACATCCAGGAGAATACAACTTTGAAGCTTTTGGTGGCATTTCTTTTTATGTAAACAAGTCTTTAAGCCGCCTGGTTTTTGCAACAGTCTCTGTAATTATACAACGAAATGAACCCATCTTCTGTGTTTTAAACGTATAAAAGGTGGAAGTAGGGAGAGGGTTTAGGGGCCGTATTCGTATTGGGCCTTTGTTTTACTCTTGTTGTTTGCTGTTCATATACGTGTATCAAAATCTGTCTTGATACAAAGCAAACCTACACTACACCTCAAGCCAGTATTCTTAGTTATTATTATTTATATTGTACATGTAAAGTTATTTTCTTATGTTATGAGAAAAACTTCTGCAGGGTTTTGGAAAAGTGTATGTCATTATTATTTTCTTTTATACATATCTCCAGAAAGTCAAGTTACTGATGCAAAGAAATGAGGAGATGGGGGCTTCTGCAAAGAACCAACATCTTGATATTTCTGATTGTGTGCCTGAAACAACCATGAACCATCAACCATTTATTTAGCATTTCATATTTATATATATTTGAATGTTGAATTGTATGTCTATTTTTAGGAATGTTCTCTTTTTTGGCAAAGTCTGAAATAAAGAGATTTTCTATTTATTATATCTTATATTGCTTGCAAATAATAAGTGGGGAAACATTTACTAATTTCTGGGCCAATTCTATGTTATCACAAAAATATAATTTGAAGTCACGAGTTTGTTTTTGTACATTTTTTTTTTTTTTAAAAACACACTTGCCAGTAAAAAGCATCACCTGTTTACTGGCATTCATTAGATTCATGAATTAAATTAGTTGGTTCATTTCCAAATAGCCATAAAATATGAACTTGGTGTGACATGATGACAACCAAAATGCAAAGATAACCGGATCTTGTTGTTCAATTTTAATGCAACATAATAGTACACAAACTCATGATTTGTTATCATGATACATCTTACTTCTCTTTTCCTCGGAAAGATCACAGTCTCTTGTCATAGCACACTGCTGTGGTCCTTTAGCACCAGCGGTAACACACAAGTGAGATGTGGGAGACTTTCATTGTGCTAAATCGTTTCAGTAAATTTACTCAAAGGAAAGCTGACACAACAAGTCACTGTACAAATACAAGAAAATACTGTAGTGAACTATAAAAAATACTTGCATGTTCATGAAAACATGACAAAAGACTGATTGCATTTTATAATTGAATAACAATTGGCTCTGTGTGAGGTAAAAATATATCCCAAAAATATATTCTGGACGTATAAACCTTTTGGGTTATCTTTCAGATGTTGGCTACCTGATTCTTATCCACAATCTTGATTTCAATTGCCCCTTACTTAAAAAGGTTAGTTCACCTTAATACCAAAAATATATATATATGAAACGCTAAAATCTATTGAAAACTTTAAGATAAGGTTCTTTAATCCTTTCATTGTTTCTTCTAATACATGTTGCTGACATGTTTCCATGCTATTACTATCACAATTCAATTAACTTCACCTGCACTGTATCGCCATAGTTTTAGCAGTAATTATCTGAAATTCAAAGTCAAACAAGATACCGTTGAACATTTCAATGTTTCTTTACTAGAGCTCAATTACACATTTTACCTTGCACCTGGGCTTATCTTGTTTACTTGCATCATGAAAATGCAGCCCCTAATAGTGTGTGTGTGTGTGTGTGTGTGTGTGTGTGTGTGTGTGTGTGTGTGTGTGTGTGTGTGTGTGTGTGTGTGTGTGTGTGTGTGTGTGTGTGTGTGTGTGTGTGTGTGTGTGTGTGTATGGCCGTATCTACCATTGAGGTCACCGAGGTCCGGACCTCGGTAATTTTTTTCGAGCTGTGTATGTATATAACAAAACTTGTGAAATAATTGCACTAAACGGGGTTCTTTGTAGTACTTCCATTTACTGACGATGGGGGCGCTGCATAAATACGTAGCCTCGATTAAAGCAAACAGAAGAAGACGACATGTATCAAGTATCAAGGACCAGCAGATCCTGTGTGAACGCTCTACGTTAGTCAGTGGACGACGTCCGACAACATGCACACTAACTTATATTGCAGTTATAGGCTATAGTTTGGTTTAAATTGCGTGAATAAACTAGAGAGCTAAAGTTAATTACATTGATCCAATGTTAGAAGGATTACCTTTTAACAAACGTTGTAATGCTTTTC
Source organism: Notothenia rossii (assembly GCF_949606895.1). Classification (NCBI taxonomy): domain Eukaryota; kingdom Metazoa; phylum Chordata; class Actinopteri; order Perciformes; family Nototheniidae; genus Notothenia; species Notothenia rossii. Next base: position 81,767,995 of record NC_136902.1, on the reverse strand, counting down.
TTTCATTTCAATTTGAGTAAAACATTGGAGATATAACATTGTATTGTTTTCTTTTTACACGGACTCAGATATAATGAAAAGACAACGTCAGTCGAAACTCAGCTTTGGTAAGGAAGAGACAGGACAGGCAGAGAGAGAGAAAGTGATGGAAATCAGGGAGGAACTGCAGGTACAGTCACACAAAAGAATGTAGGCTTAATAACCCCATCTATCTATCTATCTATTCATCTATCTACCTATACATATATCCATCTATTTATCTATAACAATGGTCTTCTTTACAATATAGACAATAGGCATAATTGTAAAACAACATACATCGATTGCAGTTATGATGTCATAATAACATACAATTGTATAAAACACAATTTGCTTACATCTTTGTTCTCTTTTGAGAATCAAAGAAAACTGATTTAAAGTAAAAAAAAAAGAATGCAAACAAACAAGTGAAATGAACTAAATTTCTGAATTGCTTTGAATTCACTGGCAGGAGCGACAAATGAGGAGGAGCAAAAAGTGAACAACGAGGGAGAGATTGAACAAAGAGAAAGAGTAGAGGACAGAGAGAGTAATGAACAGGAAGAAGACAGAGAGACTAAAGAAGATGGAAGAGAGGCTGCAGGTTATGGAAAGGAGAGAGACATGGAAAATGAATGTTGACAATGTTTTGTGATCATTTTAGCCTCTAATTCTTGTCCAGATCATTAACAGTAACAATCAACTGATTCTCATGTATTACACTTTCAAAAATAATTTATGCTGACATTGTCAGCCCACTGACATGGTTTGAAATCAATATATTATCCAATGTGTGATCCCCCACAGGACTTAAAAAGCACCTAAATAGATCATGAAAATCCCAAAAATCTCGAGGGGTATCCCCCAAACCCCCCTAACATATTTGGACCTTGGTATTTAGGAAATCCTGGATACGGTACTGTGTGTGTGTGTGTGTGTGTGTGTGTGTGTTCGTACAGTATCAGTGTGCGTTACAGAGTTTGGTATGAAGGTGAGCCTTCCTCTGAGCTGCTCTGCAGTAATGGCTTGTCTCTCTCCAAGGCTCGGCCCCCTCTTCCTCCTCTGGTTATGCTTCTACTTCCTTCTGGCAACAATAAGCAACCGCGGCGACAATTGCACAGATCAGCGCCCCGATCAGCACCCCGAGGATCCCAGCTCCCAGAAGCCATTGCCAGATTTGCGGGGCTTGCTCCAGGAATGGCGTCACATACTCCAGAACAAACCTCTGGCCTGTAGAGGATACAAAAGTTTGACGTTTAGGAAATGTTGTAGAAACACTTTTTTACTGGCCTTGTTTTGTTGTTCTATACTCACCAGGGTCCAACAGGTAGGCATACTCAAATCCTAGAGCCTTATCGGACAGGAAGTAGTCTCCGTTTCTGTACAGAGGCATGAAGGGCACCATGTAGTCACCATCATTGTGGCCGATGGAGGCATTGGATCGTGGGTAGTGGGTCCGGAGAGGCTGGTGGGTTCTGAGCCAGCGCTCAAAGATGCTGGAGAAGGGAGAGAAGGAACAGAGAGTCATTATTTCCATCATATACTACTCTGTCCCTCGAGCCCCACTTGACTTAATACTTCTTACTTTTTTTTTGCCTCTTAACTTATTTTCTCTTTGTTCATCTTTACAAACACAATTGGGTATACGCTGCACTAAGTGATGCTGTAACCATAAAGGATTCTCTCTTCCTGTGTGTATTAATAAACTTCATTGTACTTGTCAATGAAAGCATGGTGCAGCAGGAATATGGGGTCGTTGGCTGAGCTCTGCACTGAGGACATGGTGCCGTTCATGAAGACATGCAGGGCGTTGTGCATGTTGTTCTGTTCTGGAGCTGCCATACCTGTCTTTGGACTGGCAAAGCCTGCGAGAGGAAAGAAAAGTAAAAACATGTATATAGGAGAAGAGAATCAAAGAGAGACATGTTTACATGCGTCAGGCATGTGATTAGAGTGATCATCAGTGTAGACAAGCCCTACATTTCTACTAAAGACATTTGTTGCAGGAATGTTAAAAGTCACTTAAAAGTTATATATGACGTTTTAACAGTCACATCTATTTGTGGACAAGAAAACGTGAATCATTATTTTGTTGATTGTTATGGCTTGGTATTTTACGTGCCCTCAGACTCTTTGTTTTATTAGGATCAAGGGAGGCGTGTGGCACAGTGGACTAGTGTGTTGGTGTTCGGATCAGGGGGGCACAGGTTCAAACCCCACAGCAGTCAACATGTCGTTGTGTCCCTGGGCAAGACACTTCACAACAAATTGCCCCTGTGGGGATTGCCCACAGTTTTGAGTATGGAAGTCGCTTTGGATAAAAGCGTCTAACATGTAATGTAATTAAAAATAAAACGATGTTACATTTTAAAAAGCCTGGATCATGGAGACAATCTGTTATCTGGGAAGTTTGACCTGAAGTTTTTCACATCACTATTTGTTCTTTTTATTCTTTGATGCAGACAGACATGTACTTGTCTACCCTTGCAGGAACTAACTGCATACATAGTCTTCCACTTGATTGGATGGATTAGACCAAAGATTGGATTCAGCTTTAATTGTTAAGAATTATAATAACGTGCACAGTGTGTGTGTCTAACACCCCTACCCTCTATGACATTTCTAAAGCTCCCATTGGCGCATTTGTCCATGGATCCCGACTCGTACTCCGAGAGGCCCACAGTGAAATCCACATCAGCTGTTGTGGGGAGTCTTGGCACGCGGTTGCGGTCATGGTTGTCAGGGTTGCGCAGCAGTGGACCCTCCCCTGTGGCGTTACACAAGGCTTCTCTGCTGTTGTACTCCTCGAGATGGGTGCAGATCACCTACACACACACACACACACACACACACACACACACACACACACACACACACACACACACACACACACACACACACACACACACACACACACACACACACACACACACACACACACACACACACACACACACACACACACACACACACACACACACACACACAGTAAGTTACGTAGGTTTAAGGCTCATAGACCTTCCTGAGGCTCTTCCCCAACTAGAAAATGCATTTCCTGCAGAAAATGCGTGCGAATGCTGTAAACTGTGAACATTTGTGGCTGAATTTAGCTGAAAATGCAGAAAAAGCGGAATATGTTGTTAGCTGAATGGTAGCTGCTTTTAGCTAAAGAAAAAATACAGAAAAAGCTTAATATTTAAAAGAAAAGGTTTAAAAAAAGGTATAAACAACAACATGTATAGCCTTGATGTCCTGAAATAGCTGAATAATTTAATAGTTGAATGGTTTCTGCAGCTGAAAATAGGCTGAAGGAGTTAAATATCAGAACTAAGTAGTGGTGAATGAATTTGTATAAAGAAGAGAAAATAAAGTAAAAAGGCTTTGGAAAGCAGCAGAATATTTGAACTGCAAACTTTTGAACTAATTTGATGGTGAATTGTCTGTCGCCATGGCAACACCCCATAATACGCTTAGATGTTTTGATGGCTGCATCGTTAACAAACCTGTGAAGTTTTGGGCCATTTCGAGCATTTTCACTGAAGTTATGAGAAAACCGTGTTTCATTGTGAGCATTGTGTTGCCATGGCAACGGCATTTGAAGAAATCTCAAGTTTCCCGTAGATGTCTTCACGGCTGGACTGTTAGCACACATGTGAAGTTTGAGCACTTTTTGAACATTTTCATAGGAGTTATACATTACATTAGGACAGTGGTTTTCAAACTGTGGGGCGCAACCCCTGGTGGGTCGCGGAGGTACTGCAGGGGGGGCGCGGGAAGATTTTTTTGTTTTATTATTTTCTCCTTTTAGCTTTGTGAAGCACCTTGAGATGACATTGTTTTTAAAGTGTGCTATACAAATCAAATGTATTATTATTATTAATATTATTATTATTCAATTGTAAACAAACACTGCTCGAAAATATCTCTGGCTGTGGGCATAATGCTGCCTTTTGCAACATCCTACTTTTGTGAAATAGGCTTTTCTTGATGCCATCAAAACGAAATACAGATCAAAGCTGAACATTGAGAATGAACTGACAGTGGCAGTCTCAAAACAACAGCCCCGGTTTGAGAAGATCTGAGAGGGAAAGCAAACACACACAAGTCATTGATAGGCTATGTGTGGAATAGGAATGGTAAAGTGATGTGATCGTTTGCAATCTGCAGTAGAAATAGTAGTTTATTAATATATTTTCCTTAAAGAAATTTGAATTTAAAAATCTACTACTCTGGGAAGAAGGCCTGCTAGTTTTAATTAGGCCAAATGAATTCACAGTATCTATTACAAGCACTTTTGTTCATGTGTAATATAATACAATATACAATTATAGTTGGATCTTTGTATGTTATTATTATTAGCAGAGAAAATGCAATGTTTTTACAACAATATACAATTAATCCTACCAATATAGATGGGAACCGGGTTGGGGGGTCCCGAAAATATTTCCAATTACCCAAGGGGGTCCTGACTGAAAAAGTTTGGGAACCACTGCATTAGGAGGTTACATTACTCTCTCTTCTCTCTCTCTCTTCTCTTGATCGCCCTCTCTCTCTTGATCATTCATCTCTGTCTGTCTGTCTGTCTGTCTGTCTGTCTGTCTGTCTGTCTGTCTGTCTGTCTGTCTGTCTGTCTGTCTGTCTGTCTGTCTGTCTGTCTGTCTGTCTGTCTGTCTGTCTGTGTGTGTGTGTGTGGCTCCAATCTGCCCAGCAACACCATGACAACCAACAGCAGCACTGAGTCCCATAAGAATGCATTGAGGAGTATATCTGACAATGTTGCCACCTGTTCAAAAACTATGGCTCCTATTAAAAAATTGCCAGACCGTGAGCATCAGGGAACCCCAATTAACTGAAATCTGTTTGTTTTTTGGGTTTTGTGTGTAAAATGTGGAGATGGGAGCAGTTAATCTAAAGTGTACTTCTCTCTGCTCTGTAGAAAGATCCGGAACAATTTAACAGGGGAATCAATTGGGAGCGAGCTGGACTTTTTCTCTCTTCTTGCCCTCAAGAGGCATTTTTTCTTATTTTTCTTTTTTTCCAAACTAGGAGAGGTTTTCCTACGTTTTTCATGAAAAAATATGTCGATGAGGAGGAGTGTAGGGTTTGGGAATTATGGCAAGTTTAAAACATTTTCGGGGGAGAATTTCAAGCTCTCCTGCACTCTGTTTTGAGTTTAAAGCACTCTAGAGTTAACGAGCTGCTCCCATCCACTCTAATGTTAAAATCTGAAAAAGTCCTCTCTGCTAAGCTCCAAACTAAGTTCAATATCTCAAAAAGTGTAAAAGATATCAAAAATCTTTTATACAAGTCTTATAGCTGAAGGTATTATGATCATTTGAAAGTTGGAATGTGTCTGGCTGAAATTGTGTGGAAGGAGAAGCATTTGGTGCAAAGTGTAGGAGAAGTGGAAAAAAAGAGTTTAAAAAGCTGAATATTTCAAAAAGTATGAAATATTTTTAAAAAGTTGAACGTTTCCCATCAATTGCTGAAAAGGCTGAATAGTTTAATTTTTGAATGGTTTCTGTAGCTGAAAATAAGCTGAAGTTATGGAGAGTCAAAGTATTGGCTCATCTCCCATTGACTTCAATGTTAAAAAAAGAGTTTAAAAAGCTGAATATTTCAAAAAGTATAACATATTTTGAAAAAGTTGAATGTTTCCCATCTATTGCTGAAAAGGCTGAATAGTTTAATATTTGAATGGTTTCTGTAGCAGAAAGTAAGCTGAAGTTATGGAGAGCTAAAGTATTGGCTGAAATAATAATAAGGGGAAGAATAAAGAATCTAAGTACTATAGTGGAATGCTGTAAACAGCATTCGCACTAATAAGGGGATTAAAGAAATCAAAGTACTATAGTGGAATGCTGTAAACAGCATTCACACTAAATATCAAAATGCAGAACATACAAACTACTGCAAGTTTCTGGACAGATTTCTCTCAATAACTGAGAAGACACTATCTTTGATATTTTCCCTGTGGTCTACAGCCTCTGAAGTAGGGTTTTCCCTCTGATCTGTTATGTTGAATGAATCCCTTAAGGGCAATTCTTAAAAAAAAGAAATGGCAGGTTTCCAACCAAATCGCACATTTCTTTGAATTAAGAGGCCAAACCAGCTTTAGAAGCAAACATGCATAGTGCAATAGGGGAAAACTAGCCTTTGTTTGTTTCCTGGAGAAAGGAATCTTTTTTTTCCTAATAATGGATAAGAAAGATTTGCTAATAGATCAACAAATAGTTCAACGTAAAGTTTTCACTCACAATGAGATTCAGAGAAATAGCATTTATTTTCTCACCTTCCATGAGGAGAAGACTGAAGCGGGGCTGATGAGGTTGGGATTGAGGGGGCTGCGCCCCCCATCAGAGCGTCGGTGCATACCTCACAGGTCTGGGCATCCCTCCAGTCCCAGTATGGGATAGTGAAGTTAAAATCTCCAGTCAGCTTTCTTATCTCATTCTCCCAGTGGAGCAGGAAGACTCTGTGCCATGGCAAGAATGCAGCAGATTCATGGGCAAAGTCAATATCTTTCCACACGTTCCCTGGCTCTTCCAAGAAGGCATCCCGGGTAGCGTAGTAGTGCATCCATACAAAGAGATCATAGGAGTTGATGTCAGAGAACATGGGGTTCTCACCGTTTTCCCCCATCTTTTTTCTTGTTGCCGTTGAGATCACATAGTCAGCGTTGATGGTGCTCTTTGCCAGGATCAGATAAGAGGTGAACTTCTGTTGCTCTGCAGGTGACATGGTCAGGATGTTCCTGCGCACTGACTCCCTGTACTCAGCACAGTTTGAACCCCAGTAACCAAACCTGCATTCACCACAGTTATAACCTCCATAGTTTCCAGCACAACAACAAGTCCGGTTAAAGAACTCTACAGGCCAACGTTCTCTGTCGTCAATCCCTCTGTGGGGGTACTGGGGCCCATGGGGCTCATCGGAGACCTCCACCTCGGTGCAGAAACCACGTCCTGACATAGCACCGCATTGTGAGCCATCCCCGTCCCACACAGGGCAACACTCTTTGGTCCGTAGGCCCTCTGAGTTGGCACATGGGCGAGGAAATTGGCATAAACAAGTCCCAATGAGTTGCAGCAGAACTATAGATACGTACAAGTTCTTCATGATGAAAAGTCAGTGGAGCTCCAGTCTTAACTACAGTGGGAATGTGAAGTCCTGCTAAGAAGATGCTCAAATTAAAGCCTGATGCCTTCACAGACTGCAGCTGAAAAGGTTAGACTCAAAAGCAACACAGAGGAGTACGTTACCTGCCAGAAAGTTATATCTAGTTAGTAGGGTACAAGCAGAGAAATACAGGATTGCTGTTACCTGTATTTATACAAGCACTAACGGCCCGTCCACACAGCGGCGTGTGTTGAAGCTTGCCGGCGGGCGTGTCTGAAACTCGACCAACAACCAATCACATGAATCTCCCGCCCCTGACACACAAGCAGCGGTTTGATTGGCTACAGCTTGTACTGGCATATGATTCGATTGGCTGACGCTTCTGCAGAGGCTTCAAAAGTTGAAGTCACCCCATTCAAAGTGAATGGTGAAGCTTTCAACGCGCACCGCTTTGTAGACGGGCCTAGACTTACTTCTCAAAGGTTGTAGCTTGGAGATTTCTGAAACTTGCTTTCCCTCTATGCCACCATCTAACCCTCCACCAAACCTCCTTCCACCTCTCCCTCTGTTAAACCCATCCAGCAGTCTCCTGTTCTCTCCCTAATCATTGAGCCGTTTTAGGGGCTGTCCTCTGACAAAGTGTGTGATCTCATTGTGATCTCACGCACTCAGAAAGGCACACACACAAGCCCTCACACACCATCACATGCTCAGGATAATATTCCCCCCCTTAGCAAATTCTGGCCCGGAATTTATCCAGTTTGCATTAAAAATGGGAAAAAACCAGGGATGAAAGACTAAAGAATGTAAGAAGATTTACATTTTAAATTACAAAGAACATTAATGAGAATTAGGTCTTGTGCCAGTGACCTTAAGCTGTGCACGTTTTAAGTAGGGCCAGACTTTAGGTTAGTTGTTCCCAGGGGTTAAGTTGGGATTTGATATGTGGGGGCGACGGTTTCACTTTTCATTTGCCCTACAAGATGGGCGCTGTAAGTGATGAAAGTGCAGGGGTGTTGGCTTATCAGGCGTCCGCAGCTCACAGCTAAAGTGGGCGTGGGAGCGAGCGAAAGAGATAAATGCAATTTATGTAAACAAATATTTCCAAGGCACTCCCTTATAATTATTGGGATGAACAGGTTTGAAATCATTTCAATGTATACTATAGGACAGTAAACCAAAAATACATTTAAAAGTTGAGAGATACAAAAATATGCATAAATAAATGTTAACTAGGTAAAATAAGATATGAATGAACAACAAAAATAAAATAAGTTGGACTTCCGGTTATGGCGCTGAGCTGAGAGGCTGACACTCCCCAGAACGGTTGCTATTCCTACTAAAATCCTATTCTAATTAATCGGAACCACCTAAAACTGCATGGTATTTGCTTCTAAACCCCCACAACATCCATTATGCCACAGAAACCGTCAAAAAAAAAAAGAAAAAAGGCGGAAAACTCAACAGAAGACGGAGCAAGTGAGGACGCCATGGCCACGCTACAAGGCGACAACTCAGCTAGCAAGGAGTGCAAGGGTAGCTCAGAAGCTAACGCTACCACTGACAACACCGACAATGCTATTCTACAAGCAATAAATGGCCTGAAGACAGAGTTTTCATCTAAACTGGATGGGCTACTTGCAGCAGTCAACAGCGTTAAAAGTGAGCTGACCAGTTGTCAGAAGAGAATATCCGAGACGGAGGAGCGAATATCAAACGCCGAAGATGACGTCGTCTCCCTGCAGAGGAGAGCCGTGAGCCTAGAAGAACAAGTTGCCAAGCTTACCTCGAAACTGGACAGCTCTGAGAACAGGAGCAGAATATCCAATTTACGATTGGTGAATTTACCTAAAGCGGCAGAAGGGAAGGATATTTGCGCATTCCTGGAATCCTGGCTCCCTGAAGCCTTGAGATTAGCGCCGCCAGCCTCTCCTATTGTTATCGAGCGAGCCCATCGGCTCTCTGGCCCTAAACTTGCTGGTGGCCCGCCTAGACCACTGATCATGAAGATCCTTAATTACAAGGTTAAACTCTTTGTTCAGAATGCTGCAAGACAAATGGGTAAAATATTCTACAAAGATCGCCAAGTGATGCTGTTCCCGGACGTCTCTGCAGAGCTGCATAAACAACGGAGGAGATTCGATGGAGTTAAACGGAGGCTGCGGGAGATGGACGTCCAATATGGAATAGTTTTCCCGGCGCGACTGAAGGTCACACACGGCGGCCGGTCTTACTTTTTTGACAACCCCTCGTACACGGAGAACTTCATCAAGGACATACAGAAGAAATAAGACGGCGTGAACACTAACTGAACATGATTTACGGACGTAAATCAAAATATGTTAAAAGGAGAAGCGTTTGACTAATACCTCGGAAGCGGCCGGGCGAATACAGGCGGACAGCCGGCAATGAGACATACACAGGTGGGAGATGACGGGGCGGCTTGCCCCTACCTTACCTATATTCTTTCCTGATAAATAGTTGTTTTGGCTGTTTTGTCTAAACCGAGTTTGAAATTAACCACGTGAACACCGCATATATATATATATATATATATATATATATATATATATATATATATATATATATATATATATATATATATATATATATATATATATATATATATATATATATATATATATATATATATATATATATGTGAATTTCGGAGCGGATGCCCCAATAATAATTTACGTTTTTACGATTGCCAGTTTACAAGGCAACATAGGCAAGCTCTCCATTTTTTCAATGTTTCTCTCTCTTTGCTTTGGGAGTCAAGTGGGCAGCGAAAGGCGATGCCTCCTAGAATGGAGGCTCAATTTGTTTATTTTTTGATTGGTAAATTATACAACGCTTCCATTCGTTGGAATATAATCCTTATTTGAATTCAAGCTATTCACCTTAATGTTCAAAGTTTACAATATTCGTTCTTGCAAAAGTTAGGAATCGGGTAATGTTGCTGTTATCGTGAACGAATGGCAATTTTGGAGTTTGGGAAAGAGATGGGAGGGGGGATGTATTTGTGTGGGTTCTGAAAGTGTTAACTTAAGGGGAATTTGTAACACGTTGCAGGGGGAGGGTAAAAGAGGGGACAAAGGACAGCCCACTACAGTGTGCAGGTCTGGTGGTAGGTTGGCCATGTCGGAGGTGGTAAGAGGGAGGGGAGATTTTTCTGTAGATCTCAGAGGGAAATGTATGTTAGAGGGATGGGGTTTTATGTGTACTTATGTGTTCGAGTATATGTCTTTTTACACGTATTTTGTTAGGGCAGCATCGTTTATCCACTCACTATTACAGTCACTGAACAACCTATATAACACAATATATGTTCGATTGAGATATGTCTAAATCTATGAAGCTTAAGGTTACATCTTGGAATTGCAGGGGCTTGGGTAAATTAACTAAAGTGAAGCAGGTACTTAGTAGACTAAAACAAAAACACTCACACATAGTTTTCCTGCAGGAATCTCATATGATGCAGTGTGATTTGTCTAAAGTCAAAAAAAGATGGCAAGGCCAAGTGTTTTCAGCCTCCTATAGTTCACATGCCAGAGGAGTTTTAACCCTAATTCACAAGCCAATCCCATTTCAAGTAGTCAATTCAATAATTGATCCCAAGGGCAGGTACATTATACTTCAGGGCATATTACTATACGAGAAACTTAATTTAGTGAATGTTTACGGCCCCAACGAAGATGACCCCGCATTTTTTGATAATTTATTCTTGACCTTATCAACGCTCCCAGGTAATTTCATTGTAGGAGGCGATTTGAATGTGGCCCTGAACCCACAAATAGACAAATCTACTGGATCGGACACGTCCCATATTAGAGCTAGAACATCTATATTAAATTTTATGAAGGATTTGAGCTTATCAGAAATCTGGCGGGATCTGAACCCAAACAATATAGAATATTCTTGTCACTCTAGCACACATAAAACCTATTCACGGATAGATTACTTTCTAATATCAACACAGATAAGATAAAAAATTAAAGACTGCAACTATGATGCCATAGTGTTTTCTGATCGTGCCCCGATATCTTTTACATATGTAGATTCAAAACTGGTTAATAGCCCTCCGAGATGGCGTTTTCATATAAACTGGCTACAGGACCCAGCTTTTATAGACTTTATTGGGAAACAAATAGATATGTTTTTTTAAATGAACACAAGTCAGACCTCGGCTTGTATCAGATGGGAAGCTTTTAAAGCCTTCTTGAGAGGACAGATTATAAGTTTTACGTCTCCTAAATTAAAACATATCCGTCAAAAACTGGAAGAGCTGGATTATAAAATTAAAGTGCTAGAGAAAGACAAGTTTATGGATAGCTCAGAAAACCCACATCAGGAACTATTACTTCTGAAGGCTGAATACAATAAAATATCTGCTGAGAGGGCTGCGAATAGCTTGTTGAAGCTTAAACATAATTTTTATGATCAGGGAGAAAAACCAGGTAGACTTCTGGCCTGGAGAATTAAACAGCTACAATCAGAAAGATCTATTAATGCAATAAAAAATTCTAAGGGAGATGTGACTGTGGATCCTGAAGAAATAAATGTAACCTTTAGACAATTCTATGAAACGTTATACTCCTCAGAATATCCGCCTAATTCGGATGCTCAAACTTCATTTTTGGATAATTTAAAATTCCCAAGTGTCTCAAATGAAGAAAAAATCAAACTGGATTCTGATTTGTCAACAGAGGAAACTATAGAAGCAATTGATGCCATGAATTCTGGCAAAGCAACTGTTCCTGATGGATTACCAATCAATATTTATAAGAAATTCAAGAGGAAACTTTTAACTCCAATTATAGAAATGCTTCAGGAATCCTATAAAAACGGGTCACTCCCTCCCTCATTGAGAGGTGCCATGATCATTTTAATTTTAAAACCAAATAAACCAGCCCATAAATGCCAATCTTTCCGTCCAATCTCACTTCTAAATTCGGACATTAAAATTCTCTGCAAAGTATTAGCACGTAGATTGGAGTCTGTTCTCCCTGTCATTATAGATATGGATAAAAATGGATTTGTTAAAGGGAGACAAGGCTTTCATAACGTACGGAGAGTGTTAAATATACTTCACGAGAGGAAAGACGCGCCAGACACTGCTCTGCCATCAATCGATGCCGAAAAGGCGTTTGATAGAATAGAATGGCCTTTTGTATTTGCAACACTAGACCGTTTTGGATTTGGGACTGCTTTCTGTAATTGGGTAAGGTTATTGTACACTCAACCCACAGCTGAAATTCTGACTAACAATGTTATTTCTCAACCATTCAAATATTAATAGGGGGGTCAGACAGGGGTGCCCTTTGTCACCCCTCCTATTTACACTCGCCATAGAGCCCTTCGCCATAGCAGTCAGGACACACAAGAATGTGTCAGGTTGGGACAGCTAGAACATCGCATAGCTCTTTTCATGGACGACGTCATTTTGTTCCTCACGGATTTAGCTGATTCAATTCCAGCTTTACTAAATGTAATTAAGACGTTTGGATTATTTGCGGGTTATAAGGTCAATAATGCAAAATCCTCCTTAATGTTATTGAATGGAAAATAAAGATGCAATCCTATGGACCATGTGTCCTCATTCAACTCAACAGACTCTTTTACCTACCTAGGTATACATATAGTGCCTGATGTGGGAAAAATTGTAAAAACCAATTATGATCCTGCTCTTGAATCAATTTATAAATCACTGGAAATTTGGTCTAATATGCCAATTTCTTTAATAGGGCGAATAAATATACTGAAAATGAATATCCTTCCAAAACTATTGTACCTGTTTCAAAACATACCTTAACCCTTGCCACTATCGCATTTCACTAAATTGAGGAAAACTTGTTCGAATTTCATTTGGAATAATAGAAGACACAGGCTACGTTTAACGTTATTATACTTACCGCATGACAGAGGAGGACTCAAACTTCCTAACTTCCAGTGGTATTACTGGGCTGCCCAATTACGAAGCATAATGTATTACTTCTCCCCCGACCCAGTCCCAGCGTGGGTAGACATTGAAGCCTTTTCACTTACCCCATGTATTCTGCCAATGTTAAAAAGCTCAGGGAACAAACATCTAACCCATTTGTATTGAATATGATCAATGTTTGGTATAAAATTCAAGATGTGCTAGGGGAAAAATCATCAATGTCCCGTAACCAGTGGCACACTAGGAATAAGTGGAATAAGTGTGCAAAAATATTTAAATTGTATTTTCGGATCCTGATCGAGACCGCCGCCAGAGCGTGTCTCCCCGTTACCCGCAGAAGGAAGCCATGCACGTACGCACCCCCGCTCTATTTAACTCCAAGCGACTTTCTGCCGCTTTCCTCCGTGGTCTACAGCTGATCGTTTCACCACGGAGGAAAGCACTTCACTAATTGCCGTAGGCCTACACATAAGGAACTGTACAAATGCCACAGTTTTTGCGTGGCTGTGTATTTAGTTGAAAGCCCAGTGGCGGACTGGACATCTGTGTGTTGAACTTTCCTGTCGGCTCCCAGACCGTATCGAGGAGGGCAGAAGCAACAAGCGTCAGGTTCAATAACCCACTTTAGCTTAAATGACTGGAGAGAGGCGAGCTCTTCTTGGGAGGCCGTTGCATTTATTTAGCTGTTCTTCTGTTTCACAAAATACATCACAGACCTCTGTTTTTCTGCTTCCTCGTTTCACTTCCAGAAACATACACACGTTCCCTCACTGTCGCTCTACCATCCACAAACACACATGCACAAGCCACACCCCCCTCTCTCTCTCTTAAAGGGACAGCGATCTCATCTCACTCTGCATGACCCTAATATAGGTGTGCTCTGGAAAATCACAGAACGGACGATCGTCCTTATTATGCCGTTTAAACCAATTATTTAAATGTGTTTGTTAAATTCGGCATCATGTAAGTTGCACTGACAGGTCCAAACACTGCTTCCAGCTAGGCTCCCCCACCCTTCTGCTGATAGTTCACGAGCGTCAAGCTCCTTAACCTCCCCCCCGTTGATAATTCTCGGTCGTTGGCACGCTGATAACAATTTTTTTTTTAAATGGCACTTCATATCAAAAAGGTTGCCGACCCCTGGTCTAAAGGGACACTTTTTCACTGCATGTGGGAGTGCAAAGAGCTTGCAACTTTCTGGTGCGAGATCTCACAAATAATTCACAAAATGCTAGATGTTAAGATACCTCTTGATCCTAAATTGTTTATTTTGGGACTTTACCCCTCCACCCCAGTCATAAAAAAGAATAAAAAGAATCTCATAAACATGTGTTTACTCCAGGCAAAACGCTCGACTGCCTTGTCATGGAAGAACACTCAGAGGCCACATGTGGGCCAATGGCTGAGGGAAATTAGTAATTGCTGTTCTATGGAGAAGATAACGTATATTCTGAAAAGGAAAAATGAAACCTATGATAGGGTTTGGGGCCCGTTTACTCAACTGTTGGGCTTTGTTAATGTGTCAAACATGCCAAGGAATAATAATGGAAATCCATGAAAGCGATCTGGTTGAATGGAAAAGTAAAGTACTTCTTAAACTGACGTGACTGTGTACACTTCTTAGGATAATGTTGCTACTGCCCAATTTTATTTTATTGTAAAATGTCCTTTTATTTAATGTCTCTTATTTTTATTATATATTTCAATTTCATTTAATTTTTGTAATGATGTCCTGTCTTGTCTTTGTCTCTGTTTTTCACATCATTTGTTTTATTTTAATGTTTTGTTGTCGTAAGTATTTGTAAGAATGAAAATTAATAAACATATTGTTTAAAAAAAAAAAAAAAAAATAAGTTAAATGTATTTGTTATTGGCTGTGGGTTATTGGTTATGTTCCCATATTTGGTTATTAAAATGTAAACCGATCTTTTTCATATGGGTGTTTAGAGTTGTAACCCCTAGATCTAGTCTCTAGTAATGTGTGCTCAAAGTGCACCAGATTGAAGCATTTTACTTTACATTTTCAAACATTTCTTCCCGGGGGGGGGCATAGCCTCGGACCCCCCTAGGATGTGACGTCAACACCCCAATTAAAACATGTTCATACAATACTGAATACATTTGAAGCCTTTTTGATGTATATTACCTATGTCAATACGTTTCTGTTTTTGTAGTGTATTGGTCTTTTGTAGATTTTTCATTTATTCTTTATATATTCTATTGTGTATTCCTTGGATACTTTTATCTTTTCTACTGAACGATTGAAGTAAATGTGGGAAGCGTTTAACAACAGCCATCCACTTCAAAGATTTTTCTCAATGTTATTCTTATTTTTGTTAATCCTGGAAGAATGCCATAAAAAACGACATTCTCTTCAAGAATAAAAAAAAACATGATATTAGTAATTGTGATAACAAATTAAATAAGTTGTTAGGTTAAGTCAGGGACGTTTTTTGGCATAGGCGGTCGCCTAGGGCGCCAGATCTGGGGGGCGCTAAGCTGGCAGCTCTGGGAGGGAAAAAAACATTTTTGACTGTTTGCGCTCATCCTAATTTTCAGCCTCAATGTAACAACATTCATAATTGAGTAAATGTAACACCCTTTTCACCCCGGTTTCACTTTTCATTTGCCCTGTAAGGTGGGCGCTGTAAGGAATGAAAGTGCAGGGGTGTTGGCTTATCAGGCGTCCGCAGCTCACAGCTAAAGTGGGCGTGGGAGCGAGCGAGAGAGATAAATGCAATTTATGTAAACAAATATTTCCAAGGCACTCCTTTATAATTATTGGGATGAACAGGTTTGAAATCATTTCAATGTATACTATAGGACAGTAAACCAAAAATACGTTTAAAACTTGAGAGATACAAAAATATGCATAAATAAATGTTAACTAGGTAAAATAAGATATGAATGAACAACAAAAATAAAATAAGTTAAATGTATTTGTTATTGGCTATGGGTTATTGGTTATGTTCCCATATTTGGTTATTAAAATGTAAACCGATCTTTTTCATATGGGTGTTGTACCCCCTAGATCTAGTCTCTAATGGAATTCATGTAAACAAATATTACAAGGCACTCCTTTATAATTATTGGGATAAAGCTAGAATCAGCTAAAATCTAAAATCTCGCCTAGGGCAGCAAATTGGTTAGAACCGGCCCTGATGGTGTAGGAAATGGGCTCCGTGTTACAAGACGGGTCGGGGGTTTGGCGGTCTCTCACACACACACACACACACACACACACACACACACACACACACACACACACACACACACACACACACACACACACACACACACACACACACACACACACACACACACACACACACACACACACACACACACACACACACACACACACACACACACACACACACACACACACACACACACACACACACACACACACACACACACACACACACACACACACACACATACAGTTGCAAGAAAAAGTATGTGAACCCTTTGGAATTACCTGGATTTCTGCATAAGTTGGTCATAAAATGTGTTCTGATCTGCACGTTTGAAGTTTGCAAAAGAGCACCTGGATGTTCCACAGCACTACTGGCAAAATATTCTGTGGACAGATGAAACCAAAGTTGAGTTGTTTGGAAGGAACACACAACGCTATGTGTGGAGAAAAAAAGGCAGAGCACACCAACATCAAAACCTCATCCCAACTGTGAAGTATGGTGGAGGGAGCATCATGGTTTGGGGCTGCTTTGCTATCTCAGGGCCTGGACAGATTACCATCATCGACGGAAAAATGAATTCTCAAGTTTATCAAGACATTTTGCGGGAGAACTTAAGGCCATCTGTCCACCAATTGAAGCTCAACAGAAGATGGGTGATGCAACAGGACAACGACCCAAAGCACAGAAGTAAATCAACAACAGAATGGCTTCAACAGAAGAAAATACGCCTTCTGGAGTGGCCCAGTCAGAGTCCTGACCTCAACCCAATTGAGATGCTGTGGCATGACCTCAAGAGAGCGATTCACACCAGACATCACAAGAATATTGCTGAACTGAAACAGTTTTGTAAAGAGGAATGGTCCAAAATTCCTCCTGACCGTTGTGCAGGTGTGATATGCAACTATCGGAAACGTTTGGTTGAGGTTATTGCTGCCAAAAGAGGGTCAACCAGTTATTAAATCCAAGGGTTCACATACTTTTTCCACCCTGCACTGTGAATGTTTACATGGTGTGTTCAATAAAAAATAAAAACATATAATTGTTTGTTTGGTTTTAGCTTAAGCAGACTGTGTTTGTCTATTGTTGTGACTTAGATGAAGATCAGAACACATTTTATGACCAATTTATGCAGAAATCCAGGTAATTCCAAAGGGTTTTTTCTTGCAACTGTATATACAGTATATGTGTGTGTGTGTGTGTGTGTGTGTGTGTGTGTGTCCGCATCTGTAGCCTGTTATTGTCTCATTTATATATTAAATAATGAATTAAAAGTAAATCGTCATGAACACATCTGTCCATCAGACAGCAGAGTGCTGCTGTGCCTCCTGTCATCACCAATGGACGTTTCTTTAAAATGACCTCTCAGAGGAGAGGAGTTCTCATTTCTCTAACCGCCTGCTGCTTCCCCTCCTCCAGCGCTATCTATATGGCGCTGCCCTCCTCTCTCCTCGGTTCCCCTCCTCGGTCCTCGGCTCGCATCTCCTGTGGGCGGGACTAAGTCTCGAGGATAGGAGTCGAGGAGGGGAGTTAGAGAAATGAAAAGGGCCCTAGCTATGGTATACATGTTGTTGTTTTTTGTCAAAGCACTTAAAATATTCATTGCTATCGGGATGTTAAGAACATTCCATGGAATATAACAAAAAGTGTATCTTGAGCCGGTTTTCTCAAACTTACCTACCCCACCTTTAAAGCTACTGCTGTGTTATTTAAGTTATTTTTGCTCAAGCATGTGCAAACTTGTGTCTCTTTTTTCCCCTCAGCTGTTAGCTACCAGTAATTGCAACCTACGAAGAATAAACAGCAGCCAGAGATCCTCAAGTAAGATTTCTTGCCATATTCCAAGTTTTATCAATTCTCAATGTCCTATGTGGTATTGCTATGCAAACAGTGAAAGGATATGGAAATCATCAAGAGGTGGCTAAAAAAATTTTTATGCTGACCCTGTCCAGAGAAGTACATTGCTTTGCTTCCAGGTGGTTGCTCCTGTCTGCATCTCCAAGCTCGGGGCATACCAGCCATCAGTGGCGGACTGGCCTTCGGGTCCGGGACGAATCCCGATGGGCCGCTCAGCCCACTTCGGTAACGGAAGGGGCGGACTGGCCATCTGTAGAATCACCGAACGGCCGGCCCGGGTCAGTTCGCTGTTTTAAAATGGCATCATTGAAGTTGCGCTGACAGGCGACAGAGGTCCACCGTTTCCCAGTCCGCCCCTGCCGGCCATCATCTACTCTACACTGTAAAATATTACCATGGTTTCACAATATTTAGCTGTAATATTTTACAATAAATTACTGTTTTACCACTTTACAGTCTTTACCTGTAACGTTCACAATATAATACTGTAATTTTGAATTTCACAGTGAAATCAATACATGTTAATTACTGTGAATGTACAGGATAAATGATTACCAGGATTTCACAACATGTTACTGTATTATTTCACAGTAAAATACTGTATTCAGACCATCCTCTGTGATAACACAACAAATTAAGGGATTTTCTTGCTTTTATCGCTCTTGCTTGGCTTTAAATACTAATTTATTTCTTTGGTGCATGTTTTACTTAAATTGAAAGGGGCACCGCTGCATGTGCCTTAAAATAAACTATGCAACATATAAATCTTTGTAAAATTGAAATTGTTGTCTTGGCTTATTGTTTTCAGGTGCTTCCTGGGTATTAATCCTGAGACGGGCTAAAAAGCTAAAAAGAGGCATGGCAATTTAAACGCCCATGTCAGCACATTCTTCAGAAAAATGGTTGACTTCGAGTGGATGTCTGTGTAGACATGTGTTACGTGCTCCCCTCCTTGTTTTCTGCACCTGGTCTGCCCCTGGCTCCGCCTCTGCCCAGGGGTTCCAAATTCCACTCAGCCGTCTACATATAAAGAGAAGCTGGAGGAGAAGGATGTCTCGCCTGTCCTAACGCCAGGAAGCTCTGGGTCCTACGGTCCGTGGTGTGGCTGGCTGGCTGGCTCGGGTTCCCTCCTTCTGTTTGTTCCTTTTGACCAGTCCTCCAGTCCTCCTCTTTTGTTTTCCCGTTTCGCTTGTGTGAGCAAACAGCTGATTATCAATAAATGCTCGTTACCAAGTAGGCTACCGGTTATTGCGTGTATTCTTTCATGTTGCGGGTCTCAACACGAGCCACTACCGCGGAGTAGAGGTTGGGGCCGTAACAACATGTCCAAGACACTGTGAAATGTAATTTGCACTTCAATGGAGTAATACAAAGTTAAAATTGGCCTTTTCTTTGTTTTTCTTTGTTGATTGAGCTGATTGAATTGTGTAGTTATGGTAAAATCCCAGTTAACTAGTCAAATTTACAATATATTATCGTATTATTTACATTTGTATATTTACAGTAAATTACTGGCTACTGTGTTGCATTACTTCTACAGTAATAGTGTGAAAATACAGGTAATTACTGTAATCTATGTACAGCAAGGTACCATAATACCACAGCTCTCTACTACTATATCACAGTAATTCCATGGGCATGGCAACTGTAAAGTCACAGTATTTAGTTGTACTTTTATTCTAATTTACTGTAAAATATCTACAGTAAATTACTGTTAAATATTCACAGTCAATTACTGTGAAATATTTACAGTAAATTACTGTGAAATCCATGCAACTAGTAGCCAGTCATTTACTGTAATTTTACAGCCAAACATTTTACAGTGTAGGTAATACACTGACTATACAGGGTTTCCGCGGGGTCTTAAAAAGTCTTAAATGTAATAATCTGAATTTAAGGCCTTAAAAAGGTCTTAAATATGACCAAAAACATAAGAAAGGTCTTAAATATGGTTTAGATGGTCTTAAGAATGGATCTGAAAGGTACTTCTGTTTTCTGGGGAAAATGTCCAGGCTGCAAAGTAACCAGTACTGTAATAGCCTTTCAGTTCCCCCCAACAATTTGTATTGAAATAAATCAACATGGAACCAGTAATCACTAACTTTGTTTCCCCCGGCCCCTTATCGGAGAACACCCAGCTAGTAACCTAGCAACCAAGCTTCAGCTGGCGGCAGTCAGAAACTCATGTCTCTTCGAATATACTTACAAATAAATATGGGGAAGTGTAAGTTCAATTGTATTTGGTTGGAAAACATTGAATTTAGTGCTTGGTTGAAACCAGTGGAGGGGAACGTGTTTGAAACCCGTTGCACCTTTTGCAAAATAAATCAGCGTTTGTTTTGCTAGTGCAGTGTTAGCTAGTGCAGCAGCTCCCGCAACAACACCGGGGGACCTCCGGGCGACGTTTGGGTCTACGTCAACCCTAAAAGCGGAGGTGCTGTACATGATAAATACCGTAGTTAAACACACAACAGCAACAATGAAAGATTGTAGCCAAGGCAGCAGAGCTCTGAATATAGCTGAGGTTACCTACTGTAACCCCATCTTCTATGAGTATAGGCGTAGCCCTCTAAGGCTATCGCTATTGGGTAATCCCCCTGCGCACCCGCGCAGCACTGAAACACTTGTAGTCCACGCCCACCCGCAAGGTGGGCCCCGCCCTCGGGCTCCCTTCCGGTATAAATAGGAAGGAGACCCGACAATATGCTCCCATACAAAATAACTTTTCTTCAGCTATTCGTGGAGCCAGTGGGGCCCAGCACTTAGAGGGCTACGCCTATACTCATAGAAGCTGCGGTTACAGTAACCTCAGTTCTATTTCGTATATGGTTTCACCCTCTAAGGCTATCGCTATTGGGTTAAGGGTGAAGCAAGATGTAGTCTGCGCCCCACTGGGTCTGCCCGGTAATAGAAACACAGAGACACCTGCTCAGATAATAGCCCATGCCTATTGCGCCATGCGTAATGGCGCATCACAGTCCCTGAAAAAATTGCGTAACATGAATATTCTCCAAGGGAGACGAAGGCTGGGAACAATACATACCCGCCACTGTGAGAAGTAGAGACGAAGGTCATACTTTGTCCAGCGACAAAAGAGGGGGAACAGCAGCTCCTGCGTGCAGACAGGCAGGAGAGCGCACAGCTGGACCCCTGACGTCACTCACTCTGACAACGCATTCCGTACAAAATGTGTCAGAAGAAAAAGAATATCCCTCTCATAAGAGGGAAAAAGGGGCCGCTCTCCGCGTGCCCAAGCAGGCGAGAGGCGCACAGCTGGGTCCCTGACGTCACTCACTCTGACAGGACACTCCGTACAGGGTGTGTCAGAGAGCAATGAGAGACATCTCTCAAATAAAATTGAATAATTGAACAGGGGTAAGACCAAGATGCAGCAGTGCAAATGTCTTCCACTGACATTCCTCCGTGCAAAGGAGGAGGAAATTCCTCTAGTGGAGTGCGCTTTGATGTTCTCCGGGGGATCCACCCCAGAGGAGACGCCTGTGACACAGCCTCACACAGCCAGTGTGACAGCCGTTGTGCAGATAGAGGCTGCCCTAACGAGCGCTCTCTATAATGCAAAAACAGGCGCTGAGAACGGCGCAAGGCAGCCGTGCGCGCCACTAGCAGGACAGCGCGCACAGGACAGAGGAGATGAGACGTGGCTTCTTCCTCCAGCTTGTGTGGAGGGGGGAATAAGCCAGCCAGGTTGATCACTCTTGACCTAAAATAGTTGTGATGACCTTAGGCATGAAGCCGGGTTAGGGCCTAAAACAGCTGAACTGCCATCTACTTGGATCCGGAGACATGACGGAGCCACAGAGAGAGCAGACAAATCACTCGCCCTTCTCGCTGCTATTAGAGCCAAAAGTAATACTTTGGCTGATAACAGTTTAAGGGGAACCTGGTCAGGTTCAAATGGGGCTTTGATTTAGTGCGCCTAACACCAAAGCCAAATCCCACTGACCCGCCAGTGTGCGTGACACAGGTCTGAGTCTCGCATAAAACGGCTGCTGCGCTCTGCGAACCCCTCTGTTCAATTCGCCGGGAATATACATTGCTCTGATGATAGCAACGTGTGTGCGCGCCCAGAACAGCAGCCGCCTGGCTGCGTTCAGAAGCTGCGAAGATCGTACTTCTCCCTGGCGATTGAGGTAGCGTGGCCTGTTGTCTGTGCAAATCAACACATGTCTGATTGTACAGCAACAGGGCGAAGTGCTGGAATATTTCCCAACCGGAGAACAGCTCCAGCATATTTACCTCTGACTAACGGGGTCGATGCGCGGGCGAATGAACCACCTCTGGAGACTCCTCCTGTGGGGGAGTCCCAGGGGGATCCCCACGTCCCCACTTGACCAGCTGACGTCATGCTGACGTCATGCTGAGCAGCTGTATCACGGAGAGGGCCTGCGGGATGTGACACGCCGGAGAGGGAGCTGTCAGTTCCTCCACTCGCTGCCACGAGAGCCGCGCTCTGCTGGCTGAGTTTAATTCCACTCCCAGATAAATGGATATCTGAGAGGGAAGAGGACAGTTCGGAAAACCCAGGCTTTGACAGATGCGATACGAGAGGTAACGTCTGTAAAGCGACTTCCTCCCTGGAGCGAGCCAACAATAGCAGGTTGAGAAAACCACATCCTGGTGAACACATTCCAGCATCTGTTTGATCGTCAGCATGTATTTCTCTCTTTTTGGAACACTGACAGATCAAGGATGGGTCTCACTCCCCCGTTTTTCCCCACGTGACCAGCTGACGCCAACGCCGAGCAGCTGCGTCACGGAGAGGGCTGTGCGGGTTTGTGACACGCCAGAGGAGAGCTGTCAGTTTCTCCACTCACTGCCGCGAGAGCCGCGCTCTCATGCTGGCTGAGTTTAATTCCACTATCAGATAAACGATTATCTGAAAGGGAAGAGGACAGATTTTTCTTCCAATTCATTATGAAACCCAGGCTTTGACAGATGCAATACGTATTTAACTTCTGTAAAGCGACTTCCTCCCTGGAGCGAGCCAGCAAATAGCAAGACATAGCTTCTGGGAGGTCAGGAGTGTTTCCTGTATCCCATTGAACTGTGGGGGGGGGGGGAGAGGCGAACTGCAGGACGTATCTGTAGAAGTTGTCGATACTTCTTAATACATGCATGTGTGTATGTACAAGGAATACACAATGCATAGGTAAGTGGTGGCTTTATTTATGACCACAGCATGAACAGTGAACATGTACGTTGCATGCCGACTAACAACTGAATCCTATTATCTTAACACGTCACCGGGTGGCGCACCATATACGGTGGCCTGCAAAGGACAAACTTAATCATATGAGAATGATCTACATCCCTTCTCTTTAGCTGATGTTTCTATCTGAAAGTAAATAACATTTAAGGCAGAGGATATTGAACATTCCTTTAGCATTTGGTGACACAAACAATAAACCATTACTAAATACCTTACCAGGTAACAGGAAAAGGAAATGACTAAACATATCACTTTAACAAGATTGTCCAACAGTGTTACTGCACATATTTAGGGTTTGGTTTGCATGTGCGACCTGATCGTGTTATGTATGGTGTGTCACTGTTGTTGCAAGGGAAATGTGATGTGTGTCTTGGTTGTGAAGGGGAACTGTTCTGTGTCAGCCTGCTGTTTCTCTCAGGTGTTTGTGGTGTGTGGCGTACACAGTCCATCATAGAGGGGTCAGTGTTTTGAGGGTCGAAATCTTGAGGCTGCTGTTGCTGGAGCAACGGCTCGAGAACAGGAATGATGTGACGACGATTCCGTCTGTATGAAGTCCCGTTGGCTTGGATTATGTAAGAGCGTGGTTTCTCGCTCACGTCCTTGACAACGCCAAGCCGATCGTATCCTTTTGGGGTCTGCATCCTGATCACTTGTCCCTCTGCCAGGGGTTTTAGAGGAGAACTTGAGATGTCATAGTGGCGCTTTAAGATGAGCCGCTTGTTGAGGAGTTGTGTTCTGATTAGTTGTGCATCTTTTGGGTTTGGCTGTAATAGTTTGGTGCTCACAGGGATGGCTGCACGTGTTTGTCGCGACATCAGGCGTTCAGCAGGAGAGCCTAACGTCAGATCACGGGGAATGTTTCTGAGATTTACCAGGTTGAGGAAGACATCTGTGCCATCTCTGTGTGAACGTTCCATCAGCTGCTTTGCACTACGAACTGCTCTCTCTGCTAGTCCGTTTGACTGTGGGTATTCAGGACTGCTGGTGATGTGAACAAAGTCCCACTGTTTTGCAAAGTCCTTGAAATGCGTGTGTGGTGTGCCGAAAACAGAGAAATGTCTCTTCAATTTAGTTATCACAGTTGATGAGGTCACATCCCGGAGAAGGTCGATTTCAAACCAGCCAGAGTATGAGTCAACAAGCACCTGATACTGTTTTCCATGCCACTCAAAGATGTCTGTTGCCACTGTGGACCATGGGAGATCTGGCACAGGATGAAGCTGGAGGGGCTCCTTTTGCTGATGGGATCTGGTGCTGTTGCACACCGCACATGAAAGCAACTCCTCAGTGATGTCTCTAGACATTTCTGGCCAAAAGATGATGCTTCTTGCTCTGCGTTTGGTTGCTTCAATGCTGGGGTGCCCTCTGTGCACTATTTTGATGTACTCTCTGTGCAGGGACTGAGGAATGACAGTTTTGTGGCCTTTCATGACAATTCCCTCTTCTACTGTCATTTCATCTCTGTAGGGAAAGAAGAGACGGACAGCAGGTTGGAGCTGATTCTGTCGGATGGGCCATTATCTATTAATGACTGCACTGAGGGCTTGCAGATCTTCGTCCTCTGCTGTGTGCTTTCTGAGTTCTTCCAAGCGGGCTGTGGAGATGTAGCTCACAGACATAACTTCATAAGCATCATTTTCAGCAGGGCTTTGAGATGTTTGTGTGGTTGGGGCACGTGAAAGTGTGTCTGCTACATACATATACTTGCCCTTTTTGTACACCAAACTGATGTCGTAGCTCTGCAGCCGGAGCAACATTCTCTGCAGACGGGCAGGGGCTGTGTGGATGGGCTTCTTTAAGATAGTCACTAAAGGTTGGTGGTCAGTCTCCACCACTACAGGCTTTCCATACACATAGTCTTTGAATTTTGTACAGGCAAACACGACAGCTAGCAGTTCTTTTTCAATTTGTGCATACCTTGTCTCCGTGTCAGTGAGGGTGCGTGATGCAAACGCTACTGGCCTGCCATCTTGCATGCACGCTGCTCCAAGTCCGTAGCACGACGCATCACAGGTGAGCGTGACTGGTCTTCTGACATCATAGTATGACAGGACAGGTGGACTTGATAAGCATGATCTAAGAAGGTCAAATGCATCCTGATGCTGCTGGAACCAACACCATGCAGTGTCCTTGTGGATGAGTTTTCTCAGTGGTGCTGCGATGTCGCTGAAGTTCGGGATGAACTTGCCGAGGTAGTTAACCATACCGAGGAAACGCTGTAGTGAGACAACGTCTGTGGGGACTGGCATGTTAGTGATTGCATCTGTCTTAGAAGGGTCTGCCTTTAGGCCTTCACTTGTGAAAATGTGACCTACATATCCTACATGATCCAGGCGAAACTTGCACTTGGCTGGATTCAGCTTTAGGTTGACTTCTCTCACTCGTTCCAGCACCTTCTTGAGGTTGGCATCATGCTCAGCGACTCCGCGGCCACCAATGATGATGTCGTCAACGATGACAGAACATGGGTAACCTGCAAATAGCTGTTCCATCGAGCGTTGAAATACCTCACTAGCAGAGCTAATGCCGAAGGGCATCCTTAGGAATCTGTACCACCCAAATGGAGTACTGAAGGACGTCAACATGGAGGATTTCTTGTCGAGACGTATCTGCCAGAAGGAGCTTTTAGCATCTAGCACAGAAAACACTTTTGCTCCTGACATCTGTGCTGCAACTTCTTCTACTGTTCTCATAGGGTGATGTGGTCTTTTCAGCGCTGTGTTGAGGTCTTGTGGATTGATACACAATCTTATTTCCTGCTTGTCTTTTTTGTGTGCTGCCACCATAGATGAGACCCAGTCTGTGGGCTCAGTAACTGGTATAATGACACCTATGTTTTGCATGCGGTTAAGTTCAGCTTTAACTCTGTCTTGCATTGCAATAGGAATGCGGTGGGCAGGTCTAACCACAGGTTGTACACTAGGATCAACTGTCATGGAGTAAGTGATTGGTAGTTCTCCAAGTTCATCATCAAACAGGTCTTTGTACTGCATGAGTGTCTGTTTGGTGAAATCCGTGTTGCTTTCCGTAGTGATCTGGTGGACATCTTTGCTCAATGTGACAATTCCCATGTCCACGCATGCCCGAAATCCCAGTAGTGGCTGCACATCTTTGTTCAATATGAAGAAAGGCAACGAATGGTGCTGCTCCTTTAAGCAGCAAGGCAGTGTGGCCAGGCCTTTGGTCTCAATCCTGCTTCCTCCATAAGCAACAAGGTTTATAGCAGTCTCTTGCTTCACAAGTTGCTCGCCATTGGTCACTTGTGTGAACGTTTCTTGAGACAACACATTGCATTTAGCTCCTGTGTCAACTTTCATTTCAGTTGGTATGCCATTAATGTGAATTGTAACAAATCCTTCTTCTTTGTCTTTAGCTTGAGGATTAACACTATCAACATGTCTTTCGATATCTACGCCATCCACGTAGAACGTGTCTTCTCTGTGTGTTGTGGGCTCTTCCACTGTTACTTCATGAACAGACTGGTTAAAATTATTTCTATTTGAATGACTGTAGCTGCGTGGTTTAGACTTGCAGCATTTTTTGTAGTGATTCACTTTCACAGTTGTGGCACTTTTGCCCGAAAGCTGGACACTTTTCTCGCATAGCTGCATGGCTGCCTCCGCAATTATTACAGTTAGAGATGCTCTGGGAGTGAGCGAGTGACTGTGGCTTTGGCTGATATCTTCTGCTAGAAACAGGTCTCACTGCATCAACACTGGTAGCTTGAACGGCTAACGTCCTGCTGCTTTCCTCTGTCATTTCGTGTATACGGCAGACTGAAACAGCTTTAGCAAGTGTCAGTTCACTGTCTCTCAACAGAGTTTTTCTTAAAGAGTCATTGATTATGCCACATACTATTCTGTCACAGATTAGTTCCTCAGCTAAGTCTCCAAAATGGTAACTTTTAGCTTTTATCTTCAGATCACTGATGAATGACTCAATGCTCTCACCTTGCTTCTGATTTCTTGAATGAAACCTGTGCCTTTCCATTATTTTGTTATGTTGAGGGTTGCATATTTCTCTGAATTTCCGTATCAAACAGTCCGGGTCCTCCCCTGATTCAGCTGGGGAGATCACTGCACCGTCGGGGCCTGGCGCGCGCACTTCAGCTGCATACATAAAGGATCGTTCACGTTCAATGGCTTCTGGTCCAGCAAGATTGAGGAGGATGTAAGCCTTAGTCCTGGCAGCCTTGTCTGGGTGCGCTGCGGCGATGAAGATTTCATATTCCCTCTCAAAGATCCGCCAGCTCTCCGCGACGTTTCCTTCAAACATAACAGGGTCCGGACGGCGAAATCCATCCGCCATTGTAGCTGGGGCTAGCTTCAGCCAGCTAGTTAGCGTTAGCACGGTCCGTGGAAAAGTAATTCTCCAGACGAGGAGAGGCTCGTGCCGTCTTCTGACACCATGTAGAAGTTGTCGATAGTTCTTAATACATGCATGTGTGTATGTACAAGGAATACACAATGCATAGGTAAGTGGTGGCTTTATTTATGACCACAGCATGAACAGTGAACATGTACGTTGCATGCCGACTAACAACTGAATCCTATTATCTTAACACGTCACCGGGTGGCGCACCATATACGGTGGCCTGCAAAGGACAAACTTAATCATATGAGAATGATCTACAGTATCCTCTGCTGATCAGCCTGCTCATCCATCTGTCCATCAGACACACACGCTGCCACTCTGAGAAAAACTCTGAGGGCGGGCGCAGGTGCTCGAGATGTGTTTTTGGTCGTCATGGTGACGAGCCACGCCAGAGCCACGCCAGAGCCCCTTCCGCCGCTGCCCGTGAGGCAACCCAAGGTGTGCTTGGACCGAAAGGGCTGCGCGGGGGCCTCCACACGCTGCATCTCACTCCGACTCTCATCATGAGGCGCGTACATGCTCAGGGGATGGATGGAGGTGTGTGCAGTGCTGCCCACATGAGGCGTTATAACGGCGCTCATGGGTTTATTAAGGCCGTGTGTAGGAGGAGTATCTCGGACAGAGGAATGCCGCGAGCTCTGTAGTTGATTAACCAACAGGTTAAAACCAGCAGGCTTCTGCAGCAAACCCTGCTGTCTACTTAATCAACAGATTAGTGGCAGCCGGCTTAGTTAGCGAGCTCTGCAGTTTATTAACCGACAGGTTAAAACCAGCAGGCTTCTGTAGCGAGCCCTGACGCCGTGGCGCTGTCGCTGGGGGCGCTGCCGCTGGGGGTGCTCAGCCTGGAATACTGACAGATCAAGGATGGGTCTCATTCCCCCGTTTGGGCTTCTCTGTGATGTGCTGTAATGGTCGTCGTGGTGACGAGCCACGCCATTACCCTCGCCGCCCGTGAGGCGAAAGGGCTGTGAGGGAGCCTCCACACGCTGCGTTTCACTTCGGCTCTCATCATGAAGCGCGATGAGTGGAGGTGTGTGCAGTGCTGTTCACATGAGGCGTTATAACGGCGCTCATGGATTTATTATGACCGTGTGTAGGAGGCGTATCTCGGACAGAGGAATACCGCGAGCTCTGCAGTTTATTAACCCTGCTGGCTAGTAACCGATAAGGCATAGGCAGCTGGCTTACACAGGGGGGATATGTGAGAAACACTAGTTACTGATGACTCAGTACAAAAAGTTGGAAAATGAACACTTTATTTTACTCACAACCCCCAGAACGTCAGAACCGGCTCTGCTTCCTCTGAGGCTCTCGTGGAGCAGACCAGGAGCGGGGGAGCCTCACTCCCCTTTGACTCGCCGCCGGGAGACGCTGTCTCTGGGGTGGCGGGGGAGCGGAAACGTGGGACGGAGTCCCTGCAGCCGCCGAAGGGCGAGCCTGACGCCGCTGCGGCTGCTGTGAGTGTCTCTCCTCCTGCCGTTGCGGCCGGGTTGGACGCTGCAGCTACTGCGGGCGTTGGTGGTGCTGTGACCGCCCAGCAGGCTGGAGCCAACTAACGTGCTGGCGGATGTCGTCCGCCTGCTTTTGCTGCCGTCCATGTGCTCGAAAGCCTGGACGGGCCAATCGTCCACCTCGGCCGCCGCAGCGAGAGCGTCCGCTCTTCGCTTCCTGTCGGCCGAGGGGAGACGGGCACAGTGTGAGCATGCGACCTGCTGGCTGAGAGCCGCGTCCGTGTGCTCTGGCCCCAGGCAGGATTCGCACATCGTGGGCTGGTCGTAGCTGATGATGTATCCTGAGCCACATGAGGGACAATCTCGTACACAGTTGTTGCTCATAATTGACTTTGTTTAGTGTCTCTGTGCTTCAGTAACGCTGGCTGAACAAAAGAGGGAGCAGATTGTCGGGTCTCCTTCCTATTTATACCGGAAGGGAGCCCGAGGGTGGGGCCCACCTTGCGGGTGGGGGTGGACTACAAGTGTTTCAGTGCTGCGCGGGTGCGCAGGGGGATTACCCAATAGCATAGCCTTAGAGGGCGAAGCCATACGAAATAGAACTATTGTTACTCTCTCACACACACACACACACACACACACACACACACACACACACACACACACACACACACACACACACACACACACACACACACACACACACACACACACACAGACACACACACTTGGGCTGCTCGATTGTGGCAAAAATCATAATCACGATTATTTTTGGTCAATAATTGATATCACGATTATTAAATACGACTATTCATTGACTTTGAAAACATACATTTTTTGAACTTTAAAACAAATAATTTGAACAGTATCTTTTTAACTGTTGATTACCCTGAATGTATAAGGTCCGTACTGAACTTGGGAAAAGGGCGTTCAGTTACGCTGCCCCTCAAGCTTGGAACCTGCTTCAAACTGAGCTGAAACTCAGAGAGCTGATCTCATTAGAAACACTCAAAGCAACTTTAACTGACCTCGAAGCAGGCCGCTGTGTCTGTAAATGCTTTGGCTAAACTTGGTGTATGACTGTGCTGTGATTGTGCGTTTTGTAATTGTTTGTAACTGTAAAACTGTCTGAAAATGTGCTGTTACCATTCTTGGGCCAGGACTCTCTTGAAAAAGAGATTTTTAATCTCAATGAGACCTATCCTGGTTAAATAAAGGTTAAATAAAATAAAATAAATAAATAATTTAGCTGAAAAACCAATACAAAAATAAATTAAATAAATAATATCAAAATAATAAATACCAATAAACAAGATCAACAAATGTTTTGGAACGCACTTCCAGAAGCTACTAAACATATATAAATATGACAAATAAATATAAATTAGACGAAAATTAATTAGATCAAATATGTTGTAGTGCACTGTCACAACCTAGCAAAGCTAAGCTAAAAAATAGTTTTTTTTGATTATGTTGTTTTTGTAATTGTGGCGGGTGTGGTGACCACGTATTTAACCACTGGTTCATAATTCAAACTGGGAACTACAGTTGCGGCTATTGTTCCCGCACGGACATGTTATGTGTTACTTATATATAGTGTGTGCCCTCTTGGCTCTTTCTCTTGTCGACCCGGGCTGCGACCGGACAAACATGTCCTATTCTGCTCTCTATTAAAGTACCCTTTCACATCTCCATTGCACCGCCTCCGACTCCATGTCCTCGGCACTACACTGGTGACCCCGATACGTCTTTGGAAGTTTCCTGGACGGAGCCGAACACGGCAAAAGGAACTCGAGTTCCTTTCTCGAAATGCCGGGGTTTGATTGGAGGCGTCCGTGGTTGCCACCGGCACGCGGACTGAGGCTCGGTGCGCGCTCCGCGGAAGGCTGGAGACGTTGCTCGCCGTTCCCGCATCGGCTTTCTATCCAACGGGGGGACGATGCACGACCTGCTGGGTCGACCAGCAAACCCATTGCTACCTCGTGGGTTTGTTCTTCGGGGCGTGCGGCTGCAAATCCCGGCTGCTAACCACGTGGGGCTAACGACGGCTAGCAGCCACCCATGGCTGCCAGCCACCCATGGCTGCCAGCTAGCGGCTAACCACGTGGGGCTAACGACGGCTAGCAGCTACCCGTGGCTGCTAGCTGGCGGCTAACGGCTAGTGCTAACGGCTATTGCTAACGGCTAGTGCTAACGGCTATCAGCCCTTTTGAGTTTTCTGGTGCCGGAGAGGAGGTTCGACCAGCCGGTTGACCTCATGTGGACACTCTCACCTTTTTCACCACATCGACGGCGTTTCAGACGCCACTCACCTTTTCATCGATGCCTGGGTGGTGCTCTCCTGGACCCCGTCTCGCCTCGACAGTTCCGGACGTCGCCCATGCTCCATCGGCCCATGAGTGGCACGCTCCGGGACCCTGTCTGGCCTCTCCTGCTTCCCGAGGATTTCATGCCCGCCGCCGCGGCACGTCTGCCTGCAGCCGGGTTGCTCTCCTGCTTCCGGGGGACGCCTCAGCGCCTGCTGAGGACTTCATGCCCGCCGCCGCGGCACGTCTGCCTGTGGCCGGGTTGCTCTCCTGCTTCCCGGGGACGCCTCAGCACCTGCTGAGGACTTCGTGCCCGCTGCCGCGGCACGTCTGCCTGCGGCCGGGTTGCTCTCCTGCTTTCCGGGGATACCTCAACGCCTGCTGAGGACTTCGTGCCCGCCGTCGTTGTGCGTCTGCCTGCGGCCGGGTTGCGCTTTTTCCTGTTGGGTTCTCCGTGACACCTACTGCGGCCCCCTTACGACGGCCCGTTCCGGCCCGCCCCCGGTGGGGGTGCCCTCGCCCTTGTTAGGGCCCCTACCCTCTCCTCAACATGGCCCGTTCCATGGCCCGGTCCTCACCTGCGACCACACCCTCGTCGGCCCCTCTGGTGCTTCCTCCACGAGCGCGAGGATTTATTTTTGCCCTGTTTGAATTCTGGGGGGGCTTGTGTGGTGACCACGTATTTAACCACTGGTTCATAATTCAAACTGGGAACTACAGTTGCGGCTATTGTTCCCGCACGGACATGTTATGTGTTACTTATATATAGTGTGTGCCCTCTTGGCTCTTTCTCTTGTCGACCCGGGCTGCGACCCGACAACATGTCCTATTCTGCTCTCTATTAAAGTACCCTTTCACATCTCCATTGCACCGCCTCCGACTCCATGTCCTCGGCACTACACTTGTGACCCCGATACGTCTTTGGAAGTTTCCTGGACGGAGCCGAACACGGCAAAAGGAACTCGAGTTCCTTTCTCGAAATGCCGGGGTTTGATTGGAGGCGTCCGTGGCTGCCACCGGCACGCGGACTGAGGCTCGGTGCGCGCTCCGCGGAAGGCTGGAGACGTTGCTCGCCGTTACCGCATCGGCTTTCTATCCAACGGGGGGACGATGCACGACCTGCTGGGTCGACCAGCAACCCCATTCCTACCTCGTGGGTTTGTTCTTTGGGGCGTGCGGCTGCACATCCCGGCTGCTAACCACGTGGGGCTAACGACGGCTAGCAGCCACCCATGGCTGCCAGCTAGCGGCTAACCACGTGGGGCTAGCTGGCGGCTAACGGCTAGTGCTAACGGCTATTGCTAACGGCTAGTGAGGAGGTTCGACCAGCCGGTTGACCTCATGTGGACACTCTCACCTTTTTCACCACATCGTCGGCGTTTCAGACGCCATTCAACTTTTCATCGATACCTGGGTGGTGCTCTCGACAGTTCCGGACGTCGCCCATGCTCCATCGGCCCATGAGTGGCAGGCTCCGGGACCCTGTCTGGCCTCTCCTGCTTCCCGAGGATGTCATGCCCGCCGCCGCGGCACGTCTGCCTGCGGCCGGGTTCCTCCCCTGCTTCCCGGGGACGCCTCAGCGCCTGCTGAGGACTTCATGCCCACCGCCGCGGCACGTCTGCCTGCGGCCGGGTTGCTCTCCTGCTTCCCGGGGACGCCTCAGCGCCTGCTGAGGACTTCATGCCCGCCGCCGCGGCACGTCTGCCTGCGGTCGGGTTGCTCTCCTGCTACCCGGGGACGCCTCAGCGCCTGCTGAGGACTTCATGCCCGCCGCCGCGGCACGTCTGCCTGCGGCCGGGTTGCTCTCCTGCTTCCCGTGGACGCCTCAGCACCTGCTGAGGACTTCGTGCCCGCCGCCGCGGCACGTCTGCCTGCGGCCGGGTTGCTCTGCAATTATGATTAATTGTACAGCCCTAACACAAACACAAGCACACAGAGACACACACACACACACACACACACACACACACACACACACACACACACTTTTTGGCACAGTTCTGTACTGTTATGCTGTTATGTTCAGTCATTGTTCTTATGTTGAACGTGAATACATTTACTTTGTAAGTAATTATGGGACGTATTTCTTCTTTCATAGCAATTTTCCTTCATACTTTCTTGCCGTGAAATAGGTCTTAAATTCTATTCAAAGTGGTCTTAAATTTGAGTTGGCGAAACCTGTAGGAACCCTGCTATAGATAAGTACTGTTAGTACCTTTATAAAACCCCACTTTAAACACCCAAACTAAACTCCCTTTATGATGTGACATTTTCTACACTGTTAACATTAGGAAACACTTAAGAAAGAAAAGAAAGCTGCAGGAGCTGATCATTCCTAAAATACAATTGGCCATATGATCACCAGTAAAAAACAAAACAATCTGCACTAAATATTTTTGGGATTTATAAATGTTTTGTGTCTTTTTTCTTTGTGTACCTTAAGGGAGTTCTCCCCTGACAGCTGGACACTACATGATGGCAGAGGACCAGACCATCGTCAGTGGCAGTGTCCTGAATGTTGTCGGCGCCCTGATACTGATGTTTGCAGCATATTACAGCGTCAACATCAGTTATCGCTCAGAACTGGGAGCTACCCTGGAGTTCTTGCAGAGGTAAGACTTGAATTGTGATTATTAAGTCATTCCATCTTAAACCACAGAGTAGAGCATTGTGCACATTTCTGAGACACGATAAGTGCTCCTGACAATACAAAATAATCAAGATAAAAAGATGATTGTGCTGCATTCTGTTTCACATTATGCTCTCTTTTTGTCTTGGGTTGTAAATTCAGCGTACCCCTTTCCTTTGCAGGGGTGTGCTTTGGCTCCTCCCTAAAAGCCCAAACTCACTCTTAGCCAATCGGTGGTATCAGGTATTCAGCTCAATTAAAATGAGCGAAAGAGAGCCCTTTGTCGACAACAAAAGAAAGCCAATTCAGTTATTTGGAAAAAGGAATTGTTTTCAAGGAGTCCTATTGAATAGTGATTCAGGTAGGACTGTATAGGGGAAGGTTTCAGTCGGAGTTACTTACACGTTGGGGTGTCGGTAAGAACACACAAGATTCTTGGTAGCGGTTGATTTTCTTAACTTATTCATATCAACACAACAGCAAAGTAATACAGCCATGGAGCAGGTTTAGTGTATGTGTGTGGTCTATAACAGAGAAACACACAAGTAAAATTAGAATATTGTACTTCTAATACCACCAAGTAAAAGCTTAGCGTGAGTGTCAGCACCTGATGACAATGGAATCTGACGAGGAAGACGCAACTATTTCTTGCACCGGAACCTGATATTATTGCAGTGAACAAACACATTCAAACTTCTTTCAGTTAACTACGATGTTTTTACACCGCTCACTCAGCTGCTGACGCGCACCTCATCTGCCCCAGTTACACACAAACCTCTCAAGATGGCACTCGTAGCTACTCGCATTAAAATGATCTTCAAGTGACCGCTTGCTCCTGTTTACAGACCTGCTGCCTGCGATACTGTCCAGTGTGATAGTGATGCCAAGTGACGACTTTATAGAACAAAACTCAATTAAAACCAATGCTTGAAATGTACAGATATGATCATAACAGTTAATGAAAAATACATTGAAGAGTAGCATTGCCCTTTGACTTCAAGCTGTATAACTGTAAAGACAATTAATGGCTGTATCATCCACAGGATTTGTAATTAAACACAAAATGTAAGTGTACTTCTGTCTTAACAGGTGCCTATTCAAGATCAATCCGGACAAGGGGACTAAAGTGGAGAGGAAGGAAGAAAAACAAAAACAGCACTCGATAAAGGTGCATTCATTAATTACAAACGTCGCTGACTTTGAATGGAGAGAGTAGAAACACACAGTCATGTACACACGCACACTCTAACTGGTAGATTTCTTTATTGTTTATAATTGTTGTCTTTTGAACAAAATGTTGGGAAAATGTTGGCTATTGTTAAATGTTGAAACGTTTCATTGCCGGTCTATTCTGCTATATATAATATATTTTATTTATTGTTTTTATTTTTGTGATGTATATTATCATTTTCAATAATATATTGTGTACAGTATATATAAATATATATATTTGTGATTTTTTTCCTACAAAACATCTGACAGTTAATGTAAACTTGGGCTTTTGCAAAGTAAAATGACATGTTTTCTTTGTGTTTTACATGTAAATGGTCTTAGATTTCGTGAAGTTCGCTGACGACACGACCGTCATCGGCCTTATCACCGACGGCGACGAGACGGCGTACAGAGAGGAGGTCGAAAACCTGATATCTTGGTGCCAGGATAATAACCTCCATCTCAACGTTAGCAAAACCAAGGAGCTGATTGTGGATTACAGGAAGCAGCAGGGAGAGGGACATGCCCCCATCGCCATCAATGGGACTACGGTGGAGAGAGTCATCACTGAGGACCTGACATGGACTCATAACTGAGGACCTGACATGGACTCATCAAACTAACAGCATCACCAAAACAGCGGCTCTTTTTTAAAATTGTATTAGTCAATGTATTGAACATGTTAGAAACAAAACAAACAATAATGATAATTCAATGTTCAAGGTATAACAAATATTTATTCTCAAAGTTTCTATCATGTTCAAAAGGGGCAAGAGGAAGCTTAAAAACGTTTCTGGTCCTATTTCTATCATACCTTCTACTTTCTCCCAATTTTGTATGTAGGCTACTCTTAATATTTAAATGTTTTCATCAAATAAAACGTATTCAAAAACAAAATTCAATAACGTGCTTTAACCACTAGGTGGTGCGGGTTAAAAAAACAGTGGTAGTTAATAAAACATAATAATATCAAACATAATATGACTATTAAGTTTATTGTGAAATTAAAACAGAACGGTAAAGGAAAATACAGTTTCAGTCTCTCGATTTGAAGCTTATGCATTGTACCCAGGCATAGACTGATTGTACCATGAACCTGTATAGACCTGTAACAGTCAACTGCATGAGGAGTTGGAAAGGTGGTTCAGTAAATAATATCTTTAAAAACTACAAAAAAAAACCTCTCTATCAGCTGTGCACCATTATTGTGTAAATATAACCTATCTACCAATTGGATCAAATATAAAAGTCAGCCAAATTAGTGTTGATACTGCAAGGAGACGTATTGTGTGAAAATAAATGGAAGATGTTGTTTAATCGCTAATATATTTATGATCCACGTCACGTTTTCAGTTTTGGCTGCATTTCTTACAGTTTGTCAAAAGGTCTTCTGATCAGGGCTCTATAAATAAATATCTACGGCAGATATGTAATATTTAATGCAGCCGAACAGTGTATTACAACGCCGTTATGTGATGACTTCCAAAGAGAAAAGCAAGAACACTCGGAATAAAGTATTATTTTATTTAAAAAAAATGTTTTTCCGATTTCAGATCGCATAATCACCATATCCCGACATGCATTGCGGCTAAAATAATCGATATTTTAGCCTATCAAAACCTCTGAAAATAGAAATGTGTCTCTCAGAATCTAAAGAGAAAAACCTATGGGAGAAACACAAAAGCATTGTACAGAATTTAAACCAATACATGTCGTATAATTAACAAGGATAAACTGATGTTTTTTAGTTGATGAGTACTGCAGATATCACTGTTAAATCATTTGATCATTGGTTTTATTTTGAAAACGTAGAGACCGGATATACTGTTTTTAACCCGTAACTTTACATGGAGGCTGCCGCATACGTCAAATCATCTTCGTAATATCTATCAAACTATAGATCCTACATATCGACTGGACGTGGATTCTAAAAGTACAATACACACTTCTCGCTAGAAATCTAATCAAAAAGCGTTTTAATGGCCAAACTATCCTACAATTTAGGATTTTACAGAAAGGGTTACTTGTGAATAAACGACCATCTGTAACGTTAGCATTCAACGGGAACACTAGAGGGTGAATACTTTAAAACGTAATTATAGGACGTATTAAGCGATTGAACAAGCAACATAT
Source organism: Notothenia rossii (assembly GCF_949606895.1). Classification (NCBI taxonomy): domain Eukaryota; kingdom Metazoa; phylum Chordata; class Actinopteri; order Perciformes; family Nototheniidae; genus Notothenia; species Notothenia rossii. Next base: position 81,730,525 of record NC_136902.1, on the reverse strand, counting down.
TTGGTCGTAATAAGGGCCTGAACAATCGGCCCATTTGATCGTATGAGTTGGAGGACTTGTTGTTACAGAGTAGTCTGGTATGAAGATGAGCCTTCCTCTGAGCTGCTCTGCAGTAATGGCTGTCTCTCTCCAAAGCTCGGCACCCTCTTCCTCCTCTGGTTACGCTTCCACTTCCTTCTTGCAACAATAAGCACCGCGGCGAAAATTGCAGCGATCAGCGCCCCGAGGATCCCGGCTCCCAGAAGCCATTGCCAGATTTGCTGGGCCTGCTCCAGGTATGGCGTCAGATACTCCTGAACAAACCTCTGGCCTGTAGAGGATACAAAAGTTTGACGTTTAGGAAATGTTGTAGAAACACTTTTTTACTGGCCTTGTTTTGTTGTTCTATACTCACCAGGGTCCAACAGGTAGGCATACTCAAATCCTAGAGCCTTATCGGACAGGAAGTAGTCTCCGTTTCTGTACAGAGGCATGAAGGGCACCATGTAGTAACCGTCATTGTGGCCGATGGGGGCATTGGATCGTGGGTAGTGGGTCCGGACAGGCTGGTGGGTTCTGAGCCAGCGCTCAAAGATGCTGGAGAAGGGAGGGAAGGAACAGAGAGTCATTATTTCCATCATATACTACTCTGTCCCTCGAGCCCCACTTGACTTAATACTTCTTACTTTTTTTTTGCCTCTTAACTTATTTTCTCTTTGTTCATCTTTACAAACACAATTGGGTATACGCTGCACTAAGTGATGCTGTAACCATAAAGGATTCTCTCTTCCTGTGTGTATTAATAAACTTCATTGTACCTGTCAATGAAAGCATGGTGCAGCAGGAATATGGGGTCGTTGGCTGAGCCCTGCACTGAGGACATGGAGCCGTTCATGAAGACATGCAGGGCGTTGTGCATGGTGCTCTGGCCTGGAGCTGCCATACCTGACGTCGGACTGGCAAAGCCTGCGAGAGGAAAGAAAAGTAATATAATTAAAATAAAATGATGTTCCATTGTAAAAAGCCTGGGTCGTGGAGACAATCTGTTATCTATCTGATGGGAAGTTTGACCTGAAGTTTTCCACATCACTATTTGTTCTTGTTATTCTTTGATGCAGACAGACATGTACTTGTCTGCCCTTGCAGGAACTAACTGCATACATAGTCTTCCACTTGATTGGACAGATTAGACCAAGGATTGGATTCAGTTTTAATTGTTAAGAATTATAATAACGTGCACAGTATGTGTTTGTGTCTAACACCCCTACCCTCTATGACATTTCTAAAGCTCCCATTGGCGAATCTGTCCATGGATCCCGACTCATACTCCGAGAGGCCCACAGCGAAATCCACATCAGCTGTTGTGGGGAGTCTCGGCACGCGGTTGCGGTCATGGTTGCCAGGGTTGCGCAGCAGTGGACCCTCCCCTGTGGCGTTACACAAGGCCTCTCTGCTGTTGTACTCCTCGGGATCGGTGCAGATCACCTACACACACACACACACACACACACACACACACACACACACACACACACACACACACACACACACACACACACACACACACACACACACAAACACATTTTGTAAGTTACTTAGGTTTAAGGGTCATAGACCTTCCTGAGGCTCTACCCCAAATATCAAAATGCAGAACATACAAACTACTGCACGTTTCTGGACAGACTTCTCTCAATAACTGAGAAGACGCTATCTTTGATATTTTCCCTGTGGTCTAAAGCCTCTGAAGTAGGATTTTCCCTCTGATCTGTTATGTTGAATGAATCCCTTGAGGGCAATTCTTAAAAAAATAAATGTCAGGTTTCAAACCAAATCGCACATTTCTTTGGATTAAGAGGCTAAACCAGCTTTAGAAGCAAACATGCATAGTGCAATAGGGGAAAACAAGCCTTTGTTTGTTTCCTGGAGAAAGGAATCTTTTGTTTCCTAATAATGGATAAGAAAGATTTGCTAATTAGACCTTCCAGAAAAACGCGGGCAAAAATCCTTGATTATGCGGGCTAAAATCCTTGATCATGCGAAAGACATCGGGGTACTGCTTTGCCCGGTCTTTAGCAGAAATGTTCGTCGGTAAATGAGATGGATCAGATTTTTTCATCTTGGTGTTTTCTCTCTCGTGTGAGTTCCACACGATCTACGGTGTTGTTTACCTTCTGTGATGTGCGAGCTGATGACGTCGCATCATCATCATCCCTACTTCACGTCAAGACTAGATAACTTTTTTTTCTTCTCAACTTTGCGTGGAAAAATGCAGGGATTATGCGGCCTTTTGATAAATATGCGGCCTTTTGATAAATATGCGGCCTTTTAAAAATCTGCGCCATTTAGCTTATTATGCATAAATTCTGCGATCGCAGAATCGCGTCTTTCTGGAGGGTCTAGATAATAGATCAACAAATAGTTAAACGTAAAGTTGTCACTCACAGTCACACTCACAATGAGATTCAGAGAAATAGCATTTATTTTCTCACCTTCCATGAGGAGAAGACTGAAGCGGGGCTGATGAGGTTGGGATTGAGGGGGCTGCGTTCCCCCATCAGAGCGTCGGTGCATACCTCACAGGTCTGGGCATCCCTCCAGTCCCAGTATGGGATAGTGAAGTTAAAATCTCCAGTCAGCTTTCTTATCTCATTCTCCCAGTGGAGCAGGAAGACTCGGTGCCATGGCAAAAATGCAGCAGATTCATGGGCAAAGTCAATATCTCTCCACACGTTCCCTGGCCCTCCCAAGAAGGCATCCCGGGACACGTAGTAGTGCATCCAGACAAAGAGATCATAGGAGTTGATGTCAGAGAACATGGGGTTCTCACCGTTTCCCCCCATCTCTGTTCTTGTTGCCGTTGAGATCACATAGTCAGCGTTGATGGTGTTCTTTGCCAGGTTCAGATAAGAGGTGAACTTCTGTTGCTCTGCAGGTGACATGGTCAGGATGTTCCTGCGCACTGACTCCCTGTACTCAGCACAGTTTGAACCCCAGTAACCAAACCTGCATTCACCACAGTTATAACCTCCATAGTTTCCAGCACAACGACAAGTCCGGTTAAAGAAAGCTAAAGGCCAACGTTCTCTGTCGTCAATCCCACTGTGGGGGTACTGGGGCCCATGGGGCTCATTGGAGACCTCCACCTCGGTGCAGAAACCACGTCCTGACATCGCACCGCATTGTGAGCCATCCCCGTCCCATACAGGGCAACACTCTTTGGTCCGTAGGCCCTCTGAGTTGGCACATGGGCGAGGGAATTGGCATAAACAAGTCCCAATGAGCTGCAGCAGAACTACAGATACGTACAAGTTCTTCATGATGAAAAGTCAGAGGAGCTCCAGTCTTAACTACAGTGGGAATGTGAAGTCCTGCTAAGAAGATGCTCAAATTAAAGCCTGATGCCTTCACAGACTGCAGCTGAAAAGGTTATACTCAAAAGCAACACAGAGGAGTACTTTCCCTGCCAGAAAGTTACATCTAGTTAGTAGGATACAAGCAGAGAAATACAGGATTGCTGTTACCTGTATTTATACAAGCACTAAGACTTACTTCTCAAAGGTTGTAGCTTGGAGATTTCTGAAACTTGCTTCCCCTCTATGCCACCATCTAACCCTCCACCAAACCTCCTTCCACCTCTCCCTCTGTTAAACCCAGCCAGCAACCTCCTGTTCTCTCCCTAATCATTGAGCCGTTTTAGGGGCTGTCCTCTGACAAAGTGTGTGATCTCATTGTGATCTCACGCACTCAGAAAGGCACACACACCATCACATGCTCAGGATAATATTCCTGAATCCTACATTTTATCTTGAGACCAGCTGACCTGCCTTACTTTACCCCAGGCAGAGAGAGAGAGAGTGTGTGTGCCCCGCCCCCCCCTTAGCAAATTCTGGCCCGGAATTTATCCAGTTAGCATTTAAAATGTGAAAAAGCCATGGATGAAAGAATGTAAGAAGAATTACATTTTAAATTACAAAGAACATTAATGAGAATTAGGTATCGTGCCACAGTGACCTAAAGCTCTGCACGTTTTCAGTAGGGCCAGACTTTAGGTTAGTTGTTCCTCAGGGTATAAAGTAATGCAGGAGTTCTGCTCAATATGGCTTCCCCATTATGTCTAAATTAAAATGCAGTAAAAAAAACTTTAAAAAAAAAGAAGTTAGACATATAAAGTTACTGCCTGCTATCTTAAGACATAGACCAGGCTACTTATGTTAGGCTAATCATCACCTTCAACTATCTCAATAATAATGACAGAAAATACATAACCATTGAGATGTACCCTTTTGAGACCATGTAAATCCTAAAGGTTAAGCAAACATGATGAGCTCAAAACTTAAAATAATAGGCACAGTGCTTGTTTCTGTATACAAAACAATAGTATTACAAATCATGCCCTGAAAAGACTTATGCTAAACTTTAAACACTTTGTTGCAGCTTCGGCGTGAAAAAAACCATTGGAGAAATGTAGATTATAGGGGTAATATTAGTCTAACTAAAGTCGTCCAACAAACAAAAAACATATGCAACACTTGAAATAACTTGATAATTTCATATTCAATACTTCCATAAAGCCTTTGTAGCTTGTGTGTAAGATTAAGTTCACATAACTGACCTTATTTACTTCAGATGTAAAAATCTAAAGTAAGTTACAAACTCTTTTCATGCCACATAAATGTGAAAAGCTGTGGCAGTTTCCTCCTTTTCCACTAGACTAGAGAAAGGCAGACATGTATAATAAAGAATACAAACCATCAAACAAACTTTTGTTATCACTATTGCGTAACAGAAATCTATGTTTAAGAAAAAAGTACACAGTTGAGTGCTCTTCCCAGTGGTATTTTTCCTATGATGATGAAAGTTGGTGCTGTAATCCTTTTAATTTCAATTAATGTGTGAGAAAGTGAGAAGAGTTTTTCTTTGTGTTAATTACAAAAAATTTTGTTCTGCTTCTTCAAGGTGCATTTCCTTTGTTCGCAGTTCATTACAGGCCATTATTTTCGGTGTTCTTCCGTAAATACACACACAGATGATAACAGAGCTTAGGTGGAAGGATGCTAAGTTATACTGTATATGCAAACTGTGTCAACATTTGTATCAGTTGATTGCATTATGGTTGCAATATCATGGTAATAAACGATCACATATATCAAATCCAAAGTGTAAAAAAAGAAATACCAAATGTATTTGAAGTACAAATATTGAAACTGCAGCAGAATATCTTGTCCTTGTGTTTGATTGATGTAATAAATAATAATGGTAATACATCTCCCATTAGTTTTCTGGAAGTAGTTAAGGCTTTATTGTGCTGACAAAAAACATTTGATCATGGTGGCATAGGTACTAAATACGGTTTGAACAATTCATTATAATATATTCAATAAACATGTAGCAAATCTGGCATTAAACAAAGTTACAGGTGCCTAAAAAACATTGTAGCCTACAATAAAATAAATCATGATGTCCTCATAATGGTACAGCGTGACGGTCACCCGCACAATACAAGAATGTATGTTGGAAAAAAACGAGTGAGAGAGATTTTTCTCCACCATACGGTTTTCCACAAAGTCTTATTCCGCAGAGTAGTACAGTCAGGCCGAGAGCATAAAGTCATCTGCGCAATCCTCAGGATCACAAGCCGGTCACATGCTGCCGGAGCTGGGCACGGGGTGCAGCTTATCCGCTGCAGGAGCGCAGCGGAGCGCACATGAGTGACCATCACAGGATAAACCTGACCACAGGGCTGCTGTGTGTGTGTGTGTGTGTGTGTGTGTGTGTGTGTGTGTGTGTGTGTGTGTGTGTGTGTGTGTGTGTGTGTGTGTGTGTGTGTGTGTGTGTGTGTGTGTGTGTGTGTGTGTGTGTGTGTGTGTGTGTGTGTGTGTGTGTGTGTGTGTGTGTGTGTGTGTGTTACTGAGAATTCCACTTTCTTTAAAGCTCTCCAGTAACAGCAGTTCACTCACTCAAGTTACTCCTGCATGTTTCAACAACCATGTGACATCAACATTTCTCATACATATCCTTATATTTTATCCCATCCAGACACAAGAGGGCAGCATGACCCATTTATTGGTTTATTGCCTGAAACAGAGGAACCCCACAGGGACCTGTCATAGCATTGTTATTGTTTCCTTTTCGTAATGAGACAGCATTAAAGGGAGACCACTGGTGATTTGACCAGCTTGCAGTATATCTAATGGTTATGTGACCTTCTTTCAGTTCAGAAAGCGTATTTATTCAAAATCCACCCACACGTCAGACAAATCTTTCGAAATTTCTACTAAAAGGACGAAACTTAATTTGCACCTTGTTCCCAAAGGAGATCAATTGTGTCTTTGCAAGAATATTAAAACATTGCTATCAGTCAAATGTATTGAAACAGGTGGAACTGTAGCCCACCCAAATGGTGTTGTTCTCACACCGTTTCACAGGTGATGGGCTCCTTTCATCACAGCAGTTCACAGCTCAAGAGTGATGAAAGGAAATAAGTATGTGTGTGTGTGTGTGTGTGTGTGTGTGTGTGTGTGCGTGCGTGCGTGCGTGCGTGTGTGTGTACGTGTGTGTGTTATTGCTGACCTGTGATCTAATGCTCCTCATCTGCATCTTGACAGTGAGTAAGATAGATCTACAGATAAGATTAATTGATCAACAGAAAATCTATATTCAATAATTATTTCCCTTCTTTCAATTTCTCAAGTGTGAATTTTCCGTGACAGTTAACTGAATATCTTTTGGTTTACACGTTTTTTCCTAGATTTTTTGTGATGTTCCTTTTTGAATATTGTGGTGCTGCAGCATCCAACGTTTGTGTGCTGTCCCTGTTTCCAGGTTATCTTGGTTGTCAGAGACACTGTGACAGCTTGTCATCCTCTGCTGGAAGTTTACACAGACATTGAGGCTTCCTCTAGTTTGTTTTGTATACACCCAGAATCTGTAAAAGACTGCCAGAACATCCGGGGACATAACCTTCTTTTCGAAAGTGTGATTCATCCTATCACATCCTAAAAATGTGATAAATAACAACCAATACAGTGTTAAGTTATATCACAAAACCTGCTAAATGCAAATATATTCTAGGTTTATCTTTTAAAGGAAATTCAAGTCATTTCAATGGCTTTTTATGATTAGGTATAGGCTGATGAGGTAAGATTATTCACTTGATTACAGCGGTTTTCAGCTAGTTTCAAACTCTTTGCAGTCAAGTTGCATTATGGTAAAATAGGTGTCAAAGTGTCACATAAAAAGGGTTGGCATTGTGACATTGTTAAACGTGTTAAACATGTACAGTAGTTTGGATGTATCAAACATCTTAAGGAAGCATAAATGCCTTATGATAACACAAGCAAAACAATCAAGGTGAACAGGCGTATTAGGAATTAAATATAAGAGGTGAAGGTTTACTACATATCACAATTGTATTATTTAGTTCCTTTAAAACAAAAGAGTGACATTGGAAGGTGTGATAGAAGAAAATCCTTCAGTTACATTAAAACCCCAATACTCACTTCTTCAATGAAGCAGGAATCACATTACATGATTACATGAGTGAATGTTTCATAACTGACAGACTTATTTCTCCGTTAACATTATGTGATTGCAGTTTTTTTTGTGTCCTACTTTGAATATCTCAGACAAGTGACAACCCTGTAAATCAGCTATGTGTCTATGGCAACCATGGGAAACCAATGTTATTTTGAAATGCCATTGAATAATTGATTTGCCGACTGTGACACTGACTCTGTTGTGCTTGTGATTTGCGGAGGAGTGTGTTAAAAAGATGATTTTACCCCTATGGATGTTTAGATACCTGTGCTGTACACTCACACATTACATTACAGTCATACATAAAAGTATAGGGTGTCCTGAAATCTTATTTCCTTCGAACCAGGGGACCTATCGCTGTGATGCACTCCACTGTAGCCCACACATTTGGCCTAACAGTGTCAGCGTCATATTACGCACATGCAGTGTGGTAAATGGATCGTTTTCATTTCTCACCCTTTCCAATTCAATTCACTGGGATTTGAAATCTACTCTGTCACATGTTTCAGTATGGGTTTGCTTATTGATCTAAATGTGCATCAATCATGTTTCAGGTGTCACTCTTTGCAAGGAGTTGAATTTGTTTCTGAATGTGTGAAAGAGACTGGAATCTAATGAGTCAAATTGAGCTGATCCATTGGTTTCTGCTTGATTTCTTTTTATTACAGCAGTGAAGGGTTGGCATTTCATCTGTGCTAAACAGCTCGGTTTAAAAAAAAAAAAAGGACTATGTGGCAGCTGACAGAAATGTCCTGTGTGTTGGAGTCTCTAAGCATTGTTGATTTCTGTGTGACTGATCCACTCAATTCTGTGTGTGCAAGGATCCATCACATTTCCATGGCAATGTAATGTAACCCATTTGACGCAGCTACTCGGACAGACAATTTACCTGACATCCATCTATTTCTCAGTATTGATTTCAGAATAAGGATTATCTTTCAAATTCTGCGTTTTACCTCTAAATGTGTCATATTGCAACAACAAAGATATCCCATAAAAAAAAAATGGCAGAATTTATTTTCAACACCTCTGAGAAATTGCAGCAATCGGTTTCCTATAATTCACTGCCATCCAGTCAATCGTTTAATGGTGCATTAAATTGATCGCAGACCTTGTTGTGTGCATCATATTTGTTTTCAGGTGGTCAATGGTAAATACATCACATAATCTAGATCAATGAAAAATCAATGTAGTGCTCGTGTTAGCTGCCTGATTGTGAAATGTATGAGAAGCAATTAAAGACAAGTGTAAGTTATATGGATATATAAATGGAAACTATGAATACATTTACATATTTAAAGAGTTCAATTCAACACTGTCCAAAGCTGGTCCGCTGCCAGTTTAACTTCAACTGTTAGCTCAATTACTGCGTTGTGGAATTGTCAGGTAATTTGTCTGATTTATTGTAACTGATAGGTACCATTTTGTTCGCTGTTCGATTGATTGTGTGACCTGCTGATATTTGGTCAGCTGCTGGAACATTTCATTAGGTTTATTTTCTTTTTGATTACACAGTCTGGCCCTTTGAGGTTCTTCAGCTCTTCAATCAGAATGTAATGTTCATTAAATTAGAGGCAACTGATCTTTTTACTTTTGGCATTTGTACTGTAGGACCGTATAAAGCAACTGAGAAACCCACATTTTCTCAGATTTAGTTTGGTTCAAATAATAACATTTTCTGTTTATAAAATTGGCTCAACTTCACCCTTGACCATAACTTAAGAAAAAAAGGAGATAAAAATGCTGTAGGCTAGTTGTCTTACTGCCCTAATGAAATTACAAAATTGCAACAAAGTCATGGGGTCTTTTTGGGCTCCTTACTGTCCGTATCCTGTGGCAGCTGCAAGCTTTGCATACTGGTAATTGAGCCTTGTTTTTTTTTACTAGTTTTGTAATGGCTTGTGACAACTTAAAAGATAAGGACTACCATGTTGACACACAATATTTATAGCCAGACACACAAGTGAAAAAATTAGATAGAAACAGATAGCTTTTTATGTCGTCTATAAGCACATGCACCAGTACATTGGCCAGTTAGATCAGGGATAGAGAGAGAGTGAGAGAGATAAAGGTCAGGGTTAGTAAGGCTATCACTGCATCAGCTAAAGCCCCGTCCAGTGTGTGTGTGTGTGTGTGTGTGTGTGTGTGTGTGTGTGTGTGTGTGTGTGTGTGTGTGTGTGTGTGTGTGTGTGTGTGTGTGTGTGTGTGTGTGTGTGTGTGTGTGTGTGTGTGTATGTGTGTGGGCCTATGTCAATGCTCTTTTAATGGTCTGCTAATCCTAAATGCATTTGGCTGGCGAATTAATCCAAGCCTTGTCATAGCCAAGCTTTAAAACCCTTTTTTCTATCCCAACCCTGTCTCTCTCTCTCTCTCTCTCGATCGTCCTTCCTCCCAGGCTACTCTCTATCAGTTTCCATCTCCAGATGGTATCTTGGAGGTAGGTGTGATACAGAGAGAGAGAGAGAGAGCAGAGGGAGAGAGAGGGACATAGAGACAGACAGAGAGAAAGAGAGAGAGATAGAGAGAGAGAAATAGAGAGAGAGAGGATGACCTGTGACGCGAACAGAGCCTCCTCATTGGAGCGGAGGAGAGAGAAAGAGAGAGAGGGGGGTTCATTTGTTGCCATAGTGAAAACGTAGATTACCCACAGACAGCATGATGCGCTGATGCACGCGTGAAGGGATGCTGTGTTTCTCCAGGAGCATTCACCTGTCCTGCATGCAAAGGTATTTAACTTCTCTTGTTTTGCACTCGTGGATGGGACTTTATATAATTGCATGATCTAGTAAAGATTTATTTATCCTAAAACACACAAGTTCATGTCTGGGATTCCTAATCGAGTCAGACGCTTCCTCAGATAGCTCCCCTTTACGTGTTATGGCATTATAGGAGAAGTAAGATGTATTTTATAACCATTTGCATCAAAGAGTGATCATGAAATATCGACTTGTAATTTTATACTGCAATATTTATGTAGGCTAACATTAGATGCATGGATATGATAAAACAAAGTAGTTACATATTATTTGTTTTCTAAGGAAATATTGTTCAGTCATAAAGCATCATACATTTCTAAATAATTATGGCTTCCAGTCAAAAAAACATAAAATCAGTGTTTTTTAAAGGAAAAGTTATCTTCATAAAAAGTTGCCATGCCCTTTTAAAATAGGCTACACAAACAAGTATATTTTCGTACAAAACCTGAGACAGTCTTTGCAGTCAGTGTTATTATGGCTGGAGACATTTGCAGGGGGGCAGGATATTTTCATTAGATTCCTATTGATTTTTTTTATTTTCTAATGATTTGATCTCTGCGGGTCTTTAAAGTTGCCGCCAGTCGAAGCTGAATAGGTTAATGGCTCTTCTGTGACCGCCATGAAACTTCAAATGTTATCGATCTCCTCCAGTGCGTCGTTATCCCAGTTTACAGCATCACCTCTGATGTGTGTGTGATCCGAGGGGAGAGAGACGGTCCAACTTCATTTTACACAGGGGGCTATTAGAAGAACCACTGATCGCCTACTAGGCCCTGCGTCCATTTCTTTGATCAGTACAATTTAATTAAAGGCGTGTGTGAGTCCAGGTTTTACATACAAGTCAAAAGGACCATTGACTCAGATGGGTGCACACAAGGGAAATAAAAAAAGAGATACTGAAAGCTACAATCTACTTAGCTTTGAGAGCTTTAGCCTATACTCGTTTTTTTTCCAAATGAGTTTTCAAATGTTGGCTATCAACATTGTAGCCCTCCAACCTCTTTCCAAATATATCCAAAGACAAAAAAGTAAGTCAACAGAGTGACTATGATTGGTGGATGGTAACTGCAAAACAAAATGTAAATCTTTATTTGGACATTCAACTTTCGCCATTTAGGGATATCAATGTTTAAACATTGGAAAGTGAAATCAATTAATGCAAAACAGACCTGTTCCCATTTTAGCTATAGGCTAAATTACTAGTGTAGGTAGGCTATGCATATTTGTGTATAGTTTGTATAATGTGATGTGCACTGCAGTTTATTGTATTACCAAATGTGTGGTTTTATGATTCGGAAATCTGTAGTCATAGGCTATATTTTAATTACACTGTGCTTGTAAAGCCTATCTAGACAATCGTTTGAAAAAAATCATAATCTCTTTGAACAGCACATTAGTTTTATGCAAAGTAGGCATATTCTTAATTATTGGTAGGGGCTGTGTTCATGTCAATAAGTCACATTTAAATTTAGGACACTTTTGGAACAGGAGAGAAAGTGACAACAAACCGGAAGTCAGCTCTGATTGGCTGAATCGCGCAGGTCGGTTTGTAGTAGTGTGGGTTGAATTTATGCACCACAGAAAACAACTTTTTTGGTGCGTAGGTGGCAGAAAACTGGATATCTCGGGAAATGGGAATCACAACTTGACGAAGAAACAGTTTTAGATAAGCTAAAAAGCAATTAGCCTAGCAAGCAAAACAGTCATGTTGTTAGCAATTAGTCAGTGCAACTAGCTGCTAGCTTGTCCAATTTTAGGAACACAGTTTTTTTGTTTGTCCTCACTCCTCGCCTCATCAGGTAGAAAGACAAGATGAAGGACAGGAGGATAAGCAAGATAGATGAGGTGAAAGAAATGTTTAAAAACAAGCTGAGAGACCCAAGGGACATACAAGATAAGAGGAGAGGAGGCCAAATGAAAAGGTTGGTGTTTGAGTGAAATTAGCCTAAGTGGCGTAAACTAAGTACATTTTCTTAAGTACAATTTTGAGGTACTTGTACTTTACTTAGGGCTTTAAATTGTTTGATACTTTTTACTTCGACTTTGTTTTACTCAACTACATGTATCTAATGACTTTGGTTACTTTGCATATTTTGATTAATGGTGTGAAATATAATCAAGATTTTGGTTACACCTGGTGTAAATTCACAAGCTACCCTGCAGGGTAAGGTAACTAAAAATAGCTGCACCTTTACCAGCTTTGATAACACTTTGCATCAATAATGAGTAATGAACATAACGAGTACTTTCGCTTTTGGTACTTCAGTAACCTTTACTTGTTACAGAGTATTCCTGCGCTACTTGTACTTTTACTTAAAGTAAAGAGTACTTCTGCTAGTTAGAGTAAAGGGGGGAAATTAAATGGAGATGGACTGGAGGTTATAAAGATGGAGAGCTGGAAAGGAGTGGATGAGAGGCGAAATAAAGCTCGCAGATAGGTGGGATTGGTTGGGGGTGTGTGGAGAGGGGCTTAGGCACGAGAGGAGGAGTGAGGGGCGCGAGGTGTTTGGAGACACGCTCAGGTGTGCGTGACTGGAAAACGGAGGGAGCTCTGCACAGAGACAGCTCCGGTGTGTTTGACATTGGAATACACGTTATTGGCAGTCTTATCGTGTTGGAACTTGCAACCTAATTGCCAAACCGTGTCGAGGACGCCAGCGAGACATAGAATCAAATAAGGTAAGATTACGATTTTTGCAGAAATGTAATGAAAAGACCACCGTGTTTCTTCACACACTTATCCCGCCTGCCCTACTCAATATTCTGCTCAGAGTCGCACTTTGATATCATTGTTCTTGCAGTATCCATGGAGGGACTCACTTGTAGTTACATCGGGACTCCTTATCCTTGAATTATATTAAGGTTATTTCCAGAGATACATCCCAATTGGACGGAGAGGGATCAGAAACCTGGCTTTTATCCGTGCATGCTGTAACAAGGTTAATTTCAGACGGTGTCTCTGTCATGCTTTGCACCATTCGCTTGTACAAAATAAATAATCGCACGAGTGTTTCATTCTGTGCAAATGATGGACTCTGATCTTCTACTGCGGTTGACGGATGCAGCTCTGCGCCAGTCATTGTTGTTGTCTCCGGATTTAATTTCTCCTTGGAGAGAGGTAGCTTGCCCGGACGCTGCACATCCATAATACCAGTTAATGCATTGCTTTAGAGTGACGCTAAATGAACAACAACGAAGCCCCATAGACACAGCATGTACATCAGCTACAATGAGGTCGTTGAAACAGACGATTGAGATATGGCTGCAGATGAAGTGATTTGAGGTCAGAGCTTGTTTGGGATAGTAAAGTCAGGCGCCACTGTCTCACACCTTGTCTGGTGTGCAGCTGCAGCAGGTAGAGTCAATACTGTGTTGACACAAAGACTTTACATGTATGTTTTATTCAGAGACTGTGTTGTATAACATTACCAAAGGGAGATAATCCACAGTTCTCAATAGTGCGTGTACAGTGACATCATGTGATATAGATGTTGGCTTGATCACTACACTGAATTTTGATTCAGAGAGATTCTGATGGGGGGGGTTTGACATCTTCCTGCCTGAAATTGTCCGATAAGGTAATTCAGTGAGTCTGATTAGATGGAATGTCTGACAAAATTGTATTTGGCTGTAGCAGTCAGGGTAGATGCATGTAAGAAACAAACATATGAATGTAGTGTTGGTGTCTTTAAGCGTCAGTGGTGTCAGCACCAGGGACAGCTCCTATAGTGGCGCTTAGGTAGTTTCAGAAACAAAGCAGCAGCCACTAAAGAGCAAAATACACGTTTGAACTTTTTAGATTTGCTGAAACGCCTTATTTCCTGCTGCAAAATAAAGTCCCCTGTCCACTCGGGAACAAGACACACATGGAGACAAATTGTCACATGGAAAATGAGCACAAACCTCCCCTGGATAACTGAAGCTTCCCTGAAATATTGCTGCTTCCTTGTGGTGTGTACACAACAGAAATCACAGTCCGACCCATTTTAGTTGCCGATGAATTCTTTTGGAAGCATTGCGTTATGGAATAGCTTGATGGTTGTTATATTCACAGGAAGATACAAACATTGTCTTTTATTTAAAGATGCGTTATCGGTTATTAAAACTGTGATGCTGGTACTCCATTTTTTCCTTCATTTTCTGCTGGTAGTATATCATTCTTACAAGTGCACACGGCCAGAAGGTGATGAGATAATGTTCTCTTAAGATCACGTCGTTGAATGCACAATAACTATAGGGCATTCAGGATACCTCCATTTAAGCATGTTTAGGTCTCGATTGCGTCAGTTTGTGTCCTGATGTACATTTATTTAAGGATACTTTTTCCCCCCAATTCATTTAATTTGTCAAAACTTACAGTAAAAAACGTTTTACAGTCCAAGTCAAGTCACTCAGACGATAAAAAGAGCAACAGCAATCTATTTTGAAACCTCCAGACGCTGACCCTGCTCCATCATTTATTACAAACAGCAACGTCTGTGCGTCACACAGAGCAAGACGGAGAAAATAAATGTTTGCTTACCAGGGATTCTTTTAGATAAATTGTAATTGTTATCATCCCTGTTTAATGAACACTAAATTAAATGCTTTCTCAACACGTAAAGAGTGTGAGTTTGCACTAATGAAATTGAATTAAAGCAAGACAGAGAGGGAGGGAGAGAGAATGCTGGTCTTCGCCTGTGATGTCTCTTTAAGTGTATAGAAGTTGATTTGGAAGGTTTTTTTAAATGCCCTTGTGCGTAGTTTGGATAGAACTAGACATAAAAATGCCTAATAGCGTGTGCAAAATGTTTGTTTAGGGAATGAGGATTTGATTTTCTCTTCCTCTCAGCTACAGTTAGGCCTACGCAACAAGAGAGGGACACAGAGGGGGAGTGTGACAGAGGCACAGCATGTAAGCCACTGTGTGAGAGAGGCATACTGAAGAGACGATTGCAAATGAAACAGTGGCTCGTCTCAGGGAAAGAGAAGCGGGTGGGGAGAGGACTTTTAGGTGAGTGGGAATTTGAATGAATTGAGTTAGCAGTGTCATTTGTAACTTCACATTAATGTGGCAGTAGATCTAGGGAACAGTCGACAAAGACACAATCGTGTGTGTGTGTGTGTGTGTGTGTGTGTGTGTGTGTGTGTGTGTGTGTGTGTGTGTGTGTGTGTGTGTGTGTGTGTGTGTGTGTGTGTGTGTGTGTGTGTGTGTGTGTGTGTGTGTGTGTGTGTGTGTGTGTGTGTGTGTGTGTGTGTGTGTGTGTGTGTGTGTGTGTGTGTGTGTGTGTGTGTGTGTGTGTGTGTGTGTGTGTGTGTGTGTGTGTGTGTGTGTGTGTGTGTGTGTGTGTGTGTGTGTGTGTGTGTGTGTGTGTGTGTGTGTGTGTGTGTGTGAGAGATAGCCGAGTGTCGTTTGATTTGTTCATTATGGGAGCAGCAGTTAGGCCGGTTGCCATCCTGACACTGGCATGTTAATTATGTTCAGTGAGACTCTCTGTCCCCTGATGCCTCTTTTTATCACTCTCTTTCTTGTTCCGTTCTCATCTCCCTTTCTAGCTTTATCTCTCCTCCTCTTTATCTTTCTACATGCACTTCCCCTTTTGCTTCCTTCTCCCACGCCGCCGTTCCCCCTTTCCTCACCAAATCCTCCCACCTTCTGTCTTTTTGTCTAATACTGCACTCGGTTTTCCTTTCCTTCTGGCATGTCCCTTTCCTCTATTGCTATTTTCTATCCAACACTACCTAAACCCCCTCAGTCTCCCTCCTTTCCCCTCTGAGCTAACCACCATTGCCCCTGTCACGACCTTGATCCTGTTTTGCATAAGCAGTGGATGCCGTCTAAACTGTCCCTGCTCCCCTGTTGTTTACGCTCAATTAGATTGCTCCATTGCAGGGGAGTAAAGTATTTGAGGAACTCTGAGGTTAAGCAAATGATAAGACTTGCCCATTAATTCAGGGATGGCTACTTTAATGTTTACTGATGTCCCTCCTATCTATGCTTGGTGTAGTTTGCGTAGCTAGATGTGTTCTCTTGGTCTGTTTGAATCATCACCTGAAAGCTTTTGCCAAATTCTTTGTTTCTTCTTTCTGTAACGCAATTTATCTTAACAATTCATATTGTAATGATAACAATGGAAGGGGGTCACATCTGGAAAGATCACGAAAAGCCAGTGTGAAAGAAATAGGTTACAATCAGAGCAGCAGGAGAACGGGGCATAACACACCAGATTGATTTTGTTAGCGTCAAGGGGCAAACACTTGAGGAATGACATTTAATCGGCTGGTAGAGTTTCTTGCTGCTCTCTTACCTTATTTTCTTCTTTATCTTATCTTGATCTTCAAGGACCAAAACAAAAATAAATTCAAAGAAAACTGGGACTGTCAATGCTTTAATGCGACCTTGTTGCTGTCGTGTTTTCACAAGTAAGTAAGAATCCTCACAGCAGCTGTGAGGTGTGATATGATGTTGTCTTGTGTTATTGATTTAATGTTGACACAGTGGTGACTCTGCCCTGTCACAGTGATTTAGAGCGGGGCATTATGAAGAACAGGACTAGGCCAGGGATTGAAACGCCTCCATACATAAATCAAGAGCACTGGTGTAGAGCTGATTCTCTAGTCATCACATTAAGCTTCATTAAGGACAAACATCCATTGCTCATTGATAGCCAAGGCAATGGTCATTATGTTGATTTGATTGGCACAGTTCTCATTCCCATTTCAATTAAACCTCAAGTGTCCTGTGATTGACATTTGCTGTGAAAGCGCTGCTCACAAAAGCTTTGCCAGGTGAGAGGGACAAATATGAACTCTGGCTTTCATTTATACATATTTCTCTCTCATTGGTTTCTTAAAAAGACGAGGTGTGAAGGGAAATTGGTTATAGAAAAATGTAAGTCTTTGGAACCTACTTATATGAATGTGTCTGGATTTCATCTTAAACTTGACTGAAGGTATGATTTACCCAAATTGCTTGTGTTGAACTAAAATAGGTGTCTTGATCTGATAAAACGTTTGCCTGTCAATCTGAGGTTTGAGTGATAGACAAGATTAAAATCCCCCATCATAGTTTTTATTGTATTTCCCTATTTTTTCATGCAGGGTATAATATGATAAATTAAACTCAAACAAATCTTAATGCGTATCGTCAAGTCCTTATTTCATAGGATATCAAATGGAAGGTTATGAAGCATAAGCAGATAGTCTACAGACTGATTATTCTAGAAATAAATAGATACACTATGAAACAACAAAAAACCCTGTGAAGGCTGCATGCCTTTTGAAATCCAGCAGCTACAATGAATTCTCCACTCACAGGTTTGTGTGAACATGTCTATCGTTCACCTGTTACTGTGGAGAGCAACTCTGCCTTATAATTGGTGGTGCCAGATGTTGTTTCCTCCAATGAGACTGAGCCTACGTTTTCTTTTCACTTTCCCAGGTTGCACTGCTGCACCTGCCTCAGCTGTTGCAGTGATGGTCAGACCTTGAAATCTGAACGCCAACACAGAAGAAAGGAATATTTTCCAATCATTCACTCGCATAAACTCATCTGTGCCACAAGCTCCTGCCATGGCCAGGAAAAGTGTTCCTCGGACAAGTAGTTTCCTGTGAAGGCTCTACTCGACACATATGAGATCTGCTTCTCCTTTGTTACCTCAACGGACCAAGATGATGCTTCGGCTGCTGCTAGTTCTGTCCATTTGGGTGGGATCCTATGAAGCTGACTCTGTCCTGTCCGAACGGCGAGTTGTAGCACACAATCCTGGTGACATCATCATCGGAGCGCTGTTCTCTGTCCATCATCAGCCTCCTGCTGACAAGGTAATTTGGGGTATTTTGTCTATGTGTGCAGGATTGTTTGTCTGTCATTGGAATTCAGTGCAAACTTTGCGTTTTAATATCCTGTCTGGTTTTGAAGAGAAAACAATTTGAAAATGTAACAGAAGTAAAGGGATACAATTATATTCAAATAATAAGGATTGGAGATGACTTTTGCATCTATGGCACTGCGAGTTGCAGTAGTATGTTTCCCTGCTTATTAAGTCCCAAAGCAGACATTACATTTGTGGAACAGGGTACCTCTGTGTGAGTCCATGAACCTTCATCCTCCATTAGCTTCCCCAGGAACCTTTAGCCACCCACCGACATTTAATCTTTTTTTCCATCTCATTACGGATAATTGCAAACTAGAAAAATAACTCTTAGACACAGCAGACCTGTGACTATAAAACTAATATTATTCGTGCAGTGAAGCAGCCATGTGTTAAAAGCCAACATTCTTACTGTTCATTCAGTCTACAATACAATTAAAATGCATCTAAATAATGAATGCCATCATCAGTAATTGCAACATTTACACAACACTGTTACATAAATGCCAGCTCGATTAGACTTGATTTCTTCTTCGCAGGTACACGAGCGCAAATGTGGCGCGGTGCGGGAGCAGTACGGCATCCAGAGGGTGGAGGCCATGATGTACACGCTGGACCGCATCAACGCCGACCCGTTCATCCTGCCCAACATCTCCCTGGGCTGCGAGATCCGGGACTCCTGCTGGCACTCAGCCGTGGCTCTGGAGCAGAGCATTGAGTTCATACGGGATTCACTGGTCTCCTCTGACGACGCAGAGGAGTGGGGGGGCGGAGGGGGACTAGGGGGAGGAGGAGGTGGCGGAGGAGCGAGCACGGTGAAGTGTTCAGACCCCTCGGCCACTCCCATGCGGGGGAAGAAACCCATCGTGGGTTTAATTGGACCGGGGTCAAGCTCTGTGGCCATCCAGGTCCAGAACCTTCTACAGCTGTTCAACATACCACAGATTGCCTACTCTGCCACCAGTATGGACCTCAGCGACAAGGTGAGACCAGCAACCTGTGGACACATTTCATTCAAGTAGCCCATACATGTTTGAGAGAGAATGTGTTACTGCTACCTTTTATTGCTACTTTAATTGGACACGACACATTGCCTAACTGGATGATTTAAATGTTTCTGAATAATCCTGACATTGATTTAATTTCCATTATTTTCAGAGCCTTTTTAAGTACTTTATGCGGGTGGTGCCTTCAGATGCCCAGCAGGCAAGAGCTATGGTGGACATTGTCAAGAGATACAACTGGAGTTATGTGTCTGCTATACACACCGAAGGTACTAACACACACACACACACACACACACACACACACACACACACACACACACACACACACACACACACACACACACACACACACACACACACACACACACACACACACACACACACACACACACACACACACACACACACACACACACACACACACACACACACACACACACACACACACACACACACACACACACACCATCTCTGATTTTTCAACTCCTTTCCAAGCGCAGACATGTTTTTTCCTTTTCTGTTCTCTCTGCCACTGCCTCGTATCATGCTGCCTAGACTTCTCATCATAAATTATCTGGATCTTTTTCCCACAATGAAAGAAATTCGAGGAAAAGTCAAAGTTCTAAGTCCTTGATTTCTTTCAAATGTACAATTGTGAAGACACTTGTGATGCTTTGCAAGGAGAAAAGGCAAATAAGTTTCTTCTGAACAAGATTAGAGTATTTTGAGTTCAAGGACAAGAATCAGGACCAAGACAAGGGAGAGAGGAATGTCATTGACAAGATGGATCGCAGCGGAGAGGCAGTGTTTTTTGAAAGAGATGAGTTTTCAGCTTACTAACGTAAATGTGATGAAAATTGAATGATTGTTGCTGGGTTGATGCCAGGAGGTTTATGAAGCAGAAGTATCTAAAAATAGCAGTGAGCAGGAGTTTGGCAGGTACTCTAGTGGTTGAATGGGGTTACAAAAACAGGTGGTTGTCACACCACCAGAATAAAGCCTCTGAGAATAAAGGAGAGGACATTACACCAAACACCATACAGAAAAAAAAAAGATGCTTTCGACCTAATATTATAAAGTATCTATTAAAAATGTATACATCCTCAATGATGAATGGCCGGGTAGGAACACGAGAAGATCTGTGCAAACACATAGAAAATAGGTTTGAATGGGATAGGAAATGATTGAATCTCCGACTTATAATTAGATCATAGCATGGAGATGTACTTTACAAACTCACTTACTCAGAAGGTGTTAGTAAGTTGGACTACTTGTGGGAGACGGTGTGATAGTTTGACAGCTACAGGAACTGGAGGACTGTGTGTGTGTGTGTGTGTGTGTGTGTGTGGCTGTGTGTGTGGCTGTGTGTGAAGCTGTCAACTGAGAGAAGGCTTGTTTGACCTGAAAGTGTGTGTAATAAAGAGCAACACACACACACACACACACACACACACACACACACACACACACACACACACACACACACACACACACACACACACACACACACACACACACACACACACACACACACACACACACACACACACACACACACACACACACACACACACACACACACACACACACACACAGGACTGGCCTCTGGCATTGCCTGAGGGCTTTACAACAGCATTTGAATTGAGCTACGAAGGGTAAGTGTGTGTGTTAAAGTTGTGAGAGGGTGTTTTTGTGAGGTATTTGTTATCGTGTGGTTATAATGTAGGGCAGGAATTTATAAAGAAGAAACAATATTGCAGATATGCACTTACTGTAAATAACTGTCTATTTTTTCACACTCTACCCTAATAACAAGGTTGTTCGGTGGTAATTAAACCTTGCAGAATGATATTATTGACCTTAATTCTTCCAATTGAAAACGTGAAATCTTGAGACGATCAGATATTTGTGTAAATCTGTCTTCTCTTGTTTATGTTAATGAATGGACACGGAGCTGCCTACAGATCTGTAACAATATCAATGTCAGAAATAACATTTGTCTTGTGAGTGACATTTTTGCTGTCTCATGAGACAGATCCCTGTGTGTGTGTGTGTGTGTGTGTGTGTGTGTGTGTGTGTGTGTGTGTGTGTGTGTGTGTGTGTGTGTGTGTGTGTGTGTGTGTGTGTGTGTGTGTGTGTGTGTGTGTGTGTGTGTGTGTGTGTGTGTGTGTGTGTGTGTGTGTGTGTGTGTGTGTGTGTGTGTGTGTGTGTGTGTGTGTGTGTGTGTGTGTGTGTGTGTGTGTGCAAATGTGTGGGATTGTCGGGGAAAGTATTGGTCTTTATATTTCTTCAGACAAGTGGGTTTGACCTTGGAGCTAGTCCTCAAGGTCAACTGTTTCCTCCTCAAACACAATCAATCTCAAACAAGGAGAAATGGAGGGTGGCTGAGTGAGGACAGAAGGGTTGAGAAAGCGGGAGAAAGATACGAAAGGCAAGGGAGGGGAGAGCAGGGAGGAAAATGCAGGAAGAGGGAAGGAAATGGGAAGAAGAGAATTGGGGGATGAGAGACGGGAGGGAGGAAGAGGTAATGGGGAACACCGTAATAACAGTGCCAGAAATGGTACAAAGTGTGTATGTGGCTGTGTAATGCTTGGGATATATAAGACGAAGAGTAAAGAAGGGGGGGTAAGCATATAGACTCATTAATTCTCTTTATTAACATTTAGCATCTGGAGGGCGATGGAAACTGATATGGAAGAAACTGAATAATACATGTTATATCAGCACAGTAATTACATTGATGTGATGAGGTAATATTATTGGAGAGGGGAATACCATGTGTATTCCTTTCATGCCCCAATACATATGCAAATGTATGCATGTTGAGTTGGACAACCGTTTCACTTCCATTTGTAACGCGAAGAAGTCTCTCTAGACTAGTCGTGTATCATCAGTCCCTTTTCGTCCTTTTTATTCAACATTTTTCATCTTCAAGCTTAAGGGTCAAGTTCTACAGAAATTAGAAGTGAGTCATAAAGAAACCAGACACACAAGATGGAGAGATATATTCAGATATATGTATAGATCTGGCAGTGGCTCAGTCAGTAGGGGCTTGGACTGTGAGCCGTAGGGTCGCCGGTTCAAGTCCCCGACCAGACCTAAATATGGAGTGTGGACTGCTACTTGGAGAGGTCCCAGTTCACCTCCTGCCCTCCCGTGGTGCCCTTGAGCAAGGCACCGGACACCCCCCTTCCCCCCTCTTTCCCATTGCTCCCTGGGCGTTGTACAATAGCTGCCCACTGGCTCCTAGTACTAGACTCCTGGTACTAGGATGGGTTAAAAGCAGAGAACACATTTCACTGTGTGTGCTGTGTGCTCTGCATGTGAGACCATTAAAGAGGGTTTCATCCCTCCCAATTCTATTCTAGATAGATGGTGACTATGCAGTGCACGTTGCGACTCAAAACTATGTTACATCAAATGGGATGAAAACAGTATCGAAGGAGTTGAAAGGCAAACTGGTTAAAACATAGGGGTATATAATAGAATATTTTTCACTGATATACGATCATTTTCATTGAGCCGAGGTCTGTGGGACACATCATTAGTAGGAGAGACTTCAACAGAAACACAGACGCCTCTTTCTTACAGAAGAAAAGTTTGAACAGTTCCTGGAATAAATGCCTCGAGCACTTTTAAGAGAACAGGGTGTAGCTGAAGGTGCTTAGTCGCTTCACTAGTCACTGAAAGGAAAGGGATGTGTTGTCCATTAGCCTTTGTCAGCATTCTTTCTTTAAATGCGCCACCACTTTTATTGTTGCTAGTATGTACATGCACTCTAGTGAATAGATCAAATGTGTGCCTATTTGGTTATGATCAGATATATCATGAAAGAAACTAATAATGATTAACACATGTTTGAAATTGGGTTTCAGTTTTGCTTTAGTCGAGAATAATTATTATCCTCGGCTGTTTCTCTCTTTCTCTTTCCGCTCTGTGTCGCTCGGTTCAATTTCATTCAATTCAGCTCAATGGGTTTTATTGACATACAATTTGACACGTGTCACGAGTACTCTCCTCCAACAGAAATTGATCAATCTCAATAAGTCAAGATGTCAACCTTTTCTCCACCTCTTCTCTCACTCCCTTTTTGTCTTCTCATTTCTTTCTCCCATTTGTCTTGAATGACTCCTCAACTCCTCCGTTTTCTCTCTGTCTCTATAGCATCTCATGCCCTGTGCCTCTTTAACTGCCATGGCCGTTGCAGGATTGAGGAAGATGAAACTGGGATGGGTTCGGGAACACAGTGTAGAGAAAGGTATAATGATGGGGAAGAGGAGAAAGACGGAAAGTGCGCAATTATTTTTTTTATTTTTTTGGTTGTATATTCAAAGATGGTCATGGGCCAGTTTTCGTGGGTCCCCATATAACAACAGTTCTTGTCTCTTTTTAATGAGCCTCGGTCTCAGAACTACATCTGCTCTGATAGCAGATCTCTTGTTCTGAAATCTGGAATCCGTTGAATGGCTTCTGTGAAGATGGATAGATGGCTTGGCAGCTGTTTGGCTGCCCAGGCTCTGTCCGCAATTTATACAAGGGAGCATGACAGAGAGATTTCCTGTTGGCACAGATGTAAGTAAGGTCATTAAGGGCTACAAATGGCTAAATTGTTGCCATGTTAAAATGGATTCAAAGCATTCACTGGAGGATGTTGTTTATTATACTGCGTCTGTAATAATTTGCACCTGTAGAGAGATATATGTGGGCCTGCATACAGCATCACAAACAGTGTGTTCATGATGTGTGTTTGTTTCTCTGTACGCGAACAAGAATGGTGCATGGGCACAGACATGGTTAATTTCTGACTCCAGAGTTTGCTCAGTAGAATGAAAGCATGGTGCAAGTGGATTTGGTCATTGTTATAAACTGCTGATAAACACCCTGTCTGTTGCCTGACGCTATTTCCATAAAAAAAAAAGAACGAGACATTGTTGTGTAACGCTTCGGTGCGAGGTCGGTACAGCGCGAAAAGGATACATTTGTTTTCATTTATTTGAAATAGACAGTAAAGTGCAAGTGCCAAGGACGGATAAAATCCTTCCACAATTTTTATTTTGAAAAATAAGGAATGTTTCAAACACCTGTATATTGCACTGAACAGAAAAACACGCATTAGGCTGTACAGCTGAAAAGCATTTGAAAGTGAAAATGCCAAAGGAAATATAATTATACAAGATAAATGTGTGCTTTAGGAGGAGTGTATCAATTAGATGGCTATGTTTGAACATTCAAACCACCCACACATTAATCATCCCGGTGATAGACACATCTTAGCGCTAGAGTAGCCTGATTTATGCATGTCTTCTCAGAGCCTACAGCGGTGGGCAGCTTCGACACATAGCCCTTGTTTTATACCTCTCTCTCTCTCTCTCTCTCTCTCTCTCTCTCTCTCTCTCTCTCTCTCTCTCTCTCTCTCTCTATCCCCTATTCTATCTGTTGTTGTAGCTGACCAGGAAGGAACTTTATGAGTTGATGACAGACAGCTAATCCGGATCTATTCTGATAATCAATTGACTCGGAACAAAAAGGAAAAACCTTTTGAGTTTGTTTTGTGTGCATTTCTTAAATCTAAATGTTGGTGGAAAAACAAGTCATTTGAAGAAAATATTTGAACAATTCCTCAAACAAGAATATTGTACCTTTGAGTCTTTGCTTGTCTGTGTGCAGAGGCGTGCTGTTTTGTGGTAATGTGTGCGTTCCATTAGCTGTGTAATCTTGTCTAACACAGTGTGGGTGTCAGTGAGTGTCAACCCCTGGGGTATTTCTGTGTTTGACATTTCGCTACACATAGTTTTAGCGCTCCAGATGTGATATGGGGTAGTTTGGGGATTGAGGACAACTTGGAGAGAACAAAAAAGAGGGGCAGAAAGATGATGCCCTTTACTGAATAGTGTTTATATTTTTACTGCATGATGTTTTTCTGTTCTCTGGGTAAAAAGGGATCTAGGGTTAAAAGGAGGAGAGACAGACAGACAGACAGGAAGGGAGGGAGGGAGGGGGGGGGGGGGGGGGTTAGGGAAGTAACATGTAATTGCATGTAATAGACCTGATAAGAGTGACAAGAGGATGAGAGTGGTAATTGAGAAGGATGAATAAAGGGTGTGAGGAAGAGGGGAGGGATGAAAACGATAGGGGGGGAAATACACTGAAGCACCTGTCTCTGCATCTTAAAATGTACTGCCTGATGTTCTGCTAGGAGAAAGCAGGGGGTAGAGAAGACAAGTAGCAAGAGGAGGGGGAGAGGAAGCTCCACAGAGGGCAAGTGGGAGACCCTTCAGCCTTGCATGTTGTAATTTATTGCAATATATCAAATGAATGAATGAGTCGAGGTAGAGGGATAAAAGCAAACGAGGGTAGAGGGGTGTACACGTGAGGAGCACACAGTGAGAAAGGATTTCCTATATTTCTGCACATTTTTACTTTAAGCTGTTTTTGTTCTTTTTTCGTTTGCCATTGAAATGATATATATAGTTATAGAGATTAAGGACACGCAGCTTTGTAGAGGGGATCAATAAGAGGTAAAGGGGACAAAAGCACAAAGGGTTAGAAAGGAAACCGAGAGAAGCTGTGAATGTGTGATCTCTGTGCTGGATGTCCCAGTGGGTTTTTTGTCAGTGGGAGGTGATGAACCACAGGAAGGCACTATATTTGAGGAGAGCGTTTGAGGTAAATCTACCCTATGTGAAATAAGATACCTACATTTTTTTCCTAAATATCAATCCTGGGTTAACGAATGTGTGCACATGAGATTTTTAATATGTAATAATCAGTGATGTTGATATGATGACTAGGTGGGTAATAGAAGTGGTAGTGGTACCTATAGTGACAAATCCCAATATTGCTATAATATGAATGTATGGCCTGGCCCTAGTGTGATGTGTTCTGCTCCAAAATGTGATGCTAGCCATGGTCTACACAGGACATATTGGCTGTAAGTTGTGTTAAGGTTAAAAGGCCTGTGAGTGGATATAAGGCAGGATTTTAAGTAATAGACGAGGTGGGCAAGCTGAATTGAAACAATCAGATCAAAGTATCAAATGTTGAAAAGTGCATTTAGAGAAGTCGATTTGAAGCGAGTGTAAGATTTTCAGAGGCAGAAATGAAGTGATAAAGACACACATGACAGGATTACTGAGTGAGAGAGAGATGTCTCGCACATACAAATCCCTTTTGAGACCGAGTGAAGTAGGTTACAAGCTTTATCGATTTTGATGATGGTAACAGTTTGAATGCGTGCACGCGTGTCAACATGCAGGGGAAAGACGGGCTGTACCATCTGTCTACGATTCCTCTCACTGAGACACTAATTACAGGACTTTACACCTCGCTCCACCACACTCATCATTGGCCTGACTACACACACATAGACTCACTGACACACACTGAGTTGCAACAGCGGTCAGGGATTGTGGGACGTCTTGTCCTATCTGCTTTTTTCAGCGTGCTCTGCTTCCCGCCATGGTTTGTCTTTTTCCCAAAAATATTTTCCTCTCTTTATTTCATCACTCTTTATCCTTTTTGACTTATTTTTACTCATCAGTGTAACTAGAGCACGGATCAATACAAAGAAGATGTATCAACCTCAGGCATTATTTAAAAAGAACGGGGTTAGAAAGAGATGATTTCAATCTTTGATCCTATCAAAACAGAGGAGGGGGACAGATAAAAGGGAGAGGAAGAGAAATTAAAGAGGGGAATCCTATCATATCCTTTGCCAGTGTGTACAACCATTCATTTGCATAAATTCCAGGTCACCCACTTTCTCTGGCAAAGACACGGGTGCTACTGTGGGGAGACGCTTTCTCTGACACAAAATGTAGCTTTAATGAGATATGCAGTAGCAGACGAGTTAGTGCAGTGGGCATGTTTTTGAGAAAGGGATCGGGTCTCAAACGTCCTCCTTTTCCACCAAAACATTTTATTTAGACCATGTGTGATAGAAAATGACTTTGTAGTTTGCACAAGTCAGTTGCAACTTGAATGGAATCAATATTGTTCATTGTCATTATGTATTAAGTATGAATTATATCTATTTAACCATCTATCCCTCCAATCATGCATTTACCTCTGCTTTTGAATCTGCTGTTGTTAAAACAAAACAGAATTCAATTCATTTCCCCTTTCTTTGTTTTTCCAGGCAACTATGGTGAAAGTGGGATGGAAGCATTCAAGGACATGGCAGCTAAGGAGGGCATCTGTATCGCCCACTCTGGTAAGATACTCAGGTCACAACAACAAGAGTAAACTAATCAATAATAATGTGGAATATCTAGTCAAGTAAGAAATGGAATTGTATTTTAGTGGGTGTATAGTTTGTGTAAGTGTAGCTAGCAAACAGCAATAACCTACTTTTTTTTCAAGCACCAGGGTGTCCGCAGTTCAGATAAATGTATCTGCAGCTTAAAGAGATCTACCAACAACAAGACATATATTTTACAACAAAAATCTGCCTGTTTTTTATTACATGGTGAAGACCCATTTCACACTGGGTGTCAGATGGTTGAAACTAAAGCATAATGAAATAGAGCAACTCAGACAAAGAAAAACCCCAAAGGAACTCAACACATGAAACAACAGAGATCCAACATATCACATTCGTCACAGACCACATTTGTATTTGTCTGACATGTTATCCCCAGGCAAAATCTGGAGCAATGCTGGAGAGCAGAGCTTTGATCGGCTGCTGGAGCGGCTGCGGGCCCATCTGCCCAAAGCCCGGGTGGTGGCTTGTTTCTGTGAAGGCATGACTGTCCGCAACATCCTCATGGCCATGAGACGCCAGGGACTGGTGGGAGAGTTCCTGCTCATCGGCAGGTAGGTGCTGCTACACATTTGAGCTCTAATGTATTGTAATGTTAATGGACCATATTACCATAAATGCATGAGGGACATGCAGTACCGGGTTTGCCCCAGGACAGTACTATTAGTAGTATTGTGATGTGTCACAGGATCCTTCGTTTCCTCTGTTTCCTCTATGCCTGTGAGTTTTGCTCTTTTTCTGGGAAAGGAATATGATCAGATTGGAAAAAAACAAGTTTGGAAGATGTGTTTTGTAACTAGTGTGTTCCATGTTATATAGCCAAGCAGCTACACACGCTGAGCATGCACTGGATGTTTTAGAAGGCAGATGGAGAGGCAAAGCAGGCTCTGTGCTCTTCTCTAAAATAACCCTCTTAGGAGAGCCATTAATGATCATAAACACAGGGCTATTAACACAAAAATAGGAGCACAGCTAGTAAACATCTACTTCAAACTCATTTCAACCAAGTTCGATGCCTAACATGTGCACCCAGCTGGTGATAATTGTTCAGCACTCACCCCCAGATCCAGATGATTGTGACTGGCATTCGCCTATTACACTTCCAAAAAGAATTGGCATGTGTTATGTGCTGATTTTGTAGCATTATATAAATATATTTATAATTAATAACCTTTTAAGCAAATAACTGATCAGCTTAATGCTTCCATTACTGTAATTAGCTGAACGAGTTGGACAGATTCAGACCTCTTTCGTTTTGTAATCTGTTTCATTTTTGTGTTTGTTTAATTCACAAATGTGCATTTATATCTTATCTAGTGGAGAAGGTCATTTATCTGGTGGTGTTGGCCGGCTGCTACAGAAGGGTACAGGAAATCATGGCATATACACTAGGAGCAATGACTTGACATTACCACTGAGCAACAAGTGAAACACATTCTAAGGCTGTCAAACCAGATCATTTGTAACTCGTGCTATGTTTTATAACTCCTTTTCAAAGACATGAATTCATTCGAAACCCCTGTGACGAGTCAATTGAAAACTGTAGGTTTTGCCATGCCTCTCAACTGCATGATGTAAAATACTTGAATAGTTTGTAGAGTATATCCAAACTGTACAGCATGAGACATGTATTACCCTTTTAAGAAAAACACACATGCTGTTTTAAAATTTGGAGGCGGTTTTCACATTAAGCCTTGTTCTCACTTAGGTGAAATCCTCCTACAATTCACTTGCAAATATAACTGTGTGTGTGTGGGTGTGTGTGTGTGTGTGTGGGGGGGGGGGACATTGTAAGTGTGATCATGGTTTAAATCTTGAAGTCGTCATTACAATAACTTTGAGCCATTGCAACAGGTTCCAAGACTTATCTGAACAGTATCTTTTAAAACTATGGTTTACTTCAAGCTTAAATGACCTTTGCCCGGGGAAATGTGCAAGTTTTATCACTTACTCCAGCCAATATGCATAAAACAAAGTTAACTTCAATAGTTTGAAACCATGGTCATGTATTTTGATTAAAATGCAATGTATGTGATTCTATCCTACTCTTCCTGCAGTGATCTGCTGTGTAACTAAATCATAGCCAGCATCATTTGTGTTGTCATCGCCACCATGATGCTCATTCTCATCACCCTCGTCTTTCTGATCATCTTCATCTACCTACATCATCATCATCATCATCATCATCATGCTGACATAGAGGTAAAGTATGAATTCATACTGAACCTGCTTTATGTTTATTGGGTTTGCTTTGCCACTAGAGATGAAAGTGATAACAGAGAAAAGATCATAAAACAGAGATGAATGTTCTGTCCTCTCAGAACAGAAACAAAGGGAAGGATCAGCTACCGTAAAAGGCATACCTTTCTTTCATGGTTTTATTTTATTTATTTCTGGGAGAGATTCTCTCAGTGTGTAGTTCAACAAATGTTTGGATTTGTGGCCTCAAGCTACAAAACTTGAATAGGCCCAAACATTGCCCTCCTCCGACATACAGTGTGTTAGCCTTTAAACAAAAACACTTCCAACTGGTCCAGTCATTGGAGTTGCTTAATAGCTAGTGGTATAAAGATTTTAAGCTCCCATATGTGAATTAATTAAATAAAGAGAATCTGAAAAAAAAGTAAATTCTGAGTCGCAGTTGGAGGGCTTCAGAAACCAGGGTTTTTTTATCAGCAGAGGTGTTACTCCAAAGCTGCATTCACATGTAATGCGAGTTGCTTTTTGGTCACTGCAACGTTGGGTGCAGAGCCTTGTGGTGAATCCACTTAGTTAAGATTTATTTTCTATAGTTCAGCCCCTGCTAGCCTGCGTCCCTTCATACAGCAGCATCTGATTGGTTGCACATCGAAAGGTCAGCGATGAACAAGGTCAGAGTTGAAATACTTTTGAACATTGAGGGCAGCGCTCCTCGACAGTTTCAAGCTTCCACCTAATAGGGCAGCACCACTCTCACAACATCAACGCAGATCATGTTTACCGCCTGTCTTGCCAATGCTAAAAAGAGACTCATTCCAATAATCCAAGTACATGTTGTTTGAGAGTCCGAAGCTGGTTGCTGGTTTGTCATTGTTGCTTGCATCTGTTGTGCATAGCACCTGCACGAAGGACAGTGGGATCAAGGCTATGGTAGGATCCTCCTTCACTTTGCACTCATTTGGTGAAGCTCAATGCAAGGAATCCCCTGCAATTAGAGAGAAGAAAAATGGTGAAACAATTCTGAACAAATAAATGCTAATAATGGATACAAAAGACAGATGATGAGACCAGTTATGGTACACCTCACTTCGGCAAAGCAATTTCCAGTTTGTTCAAATTAAACAACAAACAAAATAATATTATTGGATATAAAATCTGAGCTGTTATACTGGACTTTTAGCTTCCTTATTTAATCAATGGATTCCAACAGCTTCCTTAAATTATGCACGTCATCTTAACACCACTTTAACACTCTCTCACAATGGTCACTTGCCAAATGAACATTTCTGTATCTAAGTGAAAAGCATTTAAATCAACCAAAGCCCTCACTCCTTTCTGTCTTTCCACTTGTGAAGAAATGGCTTGTTCATATTTTTTATTGCAGTATATGTTGTAGATCTCTGGCCAATCGGTCTTGATTATGTCGGTTAATTGAATATCAGCCTTCGTTAGCGTCAGTATCATAATGACTGTAGTTGTAAATTGCAGATGGTCACGGGTGGGTGCCCTTCTCACTGGAGGTCTGTGGAAGGAACTTCTGATTATCCCAGCTGGGCAGACACCCATTTAACACCAGGATAATTACATTACCAAGAGCACGCAGAAGATTATTCAGTTACCTAGGGCAGATAAGTGTGGTCATTACAAATATGGACTGCTACAAGATCTCCAGATTGCAATCATTTGAGATGAATGTTTGATTTTCCCTGATTCTTTATGGCTGCAACAACATTGTAATATAATGCGTCCGCATCAAAATCAATCATTTGTATTATTCGTTTTAATTAGTTAGATGAAGGCTTGATGACTCCTCAATTTGTTTGTACATTTTTTGGAACTTGATTCATCCTCGGACGTCTCAGTATAACCTTATTTTGAGCAACATTTATACTGTTCCTCTCATTAAAAGATAAAATATAACCGCCTCCTGCAGCTAGTCTGAATGATTCATCTCTGACACGGCTTATACCCTGCTCCTGATAAGTTTATTATACAATAAGAAGTAATATTATTGACATTTGACATAAGTTGGTTTCACTGTTTTTCACTATGTTTCTTGGTTTAAGATGATGTACTTCCTTGTCTACAAATAATCCTAAACACACAGTGTATTGATTGCTTCTGTCCTATAATTCCACTTGGCGCCAGCAAGTGACAGACCATAAATGAATAGCCTTGATTGAGATAAATATCCAGCCACATGGGACACACAAACACTCACACTTACACGTACACACACTTATGGGACACATTCACATTGTCATTATTCTACTTATATCAAGTTAACAACCTCTTCATCTCTCTTAACGCGAAACATCCTCTCCTTTCTCAAATTCAAATTAGGTCCGACACAAACACATCTGTTTCAGCTGTCATTCTGATGTTTTGCATTTCCTCCTCCCACAGTTTTTGCAGTCATTCAGAGCAACCGCTTCGAAATACCTATCGAGTCTATAGTTTATTGTTAATCCACGAAATGACTTAAAAAATGTGCAGATTGTGTGTGTGTTCAAAAACCGTACCAAACGAGGCTGCTACCTTCAGTTTTTGTTGGTTAGTGACGTTAGTTTTTAGATGAATGGCTCATTGCGCTGACCCTTCCTAGAATACATTCCCATCCTGGTAATGCAGGGCATACTGTGATAATAACTGACGTATCCGACTTCACAGCAACATCTCTGTGTTGTATAGTCAGTCATTTCAGTTGGAAATATGATTCACTCCTAAGCGCCGTCTGCCTTTCACCTGGTACTGTATGTCCTCTTCATCAGTGCTATTTATAAAATGGCTGTATTTTCTGATTTGCAGCAACACAAATTGCAGGGAAACAATCTCTGTGCTGTGCCTGCCCTTGATAACACATTGGTTAAAAAATATAAATACATATAAATCAATACTTCAAAACCAATGCTTGTTTGCAACTCCACAGTTCAAGCAGTGTAGTTGGCAGCCAATAGGAAACCACCGCTGGATTCTCACCAGAGGACAGATATTCAGTCTGCACAAAAGAAAAAGCTATTCAGCTGAATGAACTGACAGAGAGTAGTTTGAATCAAAAGTCAAAAAGCCGACTCTCTGTGGAGATCACCCAGCGCAAGTCTGCACCCCTTCTGCATGCTGTTGCCATGGAAATATCCCCTGCCATATTTGGATAAATCCAGCATAGCGGCTGGGTTGATAAGTGGCGCATGCGTATGTGGATATGTGAATGGCTATATGCATGCGTGGGTTGCTTCTATATGCGCGATACTGTCAGGAAACGTGTAGTATAGCAGGTCTTTATGTGTTGCTTAGTCACATTGAGTGACATTGAATACACCACGCACTGTCAGAAGAGGGGCTTATTGATAATGCTATTGGCCATTTCAGTTAAATTCAGAGCCGGCACATTCCTGTGATGATGATCTCCAACACCTCTCATCTCTATCATCTCGTTTTGTCACATTTCTCATTCCTCATTATTAATAATCTTTTTTCATCATCAGTCAATTTGTTTGGTTTCCACTCAAGGGTGACTTCATCTTGTCGTGTCTCTCATTCTGGGTCACTTTATCCTTCTTTGCAATCAGCTGCCTGCTTGAGTTTAAGAGTGTGATGTATGCGAACTGAGACCCTGAACGGATGGTTTAACAGAGGTCAGAGCCCCGCAGCGTCCCACTTCACACCACAGCTGTGTGTTAAGGCTGCACTTCCTGCTGGTTTTAAATTGAAGGAAATTTGAAGGAAAGAGGTTAAATGGCACTGTGGCAAAACACCTGATAGGTCTCGAAACTGCCCGTCCTTAAAATTGATTTTTAGCGGATTGTACACCTGCATGGTAGTGAGAGGAGATCAAAGACAGGGTGAGGGCAGAGCAGGCAAACAGAGCGAGGAGGGGGAAGGAAAGATGCAGAAAGGCGAGGAATGGAAACGAAGGGAAAAGATGATTGAATAGAGGAGAGATTAGCAGTCGAGGGGTGTGTGTGTGTGTGTGTGTGTGTGTGTGTGTGTGTGTGTGTGTGTGTGTGTGTGTGTGTGTGTGTGTGTGTGTGTGTGTGTGTGTGTGTGTGTGTGTGTGTGTGTGTGTGTGTGTGTGTGTGTGTGTGTGTGTGTGTGTGTGTGTGTGTGTGTGTGTGTGTGTGTGTGTGTGTGTGGGGTTTATCCATCACAGCCTGGTTTGGGATTGCCGTAAAACACACACATTTACACAGGCACACATTCACTTACAGTGGTGCTGATACACACACTCATACTTACTGTTAGTTCTCTTCCAGCCTCTGATGTAAGGAGTATTGAGCTGTGTAATGTTTGTTTGTTTCATGTTCATTCATCCTTTGATTAAAACAAAAGCTGCTTTATGTCATTTAATTGATAAAACAATGTGAATTCATTCTGCTCTTTTCACAGCTTTTGGTAATAGAACACAGGGGAATATGTAGGAAAGCATGATGGATGGAGGTGGAAGGAGATTAAGAGGAATTTATTTTGCATGTTGTATTGGTACACTGTGATAATACATTTCCAGTGTTTATGGGCTTGTGTGTGTGTGTGTGTGTGTGTGTGTGTGTGTGTGTGTGTGTGTGTGTGTGTGTGTGTGTGTGTGTGTGTGTGTGTGTGTGTGTGTGTGTGTGTGTGTGTGTGTGTGTGTGTGTGTGTGTGTGTGTGTGTGTGTGTGTGTGTGTGTGTGTGTGTGTGTGTGTGTGTGTGTGTGTGTGTGTGTGTGTGTGTGTGTGTGTGTGTGTGTCTGTTAAAGTGTTGCGAGCGAGGTATCTCCCTATGGGGCGGTGTCATCTGTAAGGCTATGAGATCAATAAATGGTCTGTGGCCCCATGGCTTCTCTCTGCAGGTCCTCTGTGAAACATTTAACAGAACACACACACACACACACACACACACACACACACACTTTACAGCATGTTCTATTTTTTTGGAAGAATCACTAATCCATGACACACTTAGACTTTCCAAAATCTAGACTTCCATTCCTTAGGGCAATACGTATGTCCATGTGTCTTGAAATGGGATATCTTGGAATGATCAGATTCCACAATTCGGATTTTGCAGACAATACTGATTGCTCATCTGATTTTAAGCTAAAGTCCTGTCGTTGATATCATATCTCATGTTGGCCTCTTTTCGTTAGCATCTGCTACTGTACAAAAACTACAGCCTACATAATGCTAACTCATTTGGAGCTGTTATCTTTGCTATTTAAAAACTTCAACACGGTTTGATCCTCTCTGTCCTTCTGTTGAACCAGCCATGACCTCTTTGCCTCGGACATGGAGTATGTTGAGCTGTGATGTTTAAGCCGTGATGATCTGGGGCTATTATTGTTGATAAAATATTAACTGGTCCTTAATCTAGGCATGTGGATGAAGTACACATACTGTTGTTGAGTCTGGTTCTGTGCTTGGATTTGAAGTCATGTTAAAATGCATTTTGTAAGAGGTTTTCTTATTTGGGACAAACGTCGGAGGGGAGATACTCCTTGCTGTCGTGTTGCAACCTGAATGATACTTTTTTGTCCATTTTTGTTTGTAATGTTGACTGTGCAGGAGTAGCTCTTCAGTGGGTCAGCACCTGTAGCTCAGTGGTGTAGCTCAAAGAGTTCCTTGTTTTACTTCTTCCAGAGCTTCAAACTTTCTGTTTCGTGCTAGCAGAATTTTGCTATTTTTCACTAAATGTGTACAGAAAACTGCACACTCATAGGGACAGTCTTTAAACGTTAAATTATGCCAACCATGGCAAAAAAAACCTTGACGTGAAAAACTGCTTTATTAAGTACAGAAATAAAACACTTATTTTGGCACATTAGCACATTTCTAGTAAGGCCTTAGAATGCGTCACGGGGCCTTCACCATTCTTGATATTTTACGTGATATTGTCATTCTTTTGTTGTTCAACATCAAGCTTGTTTCCTTTGAATGTGTCAAAGGAAGCAATTCATGAAGCAAAATTCCTTGGATCTATTTCTTCCTGTGTCAAAAGTGTCAAGCACATATCAAAGAACTCAGCAGGTTTATGTCTACAGATTTTAAACCCAGTTGAAACCCTACCATGACTTTCAATTTCCGTTGTCAGTTTGGGTGAAGTCCTCTCATACAGCCCATCAAAAGGCTGCTGAACTGAAGCTATCCGATATCAAAGAATTCTTTATTCAACTCACAAGTTTTCCCTTTTTATCTCTGTCTCTCTGTCAGTATCTTTCTCTATCTTTTGCCCTTCTGTCTCCTTGTCTTTCTCCTGTTGCTCCTGTCATTTTGACACTTTACTTTTCTCCTTGTCTCTCTTTCTGAGTTTTTCCTTTCCATCGACCAGAAAGGATACTACAAAAAGCATTCTTCTTTCTGTTCTCTATGTTTACCTTGTCTGCGTCAACTTGAGTTGAGTGGGAGGACTTATGGCAATACCCACAACAACAAATAATAATAAAAATAATAATTTCAATTTCTATAGCGCCTTTCACGAAACCCAAGGATGCTTTACAATGGTAAGTAACAAAACAGAACACAAAAAAAGTAATAATAATCATACAGATAACAACAGATTTCCTTTTGCCAACTAGTTTTAATTCAGGCGTCTTTACGCTCGACAGCTTCTTTGTTCATGTTAAGGTCATCCTGATGAGAGCCTGCAAAGGGCCTCAAATACACTGCTTTAAAGACGTTCTCAATTTGAGGGTACCATACTGATGTATTTACTAGAAACAGGAAAATAAACATGAGGGGAAATGAGAATTACAACAAAATAATTAGTTGACAGCAAACTGTCTTTACCAATGGACATATTTCAAAATGGCAACAAACATAGAAGTAAATATGCACTCTTTTGACAATAAAAAGAACACATAAGATAAGTGCAATAGGGGCTTTTACACAGTTTAAAATGGCCGTAGTTCCTAATAGCTGTGGGCATATTTCTCTTTCTGTGCCTGATGCTAAATGGAAGTGTTTTATACAAACTTTAGTTTTTTGTTTATACAGCTATACCAGGGATCAGAAGCACCTTTTTATTATATACAGTGTTTTCAAGTCTCATAAAGTGATGCACTCTGTGAGTGTTATACATTGTATTTTGTAATGACCCTCATAGGGAGGTGTTGTCTCTGTTGTACTGTATTAGGTTTAGCTGTTGTTGTGTATGTTCCCTCTAGGTCAGCGCCTGCAGTAGGGCTTTTGCTGTAAATTATTTTTAATGGGATGTTGAGTCCACTCAAATGGCATTACAACACAAATCCCTAAAAAGTGTGTTAAATGTAATGCTGCATTGACCGTGTGGAATATACTGTATGGCAAATTGGGTGTTGGCTATTTTTAACCACATGATATAAAATCCTATAACACTAGTGTGCCATGGGTAAAATGACA
Organism: Notothenia rossii; assembly: GCF_949606895.1. Lineage (NCBI taxonomy): Eukaryota > Metazoa > Chordata > Actinopteri > Perciformes > Nototheniidae > Notothenia > Notothenia rossii. The sequence goes on along the minus strand of NC_136902.1, from coordinate 81,693,586 downwards.
AATACAGTTACTACAGACAAACATCAGTTTTCTATCTTCAAAATCATGTATATGGAAAGTCTGGATGCTCTTTGTGTTCTGGTGCTTTGGAGGGTATGGTTTCTATCATCGTTCAATTTACAACGTTTTCTCGTTAAACGGCATATTTAAGGAGTGATATTCCAGAAGGGAAGGATATCTCTGGTTCCATACTAGTCATTCTTTAGATTGATTCAACACACAATAGGCTATTAGCAGTAGGAGCCGGTTAATTTTGTTCTCAAATTCCAGTCATTAGGTTGTTCTGCGGCTGCATTTCCTCCTGATCTTTTAGCTCTCTGTTCCCTCGAAAAAGAAACCGGTTGATTAATGACTGCTAGTGATTACTCTGCAGCTAGAAACAAAGATTCAAGAACAAAAAGGCAATACAAAGGGATTTCTAATTGTGTTTCAACTACGAGTCCCTAGACAGGGAATTAAGAAGTTCTCCATACAGTATGTAGGGCAGATCAGTGGGCACAACCACAGGCAAATAATACAAGATAACCTACCTGGAGTCAGCTGTCTTACCAATATGTGCAACATGCCAAAAAATGCATGCGTGCATCAATTCCTACACATACTGTAGGCATGGCTGACACACAAACACCTACCAACACATACTCATCCTCTTATTGCTCTCCTAGGGAATGGCCTTATCCGCTTACAGCACTCCAATGGGAAGAGTGCAGGGAATTAGAGGAGGGGGAGACAAACAGACAGACATAAGAGGCAGAAGGATGGTGATGGTAGTAAAGGCAGGTAGAAATAAGGATACCAAAGTAAATGCATATATCTGTCCTTCTTTAAGTTTGTGTGCTTATGAATCTGTGTTTGCGGTTTCATGCGTATTGATGAGATGTACTGCGGGATTAATCCGACCGTTACGTCAGCCTAATGGCTCAGCATACTCAAATACACATCCACACAAACCAAACAAATAATCCTTTTAACAGTCGTTGTCATAGTAATCCACACAGGAATATAAAGGGTTCCCTGATCGTTGTTTTCTTCACATTGTTGAGATGCACTAATGTAAGTGTAACAGTAGTTTACTTGTATTTTTTTTTTTAAAGATAGTAGACATAAATGAATGAACACTGACAACAAAGATCTCACCAGGTCCCAAATTACCTCTGATGTTTGCTCTCAGTACTCTATATTCCCTCCGACTGTTTCCATTTCCACACTTGACTCTCTGTCTCCCCACTTTATTGCTATAATCAGCAGCAGCTTTTCAATCTATTTCTCTCTTTTGTGCAATACATTTACTTGCCATCCATCACAGGAGTAAAAGGCTATCTGTAAAGAATTGCCCTGCCCTCTCCTCTATACCTGGACAGGAAATTAATTGACCCTCTTTAGCTCTGACTCTGAACCAGTCAAAGATAATTAAGAGAAATATGAACTGTGATCTATTCAAAAGCAGACTCCTAGTGGAACAAAGGATGTGAATATGGAAAAATGTATTCTTTCAAGTGCTCTGTCAGATACTTTATTTTAAAAATAGTGTTACTGTTTTTGTATTGGCAGCATGAGAGCAATGGAGAAACGGGATTGCATGACACATGCCGAGAGAAAGAATGCAACTAATCACGAGTATTTCAATAACTGTTCTCCTCGCTCTTAAAATTCAGTTTTTAAAAGTCACCTCTTCTTGGTGTGATAAAAAATATGCTTTTATCTATTCATCACATCAGACAAATTGTTCTGTTGCCTAATGTGTTAATGGGTCACAGCAAGAAGTGGGTCGTCAAATGAAATATTAACAGAAAATGGGTTGCCTTGGCTGGCTTGAAAATATACTGAGATGTACTGGCTTGGGATGATTCATTGTTCAGTTCACAATGAACAGAGACATGCAGTGAAAAAGTGGAAAGGTAAAGTCTGGCAGAACATCAAGCACGTAGGCACTCGAGAAGCTCAGTCCTTCGTGTCTGTCCGAACAAATACAAACACAACATACAGAATCACTCTATATCTAAGTAGCTTGTCCCCCATTGTATAGGATTTGTGAAATTGGCTACCAAAAGATGCATTTGATAGAACATACAGAGCAAACTGAACACATTTAACAACAGATTTGATCCAAAATGTCTGTATAGGCTCCTAGATTGTCATGAAATGGTGTTGGCCTACTTCCCAGCAGCTTCCTTCTTTATACCTTGATGATAGACTTAACATCCAAAAGCTTATTAGCCTTTTAGGTCCCCTTCTTTTTTAGCATGCAACGATGACATATACTTTCTGGATATGTAGTCTGCAATGTAAGGTGGCTAAACCTTTAGTTTACCCATGAGATGGGATTTCAGAGGCAGAAAGAAGTGGGGGAGGTGAAACAGAGGTTCATAGCCTGCCAATTCAATTCCCCTCAGGAAAGTTGCTGCGCGACTGAATGGATGATCTGTCAATGACTGTATCCTTGGTGTGCGGGTTCAATCTTTCTATCAGAAACTTGGTTGACTGATTGTTCTACTCCTGCTTCTGTTCGATTGATCTCTAATCTACTGCAGTTTGTCTTGTGTCTACTGAGGATGTCATTCACAATAGGTTGGAGAAGAAGTCTAGGGCCATTTGGCTATACTGTATGTACCCTCGGTTCTGTTTTGATGAGCCACATAATTGCTTTTAATGGACAGTTAATGTTCCCAAGTGATCCACAGTTTAGGCTTTATTTAAAGTAATCAAGGATAATGCAAAACAGGGCAGCACATTATGCTATACATGGAGAAACATGACAAATGAAGCAACGACAAAGACGGTAACAGTAGTTCATTGCTGTAGTGCATTTTTTAAATGTGCAAAAACAATGGTGAATTTTTTGGGTCAATGGATCATACGGGATGCAATTTCATACGTACATTAAAACATGGTAGCTTTTATTTATTATCCTTACTCTCGAAATGTACTAATATGTCATTCCACAGTATCTACTTAGCTCTTAACATCCTGACAGCTTAGTCTTTGTTGAATATGTTGATCAAGATAAGGTTAATCAGGGTAATCCACCTTTAATAATGAGACAGAACTAATGAGCTATATACGTTATGCAGGGACATTTCACTGTTAATTACCTTTGCAATGATTTCAAACTGACGACATGGATTGCATATGTCATTTTAAATATCTGCACGCCATTAAATCTATTTGTTTAGCAGCTATTTATCCTGAATGTGTTTGTGTCAACGTGTACACACTACTTCGACTGCATGAAGTTAGCAGTTTAGGATGTCCTCCCCCGACTCCGGCAAGCACATATACAAAACGCTGTCACCCATTTGTCTCGGTCTCCCTCACTTTCCCTCTCTTCCGGTGAGCTCAGTGAGACGGGTGTGATGTGCGCCGCATCACAGCCCCCGCACAGCTTGTTACTATAGCAACACAGGAGACAGAGAACAAGACAATTATAGAAAGACAGAGATGGAGTGAGAATGTGTGTGATGGAGAGAAAGTTTGCATGGGGGGGATCAGGATGTTTAATTTGTGCACCGTACACATGCCTCCATCTGTTTCCCGTTACTATCATTGAGGACATTTCCCAATATTCCATGGATATCCATTGGGTTATTAAGGTCACCGATTGAAAGCTTAAGCTGATTTTTCAATGTAGACACATTAATAATTTGGCACACTATTCTGTTCCTACAATTGCTTCCATCTAGAATCCGGGGAAAGTCTTTGAGTTCTTTAGGACAGTGTTAACAAATTGTGAGGTTAAACGAGATCCGAAAATACTGTAGTCTGTGCCACACATTATTAAACATTTACTGTATATCAGGGGTCGGCAACCCCTGGCACACGTGCCAGCATTGGCACGCGGCACCGTAACCAGTGGCACACTAGGAATAAGTGGAATAAGTGTGCAAAATATTTAAATTAATTTTCGGATCCTGAACGCGAGACCGCCGCCAGAGCGCGTCTCCCCGTTACCTGCAGAAGGAAGCCATGCACGCAACGCAGCCCCGCTCTCTTTAACTCCAGGTGACTTTCTGCCGCTTTCCTCCGTGGTGCAGTGCTGATCGTTTCACCACGGAGGAAAGCACTTCACTAATTGCAGTACCCATAAGGAGCTGTACAAATGACGCAGTTTTTGCGTGGCTGTGTTTATTTAGTTGAAAGCCCAGTGGCGATCTGCTCATCTCTCATCGAAATAATATGCTACAAAGGGGCGGACTGGCCATCCCAGACCGTAGTCGAGGAGGGCAGAAGCAACAAGCTTCAGGTTCAATAACCCACTTTAGCTTAAATGACTGGAGAGAGGCGAGCTCTTCTTGGGAGGACGTTGCATTTATTTAGCTGTTCTTCTGTTTCACAAAATACATCACAGACCTCTGTTTTTCTGCTTTCCCGTTTCACTTCCAGAAACATACACACGTTCCCTCACTGTCGCTCTACCATTCACACACACATGCACAAGCCGCACCCCTCTCTCCCCCCCCCCCCCCCCCCCCCCGTTGATAATTCTCGATCGTTGGCACGCTGATAACATTTTTTATTTTTTTAAATGGCACTTCATATCAAAAAGGTTGCCGACCCCTGCTGTATATAAATGGATCCAGTGTGGAGACTTTATAGAATAAAACATCCTGTAAATGCAGACTTACAATACAATCTCAAAAGCACAAGGAGTGCAGCAAACCCTCACCTGGTAGAGACCGTTCACCGTGTGTCACTCCTGCAGAGTCCCTGCTACAGCGCCCTGGGTTTGATCCCTGCTGGGCTCCTACAGCTGCATGCTCCCCCCCCCCCCCTCTCACCTGATTATCCTGTTTCTTTCCTCGCTAACACTAGCCAAAAATCAGAAATACTGAAAAACACAAATAAAAAAAAAAAGGGTCGGGGGATTGTCAATAAATACAAACAAAATGAAAGCAAAGGTGTATCAGAAGATCAGTCGACAAACATTGCCTCCAGAGAAAAGCTATTAAAATGTGTTGCTAATAAAAAATACTAACGATAACATTTCTAAAGTAATAAAGTTTCTTACCAATGCAGCATAAAGCTTTTATGTGGGAAAATCCATTGCTGACATTGATGAGTTTAAGCAAACCACATTATTGAGCATGCGCTAACACCAGAGACACACTGTAGCCAAAGAGATTGATTTCCACAGAAAATACATTGCTCCCCAGACAGCAGAGTTTACTAACATTAACTGTGTTAATTAGGACACACAGAGGACAAGCAGCATTTTCTACTATCCTCTATGCGCTCAGAGTATAAACCGATTCAAGAATAATATTTCCCGCTGAAAGAATACCCAGCTACTGTGGTTTAAAGCTGTGAGAAGTGGATCAGTGCTGTGGGTGAAAAGGCAAACAAAACCACTAAATCTGTACATTATATCTTTACCTGCCATTACAGTAAAAACCCATGTCTAACGATACCCTTGTAAATCCATGTTTATACACAGATGTATGATGTATATTAGCTTATATGTAATATACTGTATCCTGACTAAAAAAATGTATCTAGTATGTTACATCTGATTCATTAGCTATTTATTCATCGATCAATCAATATTATATATACATAATTATGTATTATATAAGTTGTCTCAATGATTTACTCCCTTTTTTAATGCAAATAAGCCACATACAAACGCCGGAAGGGTTTAGGAGCGGGAGAAAAAGAGTAGAGTGCTGCTTGAGATATATGTGGTACCAATGAGATGTGTGAATGTCATTCAAATCCAAACGAACATGCAGCTAATTTACCGTAGATCTGTCTAGTTATCTCTTTTTCTTTCCTTCGACACATACACTCTCAGGATTCTGTGGGCGATAATCTGGATGTCTCGTTACCGGGCATTATCTGCACCTCTCCTTGCTAATCTCTGCTGTCAAACAGACAGTGTGTGTGTATGCGTGCGTGTGTGTGCGTGCGTGCGTGCGTGTGTGTGTGTGTGTGTGTGCGTGCGTGTGTGTGCGTGCGTGCGTGCGCGTGTGTATGTGTGCAGCCCAGCAGTATAATTATTGCCGTTGTGTAAAGCAGGGAATAGTGACTGCTGCTTTTAAGCTGCCGGTCCGTCATTAGGGTTACACAAGATGGTCCATTAATGGCTGTGTGTGTGTGCATGAGTGAAGAGAAGAGTGTGTGGTAATAATATACTTGGCATTGGAGATTGTTGTCTTAAATGTCCATGGCCTGTGATGGCCTGTCGCGGTTCATCTCATTTAGCTGCTGCTTTGGTCCAAAGTGACTTGCAACAAGTGCAATCTACCAATGTTGATGACCTCAGGAAAGCAAGAGACCTGCAATTGCATTGAATAAGCCTGGTGCGCTAGTTTGAAATAGACCAAACCATAAGTAGAGCAGTTATCATTATTAATCTTTCTTAATTTCTTAAATTAAGTTCTTTTTTTGAATTTGTTATCCAAGTTTAGTTGAAACCGGTAGGTTCTCAGTCTTTACAGTGATGGAAGATGAATTTCAGCAGTATATAGTGTGTATTGGTTTAATATTAATGCCATATAAACATTTTCATAGTATTTATAATATAATAACTATGGTTATGATTTTTGGTTGTGTGTCATATTAGCGTAGGTTCATAACGGGTCGCTGTAATCCTTCCTTGTATCCTGACTAGTCATCATTTACACTGAATGGAAATGTCTATGCCAAATAACGACACAGCTTAACTTCGACTCTCACCTCTCAGTCTGGTCCCGGACGTTGCCTTTGAAGTCAGTTAAACGACTTGGCTCTGGCAGAGTGGTCTTAGGATGTAGAAACTGAGAAATTGGAGGAGTGCTGAGAGGAAAGTAAGATGATGTAGAACAGGTTGGAAAAGCAGAGACGTAAAGAGGATCAGGGAGCGAGAGACCAAAAGGCCACCGTGGTGATAAAGATGAAGCAGAAATAAGAGGGAGAGAGTAATGTTACATTGGTGGTGTAATACCTGAGAAGGTGATATTACATTGTCCGCTGTGCTGAATATGAGAGATGACACTTTTATGTGTGGAGCAATAAAAAGTGATGAGGCCAGACTGGGAGGAAGAGGCAGAATATACAGCTTCTTTCTCTCTATAACTCTCCACCCACTGACATTATTCCTCCATTTCTCTTGCCTTGTGTTTCTCTCTCTCTCCACTCTCTCCATTTTTCTCCACCTTGTAAAGAAACACAGATACAAAACACTGCCTTCTTCCGTTTGATCCACCCTTCTGTCAGTCATTGTATCTCCGCCCCTAGAGATCATATCTGTGCCACTTCGTCCTCACTCTCTTGTCTCTCTCAATCTTGTCTTATCTCTGTGGATTTAGTTGACTTGAACCTCTCCACTCTGGGTGTTTTTCTCACGCTCTTCAGAGTCTGCTGTTTCGTTCCTTTTTGCCATTTCATTTTACTTTTTTTATTCAACCTTTATTTAACCAGGAAGGTCTCATTGGGATAACAAAAATCTCTTTTTCATGAGATTCCTGGCCATGATAGGAAGCAGCACAGTTAAAAACACATATTCAAAACAAAAACTGAGAACATAATGGTCACAATCAGATCATCATCTTAAAAAGCATCTCCAGACAGAGTTGTCTGCTTCTCGGTCATTAAGAAGTACTTTAAAATTGGTTAGAGGGACCAGCTCTCTGAGTTTCAGTTCATGTTGCACCTGGTTCCAAGCAAATGGAGCAGCGCTACTGAATACCCTTTTCCCCAGCTCAAAGTTGTTTTAGGGACAGTTAGCGGAAACCAGTCCTCAGAACAAAGCCGATGTGTTCCTGTACTATTCTGACGGATGTAAATCTGAAAATAAAGCTGGAGAGCACCAAGAAAAGCCTATGGGTGTGCCAAAGCTTTTGTCTACGGGTGGTCAGAGCAGACCATCGAATCCAAGCATACAAGCCGCAATGGTGATGAAGGGTTTTAAGGTTTGTAATGAACCTCAAGGCCTGTAGAAGACGTATTAACATAAACCACATCACCATGGTCCAGCACCGACATAAAGGTTGCAGCAAAACATTTCTTTGGCCTCGAGAGAGAACAAGACTAGTTTCTAAAGTAGAAACCTAATTCAGTTGTCATTTGTATTTAACCTGCTGTTGAATGTGTGGCTTAAGAGACAGATAATTGTCATCCTCACTGCTTTCAATGTTTTAATTTAAATGTTGAACTGTATTTGTTGTCCATATAGGAGAGACAAGTCAAAACATACTTTTCATTTCACTCCCATACTCACGCACATGCACACTATTCAACAGATACGATTTGTTGCTGAACCAATGTATGAGAATGTATTTGTGTGTCTTCTAAATATACGTGTGTGTGTGTGTGTGTGTGTGTGTGTGTGTGTGTGTGTGTGTGTGTGTGTGTGTGTGTGTGTGTGTGTGTGTGTGTGTGTGTGTGTGTGTGTGTGTGTGTGTGTGTGTGTGTGTGTGTGTGTGTGTGTGTGTGTGTGTGTGTGTGTCTCTCTCTCTCTCACGGTTAGCTGCGCCCAGACAAAGACCCCAGCTGGAGTCGAATAATGTCTCTTATCTGCAGTCATCCATCTTTCTTTCCTTGTCCGCACTCCTTCTATCTCATTCTCTACCTCCCCACCTAAAGTTATTTTCACTCTTCATCTCCCTCTCTATTCCTCCTCATGTCACTGCTTTTTTTATTTGATCCAATAGTACCTCTGTTGGTCAGAGGGAAAATACAAATGGACAATTGGTTTTTGTTCTCATTTACCATGCATCACAGTCAGTCAGTCACAACTTAAATTAAATTCAAGCTGTATGTTGTTCAGCTTACAGTAGAACAAAGCTCTGCCAATATACAAATGGAAATGCAAGGTCCACTTCACTAAAGTGTTCATGCCCTCTACAACACATTCCTATTATACTGTAATATACGGTGAATAGAAATACAAAGCAAACACCAATTTATTGTAATCACATGATTATTTATATTTCAAAGAAGACTATTAAATGTGCTTTTAACATTACATATGGATGTGTTTTTGTGCAGGTGGGATATTAGCATTGACATTTGAAAGTGCTCATCCACTTTACAAATGCAATGATTGATTTAAGTGTCAACAAAGTCATTCATTTAAAGTGTTTCACTTAACTGCAAACTGTGTATATGAATAAGAGACCAATGCCATGCTTTTTGCACATGAGGCATACATTGTTTCCAATTATGCAGTAGGTAGAGACATTATGATATGCCTTTTGGAAGAAAGTGTAATACAGATATTTTCCTTTCTCTTACAGACATCAGTGCTTTTTTTACCCTCTTTCTCTTTCCTTTTTAGAATCTGTATTTGTTGAAGCCATTGCTAATTACTATTTTTAACTGGCCTTCTAACCCTGCCTCCTTCTACCTTACTCTACCCCACACTTACATTGATTCCAAGTAGATTTGTGCAGTAATGAAAACAAATTGAATTGGATATTTGCCAATGTTTTGCCTCCATAACGGCATGTGATCATATGGACTTAACATTAACGTCTTCCAACAACTTCTGTTACAATTAAATACTTCTCAATTGCTTTAAACATTGATAAAAATGACATTTAGTCCAACAAGTGAGAGTGAGTTTGAACAGGCCCTGAAGGTCAATACACATTGTTGATGTTAGCATTCTAAAAATGGAGCTGGGAAATAGATATCCTTTCTCTTCATTAGGGAGAAGACTGTCTGTTTCTGTCACGACTTATTCTGTCTCCTCGTCCCTCCCTCTCCAAGTAACCTTCTCTGAGCTATAGTTCGTGTCAATGTGTCGGTACAGAATAAAAAAAGGATATGAATAGATTGTCTGACTACCGCTTTTTGATTTGTGCATGTATTAGAAAAAGGGGGACAACAGTAATTCAGATGAGGCTCTGTAGATCCAGTTTTCTACTGTATTTTACATCTCTACCTGCCCTTCTCACACTCAGTCTTTATTGAATATGTTGGTGTCTTGGTAACTTTTGCTTTAAATTCTCCCTGTATACTGCCTCGACAGTTGTGATTCTGTCCCCCATATCAAATCAGAGTCTGTTTCTGAAGCCCAGGGGACATCAGCAGGGTTGCCAAGATCTGAAATACACTCAATGCTTAAAGTAGCCTGGACAGAGAGTCTGTGAATGAAGCTAGAAGAAGCAAAGACTGTGTACGTCGTCTATCTGTGTGACTTATCTACACAGACAACTGAGCCAGTAAAGCCATATCTAAGGTTTAAAAGGCTTTTTGTTGAACTATAATTTGGAAAAAGGGGTCACTTCGAGGCTATTTAAAGTGTCAACATTAGGGTCAAGATGGAAACATTGAGGAAAATAAAATGTTTTCATAGTAATACTAATGCTGTGACAGTAGGGTTGAAATGCAAATGTACAGTTGTGGTGATTTATACATTAAATGCTTATTTTTGTTGAAACGTTCGACATCCTTTAAAGATCTTTTGCATGTGTTTGTGTATCTGTGTGTGACATTAATCCATTCCTATTTCTCCCAGGCATTTGGGTTTCTAAATTGTAGTGACGATTTTCCAATGCAGTTATGGTTCTGTGTAAGATTAAGAAATGGTCTGGAAAATAAATAGCAAGTTCAAAGAACCTTTAAATGAAAGCCACAGATTGAACAGAAAGCAAGTGATGAATAGATTGAGAATGCACAGCGACAACACCTTAGGGCAGCAATATATAAAAGAGGAAATAAGCGTGAGAGAAATAGATAAAGACAGATGTATGAAGTGGAAGAAATTTGGAGAGAAGGAAAAAAAGAGGATCCTGACGTGGGGAGAAACCGGAAAGAGATGAGAGGTGAGGCACTGTCAGAAAAAATAGAGACCGAGGTTAATGAAGTGTGGCATGGATAGATGAGTAAAAGTGAACCTGCTGCCAAGGTAAGCAGGCGTGAGCTGTTCTGCCGTGTGTGTGTGTGTGTGTGTGCGCGTGTTATTGAATGATGGGCGTGTAAAGTGGTCCGATCACTCAGATAATTACACAGTTGGGTACACACACGGACACAGGCCCTGCATCCATCTCACTCAAAGACACACACACACACACACACACACACACACACACACACACACACACACACACACACACACACACACACACACACACACACACACACACACACACACACACACACACACACACACACACACACACACACACAGTCTCAGAGTTTAATGCCACTGTCTGTGTGAATGACCGTCCTGACATTTGGCTAAATTAGTTTTGCTGTTGTCATTGTGAACTTTGACCTCCGTTAGGTTGAGGATGTTTAAAGATGAGGTGTTCTGGTTGAAGTCTGGCAGGCATTTTCTTTTCAAATTACATCTTGCAAAAAAAAGGTCAAAGATCAGATTTTTCCTAAAGCCTCACTAAAAAGCCACCCACACGTTGATGGATTGCATATGGCTTAGCCCCTCATGTGACTCACACTTCATAGACAATGAAAAACATAAAGCATGTCTTTGACAATGTGTGCCATGTAGCCAAAATTGTTACTGGATTTGCGTTCTAAATCCAGAAGCCATTATTTAAAAATATAACATGCATTATTTCATCATAACATGCAACTTTGTGAGGTGTCTTAGCCTAAATGTCCTCTGGGAGAAACAACCCACTACATGATGAAAATCCAGGGCACTGATGCTCCTTTTTACCATCCATCAGAGGGGAGGGGCTGAATGAGGTAACTCTTATATCCCAGCTAGTGAGTGCTTGCCTTTATAAATTGAGACTGCATAGGATTAGCAAAAAGCACACCCTACTAGTGTTTTGCATAACAGTCTGCTGCAGATTACTTTGTGATGACACAAATGGACAGTTGTTGCTACAGTATGTTGTTGTGTTCAGGGAGCCTTCATCTACTTATGAGAGATGCATTTTTAATGCATTAAACCACTAAATAAACACTTTTCTTTTGTGGGACGACTGTTTGTTTGTTGTTCCGAGTTAGAATTTTGACAGCAGAGATTATGTATGTGCAGCTGTTGTGATGCCAACACTTAGGTTTTTGATGTCCAAAGACATCCGAAGCAGCTTACATTTTCTTTCTTGAATCCTTCCTGCTTTGCCAGATTGTAAACGTCTATCTGTGAGTGACCTGTGTTCTCTTTCCCCACCTGCGTTGTCTGTCACAGTAATTATTGTTGTCAGGTTAGGTTGGTGGACTGCTGGTGCGTTTGTGTATGTTCGTGTGCAGTATGTATGGTTGTAAGCAGCAGATGCTCATCTAGAATCTCTGCCAGGTTGCCATGGCAGCTAGTGAGTGGGTGGGTTGGGGTCGGGTGGCACGATGTTATTGAACTCAGACATTAATTACTAAATTGACCTATTGACAGCACAGCTTCAGATCAGATTCAAAAATGTTGCCTTATTTTCCCCAGCCTAACCAATCTCTCCACAACAGTGATTACACAACTGTCCAGATATGTACCCTGATATAACAAGGCTGGGATTGAAATGCATGCCTCCACTCTCACATCAAACCTGTATTGTGACAAAGCACAGCACGACTGAGGTCAAAGTGAAACAATAACGCAAATGAACATTTATTTTAAGCTGTGAATACCCAAACAATGTGGTTCATTCACAGATCATCAAATCAATTTAATTCAGATGAAATACTCCAAAGGGTTATCCCTGTTAAGCTGTAGGCGATGTAATAATACAGTGAGCTCTTGTTTTTGTTCTGTTTACAACACACGGCTCATGCTTTGATACTTTTAACTGTGGCCTTTACCATGTTTACCTTTGTCTCCTAATGATCACAGTGGGAGTTTTTCTATATGTTTCATTTGAAAAGAAATTCAGATATTTTTTAAAACTCTTTTCAATGATAAACCAAATCACCTTGTGAGCAGAAGTAGATTCTAATCTCCTTAAAACACAAGAGAATCAGAATACATTAGTCCCACAGAAGGGAAATGTACGTCTAAAGATTAATAAAAGATAAGAGTTCCATGAATGCTCCGACTCCAAAATATATGGCTCCATCGATTCCCTTCATCTTAACGCGACAGCCCATCTGAAACAGATTTGGAAAGAGGAAATTGGTGTCCCAATACCCGACAGCCGTCAAGACCATATCTTCCTCTATGCGTGTTAGGCATGGTCTCAAGCAGTAAAACGTTTTGGTTTTTTTCAAATACAAATGCTGAATTTGGAAAAAACGTATCCAATTACCAGTGATAATTTCAATACTTGCACGCTAGTTCAGGTCCTGTCCAAAAGTGAATGCTTTTCGGTTGTCAAATATGTAACACACTTGGAAAAGTTTATGGTATGAACCTTAATCCCGATCCTTTTACTGCCCACAACACACAACTTTCCTTCTAAAAAAATCACCATGTACTGGCTTTAGAAGTCTATTACTTTAATGCCCCCTTTAAATGAAATGCCCTTTTCATAAATGTTAGCTAAAGGACATCCTAAATCCCTAAATCCCCAAAACCTGAAAGCCCTACATTGAATATTTGAATAAGGCCAGCCTTTAACCGGATAAAAACTAGATGCTTTTTTAATTTATTTTCCTTTTTTATACACAAATTATTCTCAATTTTCAATGTATCTATTTAGTTAATAATAATAATAATTTTTATTTTACTTTTTATCTGTTGTGAGTATGTGGTATGTGGATGGGAGTGGTTATGGGGTATGTGATGGTTGCGTTGGAGTTAATAGAAGTGAGTGTGGGTGTGTATTTGGTTTATGTTTTTGTCATTGTGCTGATGTTTGGGGTACAATCAATAAAAAGATTTCAGAATGAAGAGTTGTGCTGGAACATTCAAGCTATTTATATATTTCTTTCACTGTTTGCTCACCCTCAGCTAGGCAACTGCCCTATTTGGTTTGGATATGCGTGTATACAGCTTTAAGAAATCCATTGTTTAGTACTGTCTAAACATGTGTATGTTAAAGACTGTTTTAGTTAAGATTGTACATGCCATGTTTCACAAAACTAAAGGGTAAAACATCATTTGTACTTGTTGTAAATTTGCATTCTACAAAGCAACCAAGGTTAACGGTAGCAGACAGAGCAAATGGAAGTAGATTTTCTGTAGATGCACGGAGCTGAAGCAAGGGTATGAATGCTTGAGTTAAAAATGTTACCAACTTGAATGAACTCTTGCATTTGATCTAAGTATTGTTGAACGGAGACATACAGGAAGGATTGGGAAGATTATCAGAGTTTTATCAATTTACCCGGAAATTGAGTTTCGGGTGAAGTCGGATCTCAGTCTGAGCTGAAACACACAGGGTTACTTCTTGTCCTCTCAGCTGCAGACTGTCAGGAAACTCATCCAGTCCTTTGTCAAAAGAGCAAATTAAGAACAAAATCCGTTTTGATTCTTAAGGCAACTTTCTTGATTTTTTTTTTTTAGAGACAAAGAGAGAATTTATCATGTTCACCACAGCGCTCTGCTTCTACTTGGCACTGCTCCCATAAGTCATTGATAGTGTGATCTATTGTTCAGCTCTAATGACACGTTTTTGATTGCATCTTTGTCTGGTTGTGATTAGGGCTGCAACTAACGATTATTTTGGTAGTCGACTAATCGGTCGATTATTTTTTCGATTAGTCGACTAATCTAACGATTATTTCTGTCACACCCTCCATCTCTGCTTCCTGTGGGCACGGCTCCTTTTCCGGGCTCCAGTGCATGTTCTACCTCAAGTCTGCACACCTGTGAATGTCACCCTGTTGTCCAGTCCCAGGATCAATTCAATCGCATTTTATTCTTGTCATTTCGCAGACCCTTGTTAATTATTATTTTAAGTTTGGAATTAATTACAGCGTCCATAAAGCTCTAGTGTGCTCTACTACGCTGTAAGCTTGGCGCTGTTTAGCAGCTCGTTGGTGGACACGCAGCCTCAACATAACTGAAATAGCGTTTGCTTAGCAAGCATTAACCATGAGACGTTCTGTTTTCCAACATGTAAGCTAACGTAAACATGACTATGGCTAACTTGCTCAAACTTACCCATGATCCAAAGTAGCAGTCCTCACGGTTCCAGGGTGCTTGCGTTTTAAATGCTCGTGCATCACTGTAGTGCTGCCGTGGAATGCCAATTCCCCTTTACAAATTCTGCATTTCACTGACTTCTTTGGCTTGTCGTCTGTGAAATACTCCCACACTTTCGAAACTCTCGGTCTCGCTTTTTTGAGCTCTTCATCACCCTCATTCTCTCTCCTTTCCGCCATCGTTCGTATTCTTTCTTCTTTGTTAGTACAGAATGCAGTCATGGCAGACAATGGAGAGTATACTGCCCCCAGCACTTCCTGTAGTGCATTGCAGTTACAAATGAACATTTGCGCAGTTTTGAATTAACGTTACCGGCTCTCTGATTGTTTTTATACGACGCGTCGACACTAAAATTCCGCGTCGACGAATTTTTATGATCGACGTCGTCGATTATGTCGACTAATCGTTGCAGCCCTAGTTGTGATGATAGCTGGTTGAACTCAATTGCAACTGTTACAAATCTTAAACAAGGGGGAAGACATCAGATAATATAGTCATGAGTTTCAAGATGCATCACATATATGTTTGTTGAGGGCTTTTTAGTTTTTCTGTTATCAATAATCACTGGTTGACTTTTGCTGGAACTCAGAGTAAAAAACATTCGGCTTGGGGCAAATTTCACCACCAGGAAAGAACGAAGGGACAATTAATAATCATTTGCAAATGAGTTCCACTTTCTATTTATACTTTAAATGAACAGAATGGAAAGGAAATGGCCTCAGGCCTCAGTGTCTAGAATTGGTTCGTAAAGTTCTGCTTTAGGTAGTGCATTGGCCTACAATATTGGCATACTGTACTATTATGCAAATAGCATTTCCAATATTGGTAGAGACAGGCCATCTGAAGTTAATTGAATAGTGAATAGAAAGTGTGTGTGTGTGTGTGTGTGTGTGTGTGTGTGTGTGTGTGTGTGTGTGTGTGTGTGTGTGTGTGTGTGTGTGTGTGTGTGTGTGTGTGTGTGTGTGTGTGTGTGTGTGTGTGTGTGTGTGTGTGTGTGTGTGTGTGTGTGTGTGTGTGTGTGTGTGTGTGTGTTCTTAAAATCCAGTGTGCTCTAATGAGACACAAAGTACAGGCAGCAGGTTGAGTGTGGGATGGAAACCATGGTAACAGCCTTGCTCTCTTAGACATGTGGAGAGACAGACAGAGAGTACGAGAGATACAACGAGGATGTTATTAATGATAGTGGTATTGATCAAAAATAGAATGAGTGTTTGATTAGCCTGGATGACACACACTCACCTAGACAACCATCCCCCCCTTACACACACATAGATGCACAAACAAACTCTCATTGCACTCTCTTAAAAATGTATACATTGAGCCTGAGGCTTCCCCTAGAGCCATCTTCTAGCAGCAACATCGCCTACATACTTGCATACTATAAATGTCGATCAGTGAACATCCGTGGGTATCTTTGATGCACTTTCTAGTTATACAGAGGACTTGATAATGTTGTGGTTGGAGGAACATGGCTTCAAAATCGGGTGGGAGGAATTAATTTGTCATACTTTATCAGTGACTGCGTTTTGGGCTTGTGTCAATCACTGCCAATCACATTAGCCCCTCTCATCCCTTTTAAATCTGCCCACCAGGATTTACTGACGCTTTGGAATTGAACAGTCCAGTCTACTAAGCGGATACTAATATCCTCTAAAGAGCAGGTTATTTGCATTTAGGTTAACTACTTAAATCATAGTTTGGGGATTCGCTGAAAGACTGCTCACCATGTTTTTCCATACTTCAGCAATTAGAAATCCTTCATTTGTCCTTCAGCAGGTAAACTAATAGCAGCACAAGTAGACTTAGATAAACATAAATAAAATCATATAGGTTCAAACAAATAAGTACACTGACAAATGGGAAAAAATAAGTTAAAGTATATTCTTTTCTTTAAAGTCAACATAGATAATGAAGGAGCCTGGAACGTAACAAATTGTAAATAAAGTGTTCCATGATAAAGCATTAGGATTTCATACTAAAGGGTTTTAGTTTGTACGGAAGAGGATTAGAGCCACATGATTTTTTTTTGGGAGGATTTGAATTTTTTATTTTATTTTTGGGCAAAAAAAAATCTGACTTTAAAGTCAGAATTCTGAGAAAAAAGTCAGAATTCTGAGATTAAAGTCAGAATTCTGACTTTTTTCTCCCCAAAAATATTATGTTTTTTTGTTCTGAGGAAAAAGTCATAATTCTGAGAATAAAGTCAGAATTCTGAGATTAAAGTCAAAATTCTGATTAAAAAAAAGTCAGAATTCTGAATTTTTTCTCCCAAAAAATATTATGTTTTTTTGTTCTTAGGAAAAAGTCATAATTCTGAGAATAAAGTCAGAATTCTGAGATTAAAGTCAAAATTCTGATTAAAAAAAAGTCAGAATTCTGAATTTTTTCTCCCAAAAAATATTATGTTTTTTTGTTCTTAGGAAAAAGTCATAATTCTGAGATTAAAGTCAGAATTCTGAGATTAAAGTCAAAATTCTGATTAAAAAAAAGTCAGAATTCTGAATTTTTTCTCAGCACAATTTTTTTTTTATGTGGCCCTAATCCTCTTCCGTAAATTTGAAACTCTTTACTTGAGGTAAAATAATGTTGTGGTACAATTACAGAAATAAAGACCTAAAGCATTGTGTTCAGCCTCGAGAACAAGATTTTACTTTTTGAAAGATGGTAACATTCAACCCCTACTGTGTCTCACCGCCTACTATGACAAATTACACCAAACGTGAGAACACTACACCATTGCATAGCATTTTCATGGTGTTCAAATAGAAACATTTTCCTACATAAGTGATCCCTGCTTTTTACCAGCGTATTCCAGGACATTCAGCAATGAGTATTCAATAAAAACAGAGTTCATCTCATTTTTAAATCTCACTTTAATTACGCCCTAGGAAACTAATCTGAGATCATGAGAACAGTTTTTGATTTTCATGTTACTAAACAATAAACATGTTTCAATTATAAAATAATGATGTGGTTTACAAAAGAAACTGGATGTTTATTTGTGTTAGTCCATCATGTGTGGGAGTTACAGTGCTGATTGTGAAGTGATAAAAATCTGATTTTCTATTTGTGTTAGACAGAGAACAGAGATGTCCGTGATTTGTACTGGGAGCTTATGCAACATTAGGTAGTACAATTTATTAAATACTTATATTTGACCAGACAGGATCTTTTAGTGGGAGTGAAGCCATTTGGTCAGACAGTAAGATCACATTTGCTCATTTGAATTAGTGACAACTTTCTAGAAATACATTTAGACTTTAGACATTCAGGTGATGATTATTGCAGGTGTTTTTATGTGTGTTTGTTGCTCACATGTCACACTTGTCGTTCTGCTTTTGATGAGTTTCATGTGTGATCTGCTGGGAAAATTGCCAAACAGGTGAAAAGCTAAATAATTATAGGTAAAAGAAAGTAAAATGCTCCAAAATCATAACAACAAAATATAAATGCAACACAAGAGAGATAAACATAGTGTGCATGTGTTTGGATTATCATATATTTGTGTATGTGAATGTCTGCAAAGGAACAAACATGAAAACAAACAGTAAGAAATGAGAATAAATATATTGGTTGATGGATGCAGTGGAATGTCAGAGTTGGAGGAATGGATGTATAAAAAAGAGCGAAGGGGCTCAAGGGAGACATGAATGTGTTAATGAGAGGTTGAAAGAGACGGATGTGGAGAGAAAACAAAATAAGAAATCTATCAACACAGGAAGTGCTGATCAATGATTGATTGTTTGATTTTGGATTGGTTTTCACTGCCTCACTCATCAATCTCTTTGATTTGTATGTCTTCATTTTTCTCTCACTACTGTGTTTCTCACTCTTCCACCCGCTGTGTCTCCGTCAATACAACACTTTGTTAAACACAGGAGCAAATAGCCTACTCAAGTAAAGACATCAAATGCTGTTTGTTTTCCCCTCAGGGGAGCTACTTATTGATCCACTATGAGGACATGTGGTGATAGCACTTTATCGCTCTGCATGGGACGCGTCCTCTGCATGACACCAGACCTGAACAACGGTCAATGGTTTGAGCAGCAATAGGTATCGCTAAAAGTTTAAAACAAGGCAGAACTATTTCAAGCCCTATGGATTTTTTTTCTAATCTACAAGACTTATCTTTCATGAAGATGGCTTTATCTCATGGCTTTCTGTTATCCAGTTATTACCAGTCCAACATATTTAAATGTCTCTGGTCATGACTCTGGTGAAAAGTAAAAAATCTAAGTTATTCTTTATAGAGCCTGCCTTTCAAATTTCTCAATAAACAGATCATTTACTGGAGGTCCTTCATTGTGTCTGAACATTGAAGACTTCTGTGACACGTTGACGTAATTATAGGAAACCCTGGATGTGCTAATAATTCAAATAGCCAAATTCAACAAACTGTTATTGAAATACTTATTAATGCTACAGCCAAAGGGCCAACCCCAAATCTTCTTAGCTCGCGTCCTCTTCACATGAAAAATCCCTAATGTCTAATTATGACTCATCGCAATGGGTCCTGGTTGTAAATGTGTGGGAGTTATCATCAAGCCAATCAACAAGTGATTCAGTCACTTTGAAAGGCTCACAGAGGTAACATTAGACAGTAATAGATAATGAAAAAACATATATTAGAGGAATTTCACAACATTTTTCCTTTTAGAATTATATTTTGACCACTTAACTTATACTTTTTTTAACTAAATAAATGAGCTCATTTCTTAATATATCTGTGCCCAATAAAGTAGCGTTTTCTCACGTATCTGTGGCAACAAGCTTTTTCAACAGAACCACTGCAAAATCCCAATCCGCTACCACTTAAGAAATGTGACACCACACAATCACACCCACATTTCATACAGGCGTTATCTATCCGGTAATGGATAGCCATCTAGAAATGCTTCCACCATGATTTATGACAACTGCTTAGAGGCAGAGGGTGACGAGAAGAACAACATAAATACAAATAAAAAGGTAGAGACACAAATGGAAAGCTGTTCACACACACACACACACACACACACACACACACACACACACACACACACACACACACACACACACACACACACACACACACACACACACACACACACACACACACACACACACACACACACACACACACACACACACCCCACACACAATAACACAAACATGTTCGGTCTACGATCAGGCTACAGCTGGAAGTCCTGCTGCAGGAGGAAAGTAGTTTTGTTCTCTGGAGGCTCAGAGAAAGAGAGACAGAAGGAACGAAGGAAAGAAAGAAAGACTTCTACTAGAAGAGCTTTGTATCATTGTCCTGCTTGAGGCAAAGTTGGCAGTATATTTGAAAGGAGGACAGAAGATTTGTCTCTCACTCCCACTTTGGTCTCTTTCTTTCCCATCCTCTCTTTATCTATCCCTTCCACACACACACACACACACACACACACACACACACACACACACACACACACACACACACACACACACACACACACACACACACACTCTGCCATCTGTGCTTCCTTGAGGAGAAATAAACCCACATTTCCCTCTCCCCAAAAAATGCAAACTACAGCGATACATCTCCACAGTTTGTCAGTGTGTGTTTTGTGAGGTAGTTATATTCGTTTCTCTGGTGTCTGACGGGCACGGCTGCTGAGCTGCAGCCAAAATACTCCATTTGACCTAGATCATCTCAGCACCCAGGCTGGTGTCTATGCGTAATGTTTATGCCTATTTGTCAGCAATATGACTACTTTTGGACTTTGCCTATAATGATGTAAGAGCTCCCTCCCACATGTCCTCCCAGCTAACCATCCTGTCTGTCTCTCCTTTCATTGGATTTCTTCCTGATTAGGTATTTCTGCTTCTGTCTCTCTCACTCTCTTCCCCTGTCTTTTTGTTCCTCATTCATTTTGTTTATTTCTTTCTCTGGAAACTAGAGCACTCGGTGTGTGTGTGTGTGTGTGTGTGTGTGTGTGTGTGTGTGTGTGTGTGTGTGTGTGTGTGTGTGTGTGTGTGTGTGTGTGTGTGTGTGTGTGTGTGTGTGTGTGTGTGTGTGTGTGTGTGTGTGTGTGTGTGTGTGTGTGTGTGTGTGTGTGTGTGTGTGTGTGTGTGTGTGTGTGTGTGTGTGTGTGTGTGTGTGTGTGTGTGTGTGTGTGTGTGTGTGTGTGTGTGTGTGTGTGTGTCAGAGAAATAGGCTTTATTTGTGTTACCCTTGTGCTTCACATGTTGACCTTAAAATGGAATTTCCTCCAATAAGAGGCATGTCAGCTGTTCACCACACACACACACACACCGTCCCTCTCTCTCTCTCTCTCTCTCTCTCTCTCTCTCTCTCAAACACCTACATAGTTGTGTACTCTAAGTCCAGCTCTTAAGAGACATTTCAGTAATGGGCTCAAGAGGCAAACCCACTCATCTTCACAAATACATTATAATTTTCAAGTACTATAGAAGCGGCTAATCAGTTTTCTTAATTCAACCACTAGTTAAATCCTATAGGTGCTGACACTATGAAAAGTCCACAGACAAAACACCTGCCAGAGGCTTCCTTTTTATAATAGAGGCTCTCTCAAACAAACAGGGACTCTGAAAGCATTAATGGAGATCAGATAAGGTGTAAGCGTTTGCTTCTGGCAGGATTTTACTGAGCAGTAAAAACTTCCATTGAGTCACCCTCATTATTCAACCTTCAGTTACAATAGACTGAACAAATCACAAAGACAATTCCCACCTATTTCCACCTCCATCTTGATGGAATGACGTCTGAAAAGCATCAAATGCCCGAATGAGTTCTCTAAATGTCTTGTGCAGCATAACTATAAATACTTTGGTATGATCAAATGATTTCACTACATATTCGGGGAAATTATGCAAATGTTGATTTGAGCAGGTTTTTTTTTTCTTTCACGTTAAATCGATGGAGTTAACGTTTCTGCTTTGTCTCTCCTTGTGTTTCTTGCAGTGATGGATGGGCCGACCGGTATGATGTAACTGATGGTTTTGTTAGGGAAGCAGCAGGTGGCATTACCATCAAGCTCCAGTCGGCTGATGTGAAATGGTTTGATGATTACTACCTTAAACTTCGTCCAGAAAACAACCCCAGAAACCCCTGGTTTCCAGAGTTCTGGCAGCATCGTTTCCACTGTCGACTTAAAGGTCACCCACAGGAGAACAACAAATTCAACCGCACCTGTGGCAGTGAGTACAGACGCAAAACACAAACGAGGACAGTGGACAAAGGGTTTCTGAGTTACAGCTGTACTGTACTTCTGTTGACCACAGTGATACAGAGGGAGAGAGGCTGCATCAACATAACAGGCTCCCTTAACAATCTGCATTTTTATAGGCTTTCATAATGGCTACTATTAATGCAAAAAACATTAGAACAGACCTGCTGAACGCACACGCACCTTATGGTTGAACACAGCTTTCAGGTTTATCTGGAGATATCCCTTGAGGCTGAGTGCACCCTCTCTTTATGTCTTTGTATTCGTCACCCCCCCATCGTTCTCTCTCCCTTTCAATCCCTCCATTCATAGGCAAAACTGCGTGTGAGAGCTGAATCAAAGGAAGTCATGTCTCATGTATTCTAATGAAACGGGACGTGAAATACAAATGAACAGGACACAGAAAGAGGCAGACAGAAATGAGATGTGGAGGTGGGAGGTGTCCGATGAGAAAGGAATGAGAGTGGTCTTTGATGTCAGGAGGGGAAAAAAAGCACACTGATTTTCATTTAACTAGAAGGGAAATTAAGGGTTTCTCTGATATACCTGCCTCTTTTATCCATCCTTCCTCACCCACCAACCTCCCCTCTCCCCTCCCATTTTGTTGCAGAGCGAGAGTCGCTTCGGCAGCAGTATGCACAGGACACCAAGATGGGGTTTGTCATAAATGCCATCTACTCGATGGCATATGGCCTGCATAACATGCAACGGGCACTCTGCCCAGGCTATCAGGTAGGTACTGCTCTGATGGATGAGTGGGGGGACAGACTACGACAAAGCAAGGAAACAAAGAAGGGAGAGGAAGGGGTGAAATGGACAATGGTGGGGGGAGAGAAAGGAACTAGCTGGGTGTTGCTGCATTATTACACACATCAGACATTTTTGACCAATTGTCAGACTCCATACATTTACACACAACCTAAAAAATGTAAGATAGGAACCTGGATGATCACATAAACTATTCTGTATTTTTCGATACAGCTAACATTTTAGACAATTTTAGCTAACAAAGAAAAAATACATCAGTGCTGCTTATCCTTGAATTCGGCCATAATAGACCAACCTTTCTGTGAACTACTTGAGATTTTTTCCTTGCAGACATGGTTATTGAAATGTAATATTTCAGACTAAGTTTTGACTAAATGACATGATCCAGCTTGGCACTTATTAGCCTGAATGTGACAGTCATGGAAGAAACCCTGCTACTCTATACTTTTCAATGTTCATAACACTCCATGGAAGGATTCACCTTCTATGCAAGTCTTTGTATTGACTCAAATGTATCATTATGTTAATGTGTTAATCCAACTGGCCAATAATCATGTTTTGAGTAATATTTTACTGTTAATATGCTTTTCCATTCAGTTCTTAAAATGTCAATTAAATCAACAGGAATGTCCATTGATCAACATTACTTCTGTGCACACACAAATCCATCTATTCCATTTGTTAAGCTGTGGGTCATTTTTGTTGGATATGACACGATTGCTTATGTATTTTAAGGGCCTGTGTGATGCCATGCGACCTATAGATGGTTCTATGCTGCTAGACTTCTTGATGAAAACCAACTTCACCGGAGTGTCAGGAGAGGGAATCTTATTTGATAAGAATGGAGACTCACCTGGCAGGTACGCGGTTAATCCCATTGATTTATTTTGTGTCTGGCCTTTTGGCTTGACACGACATGTGGTTTTTAATATGTTGAATGAAACCTGTATGTGAAACTTTCCATCCACAGGTACGAAATAATGAACTTCAAGAAGATGGGGAAGGACTACTATGACTATATTAATGTTGGCAGTTGGGACAACAGAGGCTTGAAGATAGATGATGATGAAATCTGGCCCAACAAGGAAGGCATCATCAAGTCAGTCTGCAGTGAACCCTGTGACAAAGCACAGATAAAGGTAAGAAGTTTGCTAAGGTAACTGCAGGCGATACTGTGAGTCCAGCACTCTGCCTTGGAGCTTGACCATACACAATAAATGTTCTTTGTTGGAATAGATTACACATATTTTACTACCTATTTCAAATGAATTAAAATGACATTAAATCAAATTGTCATAATGAATAATAAAAGACTCCATGTAACACAGCGGCTGGTGCACGAGGGTTCCCAACGTGTACAAAGGTACTGAAGACATTTTGCATCTGTCCCCTCCAGGTGATCCGTAAAGGGGAGGTGAGCTGCTGCTGGACATGCACTCCCTGTAAAGAAAATGAGTTTGTGTTCGACGAGTACACCTGCCGAGCCTGTGAACTGGGCTCCTGGCCGACCTTTGACCTCACAGGTCAGTCTCTGTGTGTTTCTGCATGTTTATTCATAACATCCAAGTGCTAACTCAGAGAAATATTTACTTGGCAAAGAGAATACTTGAATAGAAATTGTGCAATGAGCACCTGAAGCTACATTATTTGCATGTGTGTGTGTATAGGGTCAGAGAATAAAAGATGCCAAGTAGAATTAGATGATAAAGTGGTGTTTTCCCTTATCACTGCATATTGTACAGTAAGTTCTGCACCAGTCACAAAAGCTCTTTCCTCTCTCATCCCTTCCCCTCTAGTCCCTCTTCCTCATCCCTTTAATTTGTTACCAACGTGGTCGAACGTTTTAATTATTCTTCATCAAGAGCAGCTTTCACTGCACATGCTCGTCAGTTGCCATGAAAATAAATGTCCCCTCCATTGCGTGCGAAGCGTTTGAATATTGCCTTGCTTTCAGCTTCTCATTATACCGCTTGCTATCTGATCACCATGCCCCATGGTTAAAACATGAATCGAGCCCTGCTGAAAATTCAGATTGAGCTTCACTGCCAGAAAGAGAAGCATCCTTAAACTAAAACAGAGAGCCAACCGGTGAGAAAATTGAGAGTGAAAAAAGAACGGAGATAAAGAAATGAGTGATTGGGGTTAACAGTTTATTACGTTGTGTGTGCGACTCATTTCATTAACCATAAGTGCTGCTTGTCCCCCAGTGGGGCTATATGGAACAGTAATAATGAGGTGTAAACAAACTGCTTGCCCTGCTCCTCCAGCATACATTTTGATCTCTCTCCCTCAGGCCAAAGGAACGAGAGAGAGACAGAACAGAGGAGAGAGAGAGAGAGCTCAGCTGGCAGAGACAGATGTGCAGTGTTTGTGAAAACCATAGAAAGCAATGGAGAGTTTTGGCGACAGCAATAGAGCAAACACAAGAAAAAAAGAGGGAGGGAAAAGTGACTTTGGAACATAAAGAGAAGAACAAAGTGAATCTAAAAGAGAGATGGAGATTAATGGAGGCTCTGACAGAAGCAGCAGCCAGGGAGTTTGAAAGGAACAGAAAAAGGAGGATTAGCTTTGGGATTTGAGCCTCTTCACTGATCGGTAAAGTTCCACAGCTTGAGTCGGAGAGGAGTTTGCCTCAAAACTTTTTATTGACTGAACCCTCCAAACAGTTTGGCTTAGGGTCAAACACAACAGGATCTCCTGAAGGTTCGTGAACTAATTAAGTATTCAAATCCACTAGCCGATGCTTTTCGACTGCTCTGAGAAAACCCTTGAGGAAAACACTGTTCTGGGATGTTCGGCCCTAACATCGAGATTTATGTGGGCCGGATTAATCGGAGCTAAATTCTCAGCAAGTTTCCTCCTTTACATTTGCACGGATGGGTGGTCCTCACAGCTCATTGTTAGGCAGGACAGAGTGTAGCCCTTCTCTCTTAAATATGGTTTATATTAAAGTAGTAACAAAGCACTGAAACAGAATGTTGAACAGTAGCATTTACATACAAGTAATTCCTTAAATAAAAAGGGAATCAGACCTGTGATTTTCTTGTGATTACGTATGGTTTATGTTCTGTCTGTCTTTATTTGATACAATATTGCAATGGGATCACTTCGGCCACAATGCCCCTTTTACACCCCTACTTCCTTCGTTACTTTGTCTTGATTTTTCAATTTTAGACTGTCAAGATTTATGAATGCATTTTTCACATTTGTGACCAAAATCTGACAAAAAAAGAATAAATAACAACAAATGAAATATCTGTTATCAAACTAGTTATTCGTAATGATGACACACACAGACTCAAAAAAGTAAATACAATACCAACTGCGCTGTCACAGATGGAAATCGTAGTATGGATTATTCTGTTTTGCACACACACTGTTTTAGATGACATAGATTTCATCCGGTCTTAAAAAGCCTGCAAGTGAGCCACATCCTCTGCAGGGTGGTTGAATTAGTTTCTGTCTGTTTGTTTCCATCCCCTTGGCTCCCTAGCCATTAGGGCTGTTGTTTATATCCAAAGACCTAACCACTTCACTGATTTGATAAACGTTATTGACCGTGTTAAAAACAATCTCATTAAATTACTTAAGTCTTGTGTAGTGCCTCTTTAACTCTCTGAGATGTGCAGTATTGTACAAACAGGTGTGTGTACATGCCTGCATGTGTATTTGTCTGTGAGAGGGACAAAGAGAGACAGTAAGGCGGACAGGAAACAAGTGAAGATGTACATGGACAGAAGATTGAGAGAAAGTCTACGTGCGTCTCTGCTGCTACATAATGTCTAGACCAACCAGCCAGATCATTTGGGCAAGAATTAAGATGGTTCATAATTAGAACTGTCCCTATAATTAATGACGCTTTTATCTCCTTGCCTAGGAGGGAGGCATAGATGAAGGGAGGGAGAGAATTAGGGAGAAAGAAGAGAGGGATGAGGATCAAGGGAGATAAGGGAGATAATGGGTGGAGGAAAGAGAGGGACAGAATGATGGATAAGCCATTACAAAAAAAGACAGGAAACTGAGACAATGATTGAATGACAAGGGAATGAGAAGAAGGGAGAAATAGACACAGAGTGAGGGATAAGAAAGAAAGTGTGGACAACTGAGGTGTGTTGTAAGGTCAAATGATGATGTGAAGTAGGGTAGGGGTTAAAAGTGAAAGCTTCAATTAGAGAGCAAAGGTTTATTATGATCAACATATGCTGAATAATATATGTGTGTTCCAATAGCTGATTCCTTCCAAAATAATAACAACTAAATATATATAAAAGGAAATTGAAAGTTAAACGAATTAAGAGTTATGAAATAATGGCAATCTTACCTTAAAGATCAAGATCTGCTGGCTGGGCTTTACCAACATCAGCTGCTACTTTGTACTGCCATGTGGTTAAAGCTGGTGCATCTCATTGGTTTATCCCAATGAATACACATTTCTATGTATTAAAATTTCTATATATATCATGTATTTATTTTTGCTATGTATATAAATGTCATGTTCTTAAATGTTGTATGTGAGGGACTACGGATGGAAATGAGCTCACAGCTAAAATCGTAGCATGTTTACGTTTTAAAGCATTATTTGTTTTAAATGTTCATCAATGTGCACTGTCCCTCTTCAAATAAACGATTAAATGAAATCAAAAAAAGTCTTTAATGAATGTTGTGTTAACTGCATCTCCCCCGTTCTTCTATCCCCAGGCTGTGACCCCATCCCAGTGGAGTACCTGCGGTGGGGAGACCCTGAACCGATAGCTGCTGTGGTCTTCGCCTGCCTCGGGCTCATGTTCACATTCTTTGTCACTGCAGTCTTCATCAGGTAATACATCCGTCATCTCTCATAGAAAATATGAAGTGAGTGGAACAATGTAAACAGCGCTATACTCAACACAAATACACACTTTACATTCACTCTTTGCACTTTGTCTTGTCTTTTTTCTTCATGGGGTCCACACACATACAGTAAAACACACAGTGACACGCAATCCATATAAACACCTAAACAAACAAAACAACTCATCTCATGTAAATAACAGTCAAGTACAGTCAAGTGAAAACTAAAATGATCATCCTTTTGATCGTCATCAAGCCACAAACACTAAACAATATAATAATTTCAACATAAACACATACAGTTCAATTATAATTTCTGAAATCAAGATATTGTTTTTACGAAAGTTTGAACCGATCTATAGTATTCCCTTGAGTAATATGCACCGGCATTGAATTCCCACTGACCATGGCTCTGTACGTGGCCGTTTTCTGTATCATATTTGTTTTTACTTGAGGTAATATGAATCCTCTCTGCTGCATATAATGTATGATAATTGTGTTGAGCATACTGAGAGAAAAACCTATCCCTAAATATCTCTAGAGATTTTTTCACTGTTACAGTTTTGCATGTTCTTGTCTTACCATTTTCTTGCTGTGTTGTTTTGCTGTGTTTAAATGATTTGTATAAATAGTGTTTTTCTGCATCTCCTGACTGACGTTTCTGCACGTATTTGTTTTTCTGAATGTGTTCAGGTTCCGGGACACACCAGTAGTGAAATCTTCCAGTCGGGAGCTGTGCTACATCATACTGGCAGGGATCTGCATGGGGTACCTGTGTACCTTCAGCCTCATTACCAAACCCCATGTAGTCCACTGCTACCTCCAACGGCTGGGAATAGGCCTGTCACCTGCCATGAGCTACTCTGCACTCGTCACCAAGGTACTCCAAAGATTGATTTAAGGATTTGTGAAATGAGTACAAGATGTAGGGTGAAGCAGGTGAAGGGCTAAAGGAATTACCTCTAAGGTCTTGGAATATCTCTGTCATTAGATTCACTAGTGAGGTGGCAATTCTGAACAAGATGACAGCTTGGCCGCCTGAAGTGCTGTTTGCAGCATTGTTGAGAACCGCTCGTTGCTTTTTGAGTCCAGGGAGGTGTTTGGTTGTAATGTTAGTATATCCAGAATGAAACAGCAAAAGCGAACAGCAGTCAATGAGTGGCCTTGTGAAAGGGCTGCTGTTGATGATCATGATGATGACAAATTGCTCCAAATTCAACACAGCACGTCCTTGGGTCCCCAGCCATACACCTGGTTAGTATAAAGTAGATTGGATGATGATAACATGCTTCTGTCATCAATCTTCAATAGGTAACTGCTTGACATGTTAGAGACGGTGGACCTAATCAGAGAGAAATAGGGGACATAGTCCCCTGATACGACAGATTGTCATTCCTTTGATGGTGGGGTTGATGTGCCGCATTAAATCAGATGCAGGGCACAGGTTCATTCTGCCCCTGTCCTGAGGGGTTTACGGAGAAAGGGTTTTGGGAACAGGGAGTTAGGATTAAAAAATAGCAGGTGACTTCAATGGCATTCCAATAAGAGCTTACCTTGAGTGTATGCTTTAGATTTTGACTCCTGTGTGCAATATTTGTAATGTTTCTCACCTGTGTGTCTACACAAGGTCAATGGCAGCAGTGTAAGAATACAGAGAGCTGTTTGCCCTAACATGGATACAGTGAGTTCATTGCATATTTCATCAAAGGGTTCTAATGGTATTTGCATTCTGACCCTAGACAAATCGCATCGCTCGGATTCTGGCAGGCAGCAAGAAGAAGATCTGTACAAAGAAACCTCGCTTCATGTCCGCCTGCGCTCAGCTCATCATTGCCTTCCTCCTCATACTGTTGCAGCTGGGCATCATCGTGGCTCTCTTCCTCATGGAGCCACCAGAGGTGAGCTGTGTGCCACTGTCTGTTTCTTTATTATAAGTACAAGAGTGCCTTGTTGAAAGTCATCAAAACAGGTTTACAGACAAATGAGAGTGATGGAAACATAAAGTAGATCCAGTATTACTTTAAGAAGTTTCCTCATAATGAGGTCTTAATTCTCCACGAGTTTCTTTCCATTTCATCACTATTTAGTTAGAGGCTGTTACATGAGTAGTTAAGTTAGCACATCAACAGGTATGTGAGAATCCCAGATAATAGTGTTGTTCTTATCTAAAGCAATCAAACAATCCTGCAATTCTGTAATTATTTTCCTGCTCACACTTAAAATGTAGAACATCTCAAGTTGGCAGTGTAATAAATGGAAATGTTAGTTTGCTAATTTCTTCCACCATTTATTTTAATGCAGATGTTTACACACATTTGCAAACTGTTTTGTGGTAAAAACATAAATGGTGATTGTAGTAAAAGCTTGGTTAAGCCTTTAATCACCGCCTTGTTTCCCCCCTCTAATATCTAATAGGTGATCCATGACCACCCCAGCATCCGCCAGGTTAACCTCATTTGTAACACCAATAACCTGGGCGTGGTTGCCCCGCTGGGATACAATGGCCTGCTCATCCTCAGCTGCACCTTCTATGCCTTCAAGGTATCTGCTGAAGTGTTTTCAACTATCTAAATTGAAGTTGCAAAAGTGTCAGAAAGCATGTTTTCAAATGTTGTTTGAAGCAAATGTTATTATTTGTAGAAACCCGCATACTACCTCAAGCTGCTTCACATGAGAGAAGTCGTGCAGACAGATTGTGGAAGCAATAATTGAACCGTTGTTTGTGTTTGGCGCTCTAACACTTTCAACAGCAGTAAATTAAACACTTTATGATGTCAATGTTTAACCGTGTTTATGAACACAGCCACGGAGAGAAAAAAAAAGTGGTCTAGTTGGTGCAGATTTATTTTTGTTAGCAAAGGTACCTGGTTAGCAGTGTGTTTTCTTATAATTCAAAGGCCTTTAATCAACCCTTCCCTTATTGAAGGCATAATACCCAAATGAGTCAACAATGTTTAAAAATGAAACTTTCTCTCTGACTCTGTCCCTCTCTCCCAGACCCGCAACGTCCCAGCTAATTTCAACGAGGCTAAGTACATAGCCTTTACCATGTACACCACCTGTATTATATGGTTGGCCTTCGTACCCATCTACTTTGGCTCTAACTACAAAATTATCACCATGTGCTTCAGTGTCAGCCTCAGTGCCACTGTGGCGCTGTGCTGCATGTTCGTACCCAAGGTAAGGCTATAGCTAAAAATCACAGTTTCTACATATATATATACACACTCATTTACTGATATAAATCTATGTATTTCATCAGTCTTCCTAAACTAAGCCTCAGAACATACAGTTACATACATACATACAGTTATACAGTGTGTCTCACCGTTAGCTGTCCAAACTTTAAACACACTGGTTATTATTCTACATCAGTACACAATGTATATTTAATGATGGTATATTTATAGTAACTATAGCCAAGAAATAACAAATGTTTTAACTGTATACATTGAATTTGAGATTCATCCTGCTGAAAGTCTTCATAATGTGCACACAGTACACTCTGTCCTTAGAGGGGGAATGGACGGGCAACACTCACAGTACACACCAAGTTATTGAAAATGACTGTTCAATATCAGTTTCTAAATAATTGAGTAAGAAACTTTAAATGATATTTTCACCAACCGCACTGAAGTGAAAGGGGTTCATCTAGAATAATATCATGTTTATCCCAACTACTCCAGTAGTAGCGGGTAATCCTCTTGATGCTTCAAGGGCAACGTCGGTGCTAAAACAACAGCAGAATAACAATCATGATGAACAATTAGCTGCAGCTTCTTTTGAGGATTGTCTTTTTTATAAGAGCTGTACATAAACAAGGTAAACCATCACGGAGTTCATGACTTGACTCTCAAAAAAACAAATTACTACCAAAAACAGATGGCTTGATGTTGGTATTTGCTCTTTCTTTACATTATTGAATTCAGTGGTCTCTTTTTAGGAACATTTAGCTTTATAAGGTTAATGAAATAATGTTTCATTTCACAACAGGTGTACATCATTCTAGCCAAACCAGAGCGCAACGTGCGCAGTGCCTTTACCACGAGCACAGTGGTGCGCATGCACGTGGGCGACGGCAAATCTTCCTCAGCCGCCAGCCGTTCTTCGAGTATGGTTAATCTGTGGAAACGTAAGGGCTCTACTGCAGAGAATCTCAGGTACGTCTGTGTCTGTGTCTTTGTTTTTGTGTGGTAGTGATTTTGTGTACACAAGGGCCTCATTCGGCAGGTTAATGCCAGGTTACTGCGTAGTTACAGTCCAAGGTACCATTTCTGTAATAGCCCCACTCTTCAGACTACTTATAGTGTGTGTGTTAGTGTGTGTGTCTGGGAGATTGATTCTCTGAACTCCCCAGTCTGCTTGACTGTTCCTGTGACCCTTACATGAACTGTAGACAATTGCCTAATAGAGACATGGCAAAGCAAGGTGTGCTAAGGAAGGGAGGGTGAGGAGAAAATTGTGAGGATGGGGAGAGAAAATAAAAATCAGAATTGATGGTATAATCAGACAAGAAGAAGAAATGGCTCAAGGAATACGGCTAAAATGCGGGACATAATAACATACACCCAGCTGAAGGCCATCCGCAAGCCATCTACAGCGACAGGGAACCGATCAATGGACACAAAAGGAGTGACGCACAGCCACTTGCCCAGGATGAAAAGGGAGGAAAAAGACAAGAACACATTTTCGTTTGTCAGCGTGTTACTCGAGTTCACCCCGCTTGGCAAGCAAGATTTCAATCACGCTGTTATGAGAAATGTCAGGAGTTCTTCCATCCTGGTTCCTTTTTATTCCTCTCTTCCCCGGTCCTATCTTCCCCTGTGGGTGGTGGTAATTGGCAGGGCTGTCTCTCTCCTCGGTGCAGGGCTGGAAGCTGTTGCCTTTGAGATGCTGTCATTGTGTAGTCTGAACAGATGCAGACAGACATGAAACCAGCGAAACAGGGGGGAAATGGAAGAAGTACTTCAAAAAAATATAAGAAGATGAAATATTCGACTGATGACTCATCCAAATGTTTGAACTGTTGAAGAGTGCATGGTTTACTTTCAACAGGCATTCAAATGGCTGCAATATATGTAAGATAGGATCAATCAGGCGCTCCTTTAGTATGTGCAACATGTGTCTCTGTTGGTGGCATGTCAGGCTTTGGCTTGGCTCCAAAGCGTTCCGTCCGAGAGTCTTTTAGCGAGTATATAACAGCACGATGTATGTGTAGGCGTAGGTCGGCATGTGCAGCATATGGATGTGCGTGTGTGTGCGTGATACAGAGTCTATCTATGTGTGTGTCTCCCCAGGGTGACTTAGGCTCTTTTCAACACCAGCCACGGTGGTGTGAGGTTTAATCAGAAGTTCCACTAAAGATTAATCACACTAATTAACCTGACAAAGGGATGAGAGAAAGGAAAGTGGGGGGGAGGCAGGGGAGAGTGCTGTGACTGATGTGAAGTGGAGAAAATGGTAAGATGTAGGTAGAACAGAGACAGGAAGCTGACAAAGACAAATGAAGAACATACTGTCAGGAACAAATTGAATGGGAAAAGTAATTGCAATGAAATTACATGCAAATGAAGTCCAACTGATTTTCTGTGATGAGTCAGGGCTTCATTTAAATATGTTTGTATCTATTAAATGACAATACTCATGTGGGATAATAAATAAGAACTAATGTAAAGCAGGCACAGTTAATGCAATGTTTCTGCTATGTTTATTTTAGCTGTTGTAGTTTTTGAATAAGTGACGCAAACCAACAGGTTACTACTAAAAGGTATTATTTTAGATTTGTTATCCATATAAACAAGCCATTATAATGAACAATGTGATTCTTAAACAAATATGAGCAGAATATTTAAAAAAGCTACCTTATCTATTCTGAAGAAAGTGTACAGTCAATGATGTTGTGTCAGTATGTTAATCTCATTTGCAAGACAAAAGGTAGAGCTTTTAAATGAATACAATGTTCAGTGATCACCTGTCACCTTGTAAAACACAGACATGCAAATCCAAAATGTACTTTTTTATGTATCCAAACTGTGAGTGCACCTTCTTATTTATATCATCAATAATCGGAAATGAAGTTCGTTTAATCAAAAACCAATTACATTTATTACATTAACATCAAAACAATCAATAAGCTGCTAATTAACTGACTACTGTAAATCTACCTTGAAGCTCTAGAAACAGCCCCTCTTTCTTTCTCTCTTTCCCCTGCTGCCCTCCAGCTCCAATGGTAAATCAGTGTCTTGGGCGCAGACGGAGCGCAGCGGTAACCGCGGGAACCACCTGTGGCAACGGCTGTCCTTCCACATCAAGAAGAAGGAGAACAACCAGACGGCCGTCATCAAGCCCTTCTCCAAAACCTCCGAGGAGCGTTACTTTGGTGGGGGTGACCTGCCCCCACACATGCCTCTGCCCTCCCTCCCCTCCATGTCTTCCCTGTCCATTCATCAGGACTCTGTCACTGACAAGACCCTGTACGAGCTCTCTGAGGTGGAGGAGCGCTACTCGAACACTTACCTGCCGCAGACGCCCTCGCCCATCAGCACCATCAGCCAGAGACTAGGGGCCGGAGTCGGGGACGATCACTCGATGACTGGCGTTCCTAACTACCCGAGCAGCATCTGCAGCGGGGGGAGCGTGAGCAGCGGGGGGGCCAGCAGTTGCGGTCCGGCCAGCAGCGGCTCTCTGGTGGTGGGGAGTGACGGGCGTCTGATTGTTCTGGACAATTACCCGGCACCGCATCCCAGCTCCCTGATGGATCAGATCAGCTGCGTGGTGAACCGCTTCACCGCCAACATCACGGAGCTCAACAGCATGATGTTGTGCTCTTCTCCGACGCACTCGCACTCCAACAAGCAGCCCCCCCCCTCTCCTCCACCAGCCGACCCCTATCTGTTGCCCCGGGAGATCCCGATGGCCCCGACCCTCACCACCCATGCTGACGTCCAGCCCCTCCCCCCCGTCGAGACCAGCATGGCGGGCCGGAGCGGATGTCCTGTTCACTCCATTCCTCACTCACCTTACACCCTGCCGCCTCACATTGGCCAGGCCTCCCCCTCTCTCTCCCCCATGCGAGGAGGCCTCATCCCCTGCCTCACCCACTCCCCTCTGAGGAGGGCCGAGTTGGAAGACGAGCTTTTTGCTTTGACTCCGCCGTCCCCTTTCCGCGATTCCCTGGGATCTAGCAGTGGCTCGCTCATCTCAGAGACAGGCCTGTGTCTCCCCCCAGCCCCCTCCCATCCTCCCCCCTCCCCCCCTTCGCCCAGGTACAGTAGACTGACACTCAGAAACTACAGCCAGAGTTCATCCTCACTGTGAGGCAGAGTTTTCATGTGAAGAAAACGCAGATTTGAAGAGGAGTGCTCAAAAAAACGACACGGTTGATATGAGTGAAGAGTATTGGAGGATGGAAACACTGAAATCCATCCGTCCTTACGTGAAACCAGAAGCAAAGGGGTCGTGGTAAAGGATTCGTGAACAGCTGGTTGATGAGGACACCAAGCTGCGGCAGTGTTTGTGTTTACATGTTTGCATTGAGATGCAAGTATGAGAAGCTTGCCCACGTCGTATTTTCTTAGTGCAGTTTATCAAAAGCGGGGCGTGAAGAGTTGCAACAAAAAAAAGGGCCACAGTGACTTTGAGATGTTTTAGTGTCTGTAAAGTCAAAAATCATTCTTGAAGTTCTAGAGCATAGATTGTATATAAGAAGTGGTTAACTTGGTTTGTGGACTAACGTGTGGAAGCCTTGAGTACTGCATCTTGGCCGTCATCATCTTGTGTTTTTTGGAGTAAAAGGTGAGCATTTTGGACAAAAGGGTAACGCATTGTTATGTCTCTACCCTGATCCACAGGTCGCCCTAAAGCATGCCTTACTATATCGTCTACTTTACTCAAAATGGGACCATCATTTAGAAACTGAATATCGTACCTTAATGAGAAAGACCTCAAATTAGCGACTAAGATCATTAGGATTAAGGTCACATTCTAAAAGACTTCTATAGAATTGCAATGATTTATTATTTCGAGGACTTTGACCCCTGCTGTATATTAGAAATTGAGAAGGTTCTAGGCTCCTTTGCATTGGCTTCACCTTTCAGACCCAAAAAGCTACATCCACTTGTTGTGCACAGTCTATGGTTTAGAGCTACATATATGTTAGGTTTGGGTAGTGGCCTTAAGGTTCTATGGCTATCAACTAATTAGAGAGGAGTGTGTGTCTGTGTGTGTGAGTGTGCTATGTGTGCATGAGTATGTTTAATGGTGAGATTAAACTCCTAAAGCATGTACGGACAAAACAAAGGCTATTCGCTGACACACACACGTAAACATAAACACATAGGCGTGAGCCAACATATACGCATACAATTTAAGGGAAAAAAACTGTAAATATAGGAGAAAATCTTACACGTTTCTGACAGAAGTGCAATGTGTTAACATACCAGTCTGTATGTTACTCTGAAGAACAGAGCTTTTTTTTCTATTCATCCAGCTCTCCAATCTGTTCCCCTTACATTGCTTTTTTTCTCCTCTCCTCTTTCTCCTGCTGCTTTCTTTTGTCCCGCCAGTCATTTAGTATTTTCTACTCTTCCAGTTTGTTTTCCTCAGAAGTTTTGAATGTATATTTTCTAAATGATTCCTGGAGCAGTTGGGACCAAACCTTTTGTACCTCCCTGTCTGTGACTCGAGAACGAGCGAGAGGAGGGATTGACGGGACCAGGCCTTGTTTGAACATAAACATCTTAGTCCTAAACTCTTGGATTATTACCAAATATGACTTTGTAGTTTATAGTTAGTGTATGACATTCAACAAGGGAACATTTATCATTTGGACCCCAGTCGTGACACTTTCTCTAAACGATCTGTCAGCAGGACATAATGGTCCTTGTTAAATGAAGACGGTGCTTTGAATGAGACTAACTGGAATTGCTAACATCTCGTGTGTTAGCGGCCACAGTTTGATAGACTCAAACTGGGAGACCTTCTACAAGGGTCATCTCTTGCACATCTGAAAACACTTTTTTAGTTTTTCTCCGTCAGACAAATAGGTGCAGAACAACGAAAGAGGCTCATA
The DNA here is from genome assembly GCF_949606895.1 of Notothenia rossii. Classification (NCBI taxonomy): domain Eukaryota; kingdom Metazoa; phylum Chordata; class Actinopteri; order Perciformes; family Nototheniidae; genus Notothenia; species Notothenia rossii. The sequence goes on along the minus strand of NC_136902.1, from coordinate 81,656,736 downwards.
TCGAATGGACGTACTTGAGAGCTGTATCGATTTCTTCTCGCTCAGAAAAGAGAGAAATTAAAAATGTCAATCTGTTGCTTTAAAGTAAGGCCTCATGAGAATGTCTCCAAAGTCAAACTAACTAATTTGGTAAAATGTTGCTCGTGACAAAATCCAAGTGGTATTTACACTTTCAATCAATTTGAGATGTTTTTCTAAAAATGTCTGTCGATGGATAAACAGAGCCAAACTTGGAAAGATTGCAAAACCTTAAATGTCTAGTTTGGCTATTTAAGATTTGTGTTTAAACATATGCCTTTCAACGGAATATATCGTTCTTACAGTACATGTGCCAACAGAATTTCTGAGTACCCACAGTAGTCCTGGGATATCAAATGTGCCGATGGATGCATTCACTAAGATGCTTTTGAGAAATGGGGCCTTGGCTTCGTGACAGCTCCTCCGGGAAAAAAAAAACGAAGGGTCAGAAGGTTGTGATACACGACACAAACATTTTTCAACATTTTATACAATCTGCCCGAAAGTATATCCGACTCATTTAAAATGATTGAACTGTTTGTATCACAACAAAATGAGTTGTCCAACATGTTGCCTGTGTTTTCTCGTCCGCCTGCTGTACGATGCAGATGCAGTTCATGGTCTCATTTCTCTTGTGAGTGTAGTATTTCTGCTTTACAGTAGCCAGCAAGAACAAACTCAGAAAAAGGGATTCTGTAAATAATAAGGGCATGCAAAGACAGTTCTGTTTTGTTTCAGATGAAAGTAAATCTATTTACATATCAACAAAGGTGAAAAAAAAAATGAAAAAAGAGATGTTTTTGAACTATGTGATGACATCATACAGTACCAATGTGTGTTACGACTACAGAAACTGTGTTACTACTCTTAATATGTGAGTGACCATTCCTATTCAAATGTCTTGTAATTCAACAATATAATAATGATTAATATTATGATGATTATTGTGCCAAAGGGGTTAGGGAGGGTCTAGATTACTAGCTCGTGGGTAGATAAATGGTTTCATACAAAAAATTCTAAAAATATAAATGTAAAACTGTTTCTATTGTTTTTGGATATTTTCTATATAAATATTCCATATTTTCCAGTGTTGAAGCAATATTTACCACACGTATACAAGGTGCGCATCTGAAGGGTTTCATAAACAATGTTTTCAATTGTTCTTCTTCATCCTGCTGTAATCTCTGAGGGATACATTTAGTAACTCGTAACTTCCCTATTTTTCCATTGTGATCCTCTCCCTTTAGACTTGTTGTTCCTCTCCTACTGCTGTGTGTTTCTGGTCCAGTCTAAGTCAGATTACAATCCACTGAAGACATAGCTGCAGTTTGAAAGAGAGTCAAGGAGTTGTGTGTGCCATAATTGTTGCTACCCTTTTTTGCTGTCTTCATATTTTCTATATTCTCCTGTCCTCAAAGTAACCCCAGTATGTCTCTACAACTCAGAGCAACACAACAAACTTCTGCTTGGATCTTAAATGAGGGAAAAAAACGAATTGGGTCCCATAATCAGCATCTGAGATAATTGCACATGAGAGGGTTACAAATGTACAAAGATAAAAGCACCAAGGGAGAACCGCTGGTCCTAATTGTTGACTAAATTGGTTCTTGTCTCAAAGTGCTGTCTGTGCATCATTACCTCTACATCTACTAATTTTAATCGTCGAGGTCCTGACCTGTTGTCAGAAAGTGAACCAGCGCTCTAGCTCAGATGCTATCGCTGAGGAGTTTCTTTGTGTGCTTCTGTCACTGGCAGTGTGGAAACATGCAGGGAGCTTGCTTCAGCACTTCAGCTGCGTCTTATCAGCCCCTCTGGGTTAGGCTTGACAGCTCTGTGTTACCTCGGCAGAAAAAGACAGGATCACTGCTTGAGTCTACTGCTGTCTTATTCTCTTTAAGGGCTCCGCTCTGCGACATCTTTTAATAAAAATCAAGCGATCATTAAAAAGGAGTGCAGCAGGCTTTTTACAAAATTACAGTTTGAAAAAGCACCGAGTCATGGCCTTGGATATTTGGTGTTAAGAAATAATGCAGGCATTGAATTGTTAGGTCAGCATAAGGTCACAGAGAAATATAAATGCTATCTAATGTTTTGACCAAATTACATTTCAGACCCTCTTTCATCTGAATCCAATCTTTGTAGTGCTTTCAACACCTGGTGAGCTTTCAAACATTTTCCTTGACAAATGCCTCTAATGGTCCCTTTTTAAAATAAAAGCAAGTCAAGCCATTTTGCTTTCTGCCCTAAAACTAACCATCACTTAACATTTGACCTCAAGGTTGAAAAAAAGATTCCACTCATATTAATTGGGTTTAATATCAGTTATATTTATTTCCCCTAATGTACTCGCCAAAACATGATGAGTAAAATCTTACGCTCGTCACTAAGATGATCTCCTGATTTTTTTCCTCAAAACTGTTATTTTACATAAATGCACTCTAAAGAATTGGATTATTAATCCCTGCGCTCAAAAACACTTGTAATCCAGACATGCGCATCTACTGATGGGAGGAAAACAATAAACACAAGGTCATGTAGTTTACACTGTTTACTTATCATGGGGCTGCAAATGTAATTTAGTTTTGGATTGCAGAAAACAGAATCGGTTGGCAGATTGCTGATTTACTGACGAGGGAGGCAGTTTTTCAATCAATCAATCCCCCCCCCCCCCCCCCCGCCCTGCCGAGTAGTTGTCTGATTTGCTACAGAAAACAGGACTATGTTTACTGTGTAAACACCATGCAGACGTATGGTTGAATGTTCTGTCAGGGCTGGCATGGAGACTCTTCTTTTCTTCTCAGTACTGTCACAGGCTCTTACAGAATGATTATGATGTGTCATGATGCAGACCTTTGTGAGTGTCATTTGGTAAAGCTCACAAATAGTTTCTTACATTTTTAACAGCATTAATGGAATAAGTAAATCACAAAATCTAAAGAATTTGATGACTGAAATACTAACGGTACGCATCCCCAAGAGTGAATTTTGGTTAAAAATATGGGTAATTTAAAAGTTAGGGTTATTATTTGATAGCAAATCTGAAATAAAAACCAAAAACAGAGGAACTTTACCCATTTTTTAATCAAAGGAATCTACTGTGGCTGCAGCCGGTTTAATCTACCTTGTTGCCCGAGAGTTGACAGCTCATCAGAAATCATCAACAGTGTTTTTGTAAGTTGTGCGAAGCCGATGATTTGAATGTTGCTTTTTATAACGGAGTAAAGAGCATGTGTTTTTTGATAAGCGGTCTTTCCCTCAGTCAATAGCGTAAAATCATTTTAGGCCATCAGTGTATGTTATATATTGCAGAGGAGAAGGAGTTGTGTTATAAGAGATTATGTTTGTATTATATTGATAAGAGAGAAGAAGAGTTTGTGTACGTATTTATCTGGTTTTAGGATTTATGAGGATGTTGAATTATTAAGCAGGTCTGTGAGTGTCTTTATGGCATTATTGTTTTGCATACATAGCTGGCAAGATGCAGAATTTACAGTATAGTGTATTGATGGTTAGTAATATATTTATTAGAGGGTTAAACCAAAACGAGCTGTGATATTGCACCATATAACGCAGAGTTGTCCTTGCAGGGCATGATGGGGGATGGGAGAAAGTCTTTCTTTCAGAGAACATGGTTTTTATATTCTTCATAGATTATCATGTTTGGATTTCTGCTCTAGACAAAAACTCTATTAATGCCCCCCCGCTCAACATTTTAAATAGATCCTATTTTCATTAGTGTTAGAGGTATCAATAAGGAGATGAATGCTGCCTAGAAGTGATGTTTACATTCGTACTGCTGATCGTGTTTAATGAGTGACTTCAGTCCTTGTGACGTTTTGCAAGCATCTAAGTTAACGTTCATGTTTAGTTTTTTTCAGGAGCCTAAACTAGTTTTATTCTTGACAAAGGCAGCCCATCTGCATATAAATAAAGGCACTGTGTTGTTTTCCAGTCTGTTTACAACCCAAGCATTGGAAGCGGTTAGTTTAGGCTTAGTTTTGATCAAAAGAAAATGATGACGGGCTTCCATAAACTTCATTGAAGGGAAGCGGGGCGAGCTGAATTCCCTGGAATGAATGAAGAATGTAACATCTTTTTTTTCTATATTCATTTAGCATTCACTCCATAAAATGACTTACTAAAACGGAATTCTATGATAAAAGTCTTTATTTATTTGAAAGAAATAGGGCTTGAATTGCAGCGCATCCCCAGATGTGTTTCATCAACGCTCCTCCACTCAGTGCCAACTTTCTATCCTCTTCTTATTTCAGGGGGGGTGGATAAACACTGCTGATATATGATTCAACTAAAGTGATATCTACATAAATATATTAAAATGTATATTTTTTTCACAAGCCATTTAACAAAGTCAACATCTTGTAAATGTGATACGGATTAAATGTATTACTAAATGAAGCTTTGTAGTGTTTATCCACCCTCAGGGACATTTGATCGTTTTAATGAACATTACCTTTTTTTTTAAAGTTTGTTTTTTGTGTTTTTTTTCTCTGATGTTCAGAACTAGAATGTCATTTGATGCTTTGTATTGGTGTGATAATGGAAGATGGTTTTATATTTGGATATTTGACTCCATTTAATATTTTCACTATGGATCCAGCTGCTTGGGGAATACAGATGGTTTCTAAGTGGCTTTTTAGTGGGGGTTGTAAACTTCATGCAGATTTTATGTTCAATCTCTGTTTTTGCCAAATTAGCTTTAGACGTACAAAACTAGATTAGATGTTTTTCTACCAGAAAGCTTTGCTAACTAAATGGGATCCAAACTGGATTTCACATTGTTTTGTCACTGACTCCTGGGCCTCGTTCACAGCCTTTTTGGAGGTTCCCCACAGACCTGGCAGCGAGGAACAAGAACAGTTCTAGCCAAACACGGTTCTTCTCATCTCCCAATTAATGAATCTTGATCTAAATTGGCCCCCGGCGATGCCTCTGAAGCCAACTCTTTGGGCTTCGCTAATGCCATTGGGAACAGTAAAGAGAAAGGAGAGTGGGCTCCCTGTGCTTTTGATACATCAATACAGTGTTCTTGTTTATCAATAAACACCATAAGGATAGGCGTAAGGAGGTTTTTAGAACAGCAAGAGTTCACATTTGGTAATTTGGTTTTATCTTATGTGTTCAGTTGTTTTGGAGCAATAAAAGCACATGATATAACTATAGACAATAAATCCACTTATTTACCCAGAATGAAGGCCCCATCAACTCATGCACAGTTGTGGGTACATCTATTTATAAATATTTTTAAATAAATTAAGTATTTTGATACGGCCAGGCAGGGAGTGCAGATGCATCAATGGGATCTGAGAAGAAGCCTGTGAAAAGGAGGAACAGGGAAACTACATTTCAGAAGAGCATCAGGTAGCTTCCTGTACATACCAGGGAGTAACTAAGACTGTATGTTAAGGGAACACATGAATTATATCTTTTGTTGAGCGATACTCCGCTCTGTGAACACACTGTGCTCCCACCACACGCTGGCATTACCAGGTGGATTTTTAAAAGTCACTATAGTTTGACTTGGTGAAGCGCCCACACACTGAGCGGAACAAAAATGGAACAAAAATAAATCACAGGGCATTCATTAAGTCTAACTCACAGCTCTTCATGATGACATTTTTTCTTTCTTACTGGGATGTAACACAACATTTCTGGGACCCTTCAGTCACTGTGACCGTGCAGCAGTGATGTGGAGTCAGACAGGAAGTGGGATATGGTGTGTGTGTGTGGGGGGGGGGGGGGGGGGCGGGGGGCAAAGGAAAGGGTTTTTGCTATTTGATTAATTTGTTTTGCAGTTGATAAATCATTGTGTAAGTCGACTACAAAGTAACTTTGAATCCTTATTGAAATCATTATTAAAAAAACTATGATTGACCTTGTCTTTCCATCTTTTTATTCAATCTTTATATAAAAGCTACGTTGCAACACTTTGAATACAAACCTTGTGTACCAACATGCCGAACATCCAACACCCATCTTTGACTATACTCATCAAGCTTTTGATACTGCATCAAAATCACCAGTTAATCTTCACATCATAACTAAACCAGACTTTACATAATACTGTAATATATCTACTACACAGGAATGTTGAATGATTATAGATTGCAAGTGATCCCTGCAACATTATTACAAAGATACCTATGAGTTTTGTTGTAGAATAAATGTGTTAAAAACTGACGACATTGAACATAATACAGTAATATAAACTATTGTACATGGCAAATGTATAATAAATGAATACAGAATATCTTGTTATTTAGGATTTGCACCGATTTTGACCCTAATAAACAGCAAATCACATTAAATAAAAAAACATTTGTGTAAAATAAGATCCTCAAAGTGAGCTTAGATTTAAATAAAATAAAAAATGTACAGAAGATACATACTTGCCAACCCTCCCGATTTTCGCGGGAGACTCCCGATTTCACTGCCCTCTCCCGGTTTCCTCCCGAGGTCATATTTCTCCCGCATTTCTCCCGATTTCTGACAAAATCTGATTTACTCAGGACTGTTTCCACTCGGACTTTAATATAGCTACACCATTGTTTGGTTTCCATGGTAGCGCGTCTCTTTAGTAGCGCGCGCAACTGAAAATCTGAGCCCCCTCCCGGTTTGGAAATGCTCCCGATTTCTGGGGTCTCAAGCTTTATATATATACAGTCTATGGTCTCAAGGTTGGCAAGTATGAGTAGATATCTTGCAAAAATGATACATACATGGATCCAAACCAATCCGTAAGTATCTGATCGTCATAGCAACAATCATGCACAAGTTAGAAGTTGTTGATCTAAAACAGAGCCCTTAGGGTTCAGGTCTGGAGAACAAAACGTTTTTCTAGCCTATAGTTTTCTGTCTCCATTGATTTAATTTCATCCAGTTGTTGGACAAACTCCCAGTTTCCTCGCCCACAATAGATGAGTCCTGCAGTCTGAGTGTCTGGCCTGTTGAAACCAGTCAGTGGAAACGGCGAGACAGCACCTCGAAAGCTCCTGTGATATTCACTCTCTCCTGCATCTCCTCACCAGCCACTGTGAGCGAGAGACACGCTTTGAATCAGCCCCAAAACATTCAATTTAGGTGAATACATACAGATCAGAGCCGTGAAGTCTTTCATTCTCTATCCCCATCACCTTGTCGTCTCCCCACTTCACCCTCGTTTATTTCCCTTGTATTTCTCTTTCTACACCTCTCAGTGCAGACATTGCTCTCTCCAAAATGAAATCGCCAAATTGTCGCAAATTACTCGCAATTCAAGTAAATGGAAAGGATAAAGAGGCAATGAGCAAATGGCAGAAATACAACAAAAAGAGAAACAAATAAAAGGCAGCAGGTATAAATTGGTTTGTCACTTATGGATACAATTTGGGTGGTAAAATGTTCACAAACACATTGATCAGCTCTGCTCATCACAGGTGGGTTTATTCAAGTATCATGAGTGCATCATTTATTTTTCAGTTTTCTCTTGTTATTCACTGCTTTTGTGTTTTTGTATCTCTTGAGGAGCATTTATTGACTGAAAGGTCCCCTATTATACTGTTTTTCATCAATATATTATAGGTCTCAGATATATACAAAACATGTCTCTGAAGTGTTTGGCTTGAAAGACCAAACAGATCATTGCAGCATTACCCATAATCCCCTCTGTTTCAGCCCTGTTTATCTGTTCCCTGATTCTCTGTCTTTTACTTTAGATGAAAAATAAGGAGCCACTCCCCACGCCCCTCTGGGAGATATTTGGTTACAAAGAACACTGGTTCAGTGGTTCCCAACCTAGGGGAGGGGGGGCGCCAGGCCTCAGATGATTTGAGACCAAATATCATATTTCGACTTTTTTTTTCTTTTACATTTTTTTTTTTTACATATAATTGTAAGGCAATACATGATTGTCACTAAAAGCCTTGTCTCTACATTACAATAAAATATAAAAAAATAATTGATTAATTAATTTTAATAAAAATTCAAGATAGTATTAAAGGCATAAAAAGACTGAAATGTATAATTCTTTCTTTAATAGAAATGTTTCTTCTGCCCGTAAAGTGTCCAAACCAGGCTTGTCTGGATAAGCACATTTTTAAAACATGGATTATTTGTCACAGTTGCTCCGATCAGATCGGTCTCCTCCATTTTGCAGATTATTTACGATTTTTGAATCCACATAAACACATCGGCAAAATCTGGCTTACTTTGAGGATGTGTTTTAAACAGTTTAATCCCTTTGTGAATTGTTTCCACTTGCGCCGTACTTTAATTTCTTCATGCAGCGGGAATCCAAATGAATGAATCCTGAGTCCAATAACCATCAAAGTCACTCCAATAGTGCTCCTTAATTACGCCTTCATCCTCCTTTAACAAAATACTTCACATTCATCCAGTTTGTGACAGTAGTTGGAGCATTTTGAGACTTTGAAACTTTAATTACCGCTGTTGCGCAACTTCCAACAGGAGTCATTTGGGGGGGCTCTTGGGAAAAAAGGTTGGGAACCCCTGCTCTAGGAGGTGATAAGGCGGGGGGTTACCTTAGTTGGTGATTGGCTAATAGTTACACAAGCCAAAACATCGTCATGACATCATAAAGTGGCCAAAATCTGATCGGCTCATTTTCAGACAGGTTTTTATATAAATGGATCAGGACTAAAAGTGAGCAAATCTTTTTTCCTGAAACATTCAGAATCTCTTTGGACAAAGAGGGGACACGTGTTTATGTATAAAAGACATGAAAAAGTGGATTTTGAATAATAGGTGACCTTTAATGCTCGAATGTAAATAGTTGTTTCTGCATCTCCTTTTAAGTGCTGTTGGAAAATGTGAATGTCACAGATGGCATCATTCATAAATTAAGTAAAGATGCTGAATCTCTAACTGACTAATCGATTATTGCCAAATGAAAACTGGAGATGAAATTGGGAAAAGCAATACATGAACCCATAGTATAGATAAATAATCTGCCTAAAGCAATATTTCCTATTGACTGTGGAGGAAATTCTTAAGAGTAAATGATTCATGGACAGAGTTTGTCTTTTTATATTTAATAAAGTAATAAAGAAAGTCAATATAAAAGTGAGATCGATCTCAAATTCAGGAACAGAGCAATTTCATCCTCAGAGGATAAAGAAGTTCTGCACCCCGAACACAGTTTACAGTCCCACTATATATTCATTGATGCTTTAAAATGTACCTGTGGATATTATGATGCTGTAGCACCCTGGAGAGCAAACACACCACCTTTAGTTTTCAATTCAACCTAATTTACTCACAGTTTTTAAAATGATAGGAAAATCAATGAGTGCACCTTTGGCTTCTTAAAATGGTGAGTAACACTTTTACAGCGTCACACAGCATATAGTTACTGTAATCATTGTTAATTCCCATGTAAATGACATGTGGTGGGTTTAACCGTAGTCAGGTGGGCCCTATATATAAAGTGTGTGTGGGCATGGGGTGTCATGGCAGCATGTGGTTGACAGTGAGAGTCAGACTGTGTGTGTGTGCGTGTGTGTGTGTGTGTGTGTGTGTGTGTGTGTGTGTGTGTGTGTGTGTGTGTGTGTGTGTGTGTGTGTGTGTGTGTGTGTGTGTGTGTGTGTGTGTGTGTGTGTGTGTGTGTGTGTGTGTGTGTGTGTGTGTGTGTGTGTGTGTGTGTGTGTGTGTGTGTGTGTGTGTGTGTGTGTTGGCGTATATATTTGCTGCGTGTATACACAGCATGCATGTGTGGGCATGCACATATGTGCGAAGAAGGTGAAAATAACTGGTGTGTGTAGTTGTTTGCGTATGGCTGAGGCAACTGACCGTGAAGCAGCTCCAGAGGAACTAATTTAAATGTGAAGGGTGTAGCATTAACTCCACAGGGCCTGTGTGGCCAACCCCACTTTGTGATGAAGTGGCTCCACCCACACCTCCAACTTAATGATATACTGCTCTTGCATCCTTTTTCCGGCTGATCAATGTGTGTTTCAAGGCACAGAAAAGACAATGCTGTTAATAGTGCTAACAGATGTTCTCCCCTGTCAATTAGAACAAAAACATGATTGAACAGCTACATTCTTAACATACATGACATGAGGAGTCTAATAGCTTTTAAACTGCATGTTAAGATATTAATTCAATGACAGTTTAGTCATTGATGTTAATCAGGTATTTAACAGCTTCAGATATGACCCAACCGGGCTGAACTAAGTGAACAGTTTTATTAGAAATGTCATTATTACAATTATATACATTTCAGCAAATTTCAGTAATTTATTCAGAGTTTAAATTTGAATAAATGTAATCTTAACCTCTACAAAATACAGGTTTGATCAGGCTCAAATATGCTGCAGTTTCAAGGGAGGATATTTTTAAATGTGGTAGGTAGTGAGGAACTGTGCCGAGAATACCAAGAAGGGAAACACAGACAGAGACAGTCTTCTGCTGACACACACACACACACACACACACACACACACACACACACACACACACACACACACACACACACACACACACACACACACACACACGCTCTCTCTCTCACTCTACACCTGTAAACACACACACACTGACACACAGGTAGAGCTAAAAGGATTTGTCGGTTGAGTACATCTTCAAGCAAAAATACTGAATATTTTGTAATCAAAGCATCTCAAAAATGGTTTTGCAGTCTTTTTAGATGGCATTGTTGTTGTTTTGGACTGTTTTAGGGCATTGGGCTTTTAGAAGCTGCGCAAGTCTTCTTCAATACATTTAACATGTACAAAATGTATGGACCTGAAATTGATTAATCAAGAAAACTATTGAATAGGCATGTAAACAGGTTGAGAAGCGTTGTATTGCCTAACACTTAGAGATCCTGACCTTTTGTGTATGTTTTGTGCACATGAAATCAAACCATACAAGTTGGAAGTGTGAAGAGTAAAAGCAAAATACTGAGAGGAAAGGAGAGATTAAAAAAATGCATGACAGAAGAGAATGTGATGAAAGAGAGAGGGAGCCAGAGGAAGCCATGCAAGATGGGGACAAATCTGTGGGTGCCAATATAGCAGAACTGAAATTCACTTGAGTTTTAATTTCCTGCCGGTGGAAGCCAGAACAATATCAAGATTGAAACACGAGTTTCAATGAGTCACTCTCAGCGGGAACTCAGTGGGTTCAGACTGTTAACATTCATCCTCCTTCCGTCTCCCTGGTCCTCTATTTTTGCGTCATTGCATAGGGACACAGTCACATACAACGAATAGCATACACATGTGCCCACACTCATACATACACACAGATACACTGCCACACACACATACAGAGTAATGGCACTAATGAGCCTGCATGACTAATACCACTTCAGTCCCTTCTTCAGATGAGTGCTTATTATGGTCTGTCAAGAAGATGAGTCAGTCTATGTCATGGTTACTATGGTGATCAAAGCCCCCAGCACTTGCTTTAATTGGCCGCTGGCAAAAATAAAACTTTTTAACACCTTTAACTACAGACCAATCGGGCTGCAATGACACATGCAAACATGCCTAAACACACACATTCAAACAGGCAAGTTGACAAGTGAAAAGAGAATCCCTCGACATGGATTATTAGAATACCTCAACATTATTAGCAAGAGCTAAACAGAAGAGGTGAAAAAGAAACAAATAAACAAGAGCGTATTGTCCCATTTACAGAAAATAAGGGAAAGGTCATTTTGTACAATACAGGTTTTTTGCAACAAAGTGCAGTTACGATCTAATTGTACTACTTGTAACTACTTAAAAATTGAAAATGAAGCCTAAAAAGTATTTTTTGTTGGTGAGTTTGGAGGTTGAGTTCAGAAATCTCACAGCCTGAGGAAGAAGCTGTTTTGTAGTAAGTATACGGACAACATCGGATGCTTCTTTATCTCCTTCCAGATGGCAGCAAGGTGGGCAGGCTGTTGCTGGGTTTTGTATTATCTTTTAATTTTCTTTGGAACAAAGTGTGCAAATACAAAATAAAGTTATTTTAATACATTCTACATACAAACACACCCACGTATAGCCTATATATATATATATATATATCAATATATAGACACATTCATGCACACATATGGACATACATTTGCATATTAACTCGCTTTTCATAATATACGTATACATTCAGACTTTTACTGTCTGGCCATAACATATATGTGTATCCAATATCTTACAGCATGTTTGTTTTGTTTTTTTAATCTACAGGTACTATTATTATTTATTTTTTCATCCCCCTTTTTAACTATCATCAACCATGGATGTATAATAGTTATCAACAAGAAGCAACACCTACATGGGTTTGTATTTTTTCAGATTTTTCTTTAACGCTACTGCGCATGCCCCCAGCTCACACGTCATGTGACAAGGCAAATGAAACCAAAAAGCGGCAGACAAAGAACGGTTTAGGTCGAGAGAAGTACGTGTGTTCGTTTTCTTGTTAGCTTAAGTCTCTTTAACACATACTTAAAGTGTTAAAATAACGATACACTACGTATAGTGCGCTGAGAGATAGTATATGCGTTAAACAGGTAGATTAAATAACAAAACGAAATAGATGCACTCGAGCTTATGTTTTGGAAATACGGTTAGAATAGCAGCAGGTTTTAAAGAAGGGTGATTGCTGTGTCTTGTTGTTGAGCTACAGTGAATAATCTTGACCCTAGAAGCCAAAGAGTGTATCTTTGTCTGAAAGTTACAGGTTGCATAAATAGCAGAGCAGACAGAGGACGGGTGTAACAGAGAAGTTAGCGCAGGTAAACAAACAAGGGTCAAACTTTAAGGCTTTTATCTGAGACCCAGAACTAGCTGCGTAGCTATTAGGTGTGTGTGTGCAGGTAAGCTACCTGTGTGTGAAGATGAGGTCGAGCGGTGTGCTAGTGTGTGTGCTCCTGCTTTGGGTTGAAGGCAGCTGGGGGGACACACCGGCCAACTGCACATATGAGGACCTGCTGGGGACCTGGGTGTTTCAGGTGTCCAAAGGAGGACACGACAAGAACATCAACTGCTCTGCTGCAGGTAAACACACCAACACAGTATTTAAATTATCTCATGTGACTGAGGAGTTAGACTGAGAATAGTTTAGCTATTTGGAAATCAACTGACATGTTAGGGCCTGTTGAACTTTGGGCAGACACTAAAGCAGAATGATGACTTCCTCTTTATTGAACTTTAGTCTCGTTTGAATATGCCAATTTTTTATGGCTTGCACTTTTTAAACGATTTTGTACATTTTTATTTAAAAACTTGTATTCATGTGCCCTTCTTTATAGGCTGCTAACGGTTAATACTAACACTTGTAGCTGACATTGTGTGTGTTTCTTGACCTGCCAGTAGACTACAGATGAACATTACTATTAAGTTAACTCTTTGTCTTGCTCAATATGTTTTCATACAAACAAATATAGATATACACATATTCTCTACTCTTCCTATTGTGTCTGGGACTTTCAGCTGCTTTCACTTCCACATAGTGCCAGCCAAAAACTCTTACTTGCTCAATGTATTAGCATCCATGGGATCACATATTCTTTTGTTGAGGACTGATGATTAACTTATGGTTTAATCATTTCCTGAAGTTAAACTCTACATCGTATGTTTTGGTTTTCCTTCTCAGCCACGGTTGAGAGCACGGTGACTGTGACCCTGGAGAAACCGTCAGTATCCACAGATGAGCTGGGGAACAGCGGCTTCTTCACCCTCGTCTACAACCAGGGCTTTGAAGTGGTCATCAATGGCTACAAATGGTTCGCCTTCTTCAAGGTAAAACATGCATTGACACAATTCACCTATTTTAGACAAAATGTGCGTATTATGTCATGGTTATTCTGCAAAAACGACTAATTTCCTGTTTGGTTTGAAGCTCGTGTTTCAATCTAGATATTTTCTCGCTTCCACTGGCAGGAAATTAAAACTCAAGTGACTTTCAGGAGTGTTAAATTGGCACCCACCAATTTATCCCCTGCATGGAAGGCTTTCTGTGTCTCCCTCTAACCATCACACTTTCTGTAAATCTGTTATAGCTTTTTAGTTTCTCTCCTCTCAGTTGTGTCATCCCCAGACTTCTGACTTGTGATGTTTTTTAATACAGTCTAGTAAAAATGCTTGCGACAAACAATTTCATATCCTCTTTTTGCACTTTAGCTTTGCTTGTTTTATACACTCGTCATCATCTTTCTTGTGAAAGCCCAGCTGACCACAAACTTTATGTGGTCAACATCCAACTCATCATGCCTCATCGCCTGACATTAATGGTTTAGTTTCACTGTCACTAATTTTCCTCTCTGCTTATCTGAAATGTGGTTAGGGGTTATCTTTAACATCTTTGATTCGCACTAGGCCAGGCTGAAAGGAATTAGAAATTGCACAGTTTAAAAGCAGCTCTATTTGAGGTTGATCTTTTCTCATGTGACATTTCCCATCACTCATGTGACACTGAGTTTCATTTCATTTTTATTTGCCTCGCTTATGGTACGCAAAACCCAATGTACAATAATTGCCAACAAAACATGTCTCTACAAACACACCATTGAGTGAAAAGGAGCAGGGAGAAGAAACAAATCTTATATGACCTGCCCCTTTCTAAAAAAAGAAAAAAGAATAGAAATAGATGGTCTGCCCTTCATAATAATAATAAAAGAAATTCACAGCCAAACATAACAGTATCTTAGGATATTAAGAGAAACACAAAAAATACTTATTTCCCACTTGACGGTTAACGGAAAGAAACCAAAAAACAACACAAAACAACACCAAAACGTCACATGTATAAGGAAAAGGAAAAGTGCAACACCCTCATCTGAGTCCTACTGGAGTTGAAGGAAGTGTCATATAGCCTGTCTGTTTCTAACCCGTGATTGGATGAAAGCTGTTCATATTTATTCAACTTCCCTATTTTTCTAGACTTGACTAGGCTAAAAGTAGCAAGTTGTGAGGATTAGGGAGGTTTTTGTTGATTAAGGCTTTGGATGGAACATAATAATGAAATATATGTTTTGAAAATATATTACTTTAGGAAATAATCTAATCATTCAGGTTTTGTATTTACATACAATTGCATATTGGACACCAAACGACTAATCTGATTGTCTCACTTCACTTGCAGTACACTGAAGACGGGCCTAAGGTGACCAGCTACTGTGACCAGACCATGCCGGGGTGGGTCCATGATGTCCTGGGACACAACTGGGCCTGTTTCGTGGGGAAGAAAGTGAAATCAGTACCACCCCAAATAGATTACAAACCACTCTTCAGCAGCAGGTACGTACGTTATAATAGCTAGGTAGTAGGTACACAAGCTAACGTAACTTACGCAAACTAGAGAGCAAAACATCGGAATATTATTGTATAGAGTCTCTAAACACATGCAATGCTGAGGATCTCTGCTTTCAGTGAACTCTGCAGGTTTGACCTTTCTGCTTTATTTATACATTTCTAGTCCCTTCTGTGATGTGAACCCTCACCCTCAGTAGACCATTCATAAGGGCCTGGAATCTAAATTCATATCTGATATTAAAGCATGACCGTTCCTTACTTTTCCTCACATGGAGGAGGCTTACAATAGCTACTGAAATATTTATACTTTGCAATTATAATTTGTAAATAACACAATCTGCAGGTATCCAGCATGCAAGTTGTCTTTTGGCTGGCGTGGATATTTTCTGCACATGATTCTGTAGTTGAGGGTGTGAACTCTGTAGGTCTGCCTTGTCAGATAGTGATCTGGATGAAAAATACACTTATGGTGTTGGGAGTTTTCCTACCATCAAATTTGAATGATGTCCTTAGCACTCCAGGGAACAATTTAGCTGTAAACCTCTTTTATGAAGTTGTATCAAAAACTGGACAATGTCTTAGCAAGTCTTTATTCCAAGTTAAACTGTAATAGCAGATGTTTATAGTTTCTTATTGCAGTGCTTCTGTACTATTTTATTGCACAGTAGTCAGATGTCTGCATATTGTCAAAGCTGTACATGTTAACTATCTAACATTGGTAAGGTCATTTGAGCTTTTATCCCAGCTTTTTTGCTTTTGTTTGTGTGACACACAATACCTTTATATGTGACTGTGTTCAACCTCCAGGCTGCTCGAGAAGCCGTACAAACACAACCTGGACTTTGTTGATTTAATCAACTCTGTCCAGAAGTCCTGGAAGGCTGCGGCCTACCCCGAGCACGAGCTGTTCACTCTGAGGGAGCTGCAGTACCGCGCAGGAGGGCCCGCCTCCCGCATCCCTCAGTGAGTGTTCACCTGCATCTCCCATAGTATTTCACAATGGGAAAAACACATGAATGCACATTAATAAGTAATATTTGTCTCCTATGTCATAACTATTGTGCTCAATTACTATTTAAACTACTCAATTATTACATTTAAAATTAGCCCTGCTTAGCTTGTTGCATTCATTTAGTAAGGAGGTGTGAGGAAGTGCTTTTATACACACTACCAGTACACCATCAACTGAACAGATGACGGATATTGGCAGATGGTTGCAAATGTGGAAGGGATTTTATTGCATTGTCAATTTCTAATGTGATTCAGCTGCACTATTTCTTAAAGCACTTTGAATTACCTTGTGTTGAAAGGTGCTATATAAATAAACTTGTTTTGCGTTGCCTATTCTAATATCCAAAACGTTTATGTTGGCCTTTTCTTTTCATTCTAATGGAATGCGTTATAAGGGCTCCAAAGTCCATTGGATATCTTTTAGAGACCTAATCCTTCAGAACAAACACATTCTCACAATGGTAGTAAGAACAGTACAATGGACTTCTGCTTGAATTGAACCCATCTGGTAAAACATTCCAATATTACTTGGTTTAACAGATCCACCTTTAAGTTGTCATGCCTTCATTTCTATAGTATGAGGCGTTCTGTTTAAAACAGTTTTTCCATGCAAAATGTCTTAACATCATTTGTATTTAATTCTGATTCTTACTTTTTCTCTTTAGGCGTGTTCGGCCTATGCCAGTCAAAGCTGGTTTGGCCAAGATGGCGGCTGCTCTACCTGAGCGCTGGGATTGGAGGAACGTTGATGGCGTTAACTTTGTCAGTCCTGTGCGAAATCAAGGTGAAACTCAATTGCTGTCCCTCATATCCTCCTGGAACTGAGGAAAAAAAGTGTATTCCAATTATTATTTTTTTTCTCCTACCTGTTTATGGTTAAAAAAACATCTTGCAATTTAGAATTTTTAAATGTAATGTAATTTTAAATGTTACAGTATGTCCACTGTAGAGGACGTCAGGACCATTTTAGTGTGAAAAGACAGCCTTAATTAACAGATAACCGATGTAACGTAGTATGCTTTATATAGTGATATTAATACAAGAATACATTAACCTTTTACTTAGAAGCTTTTTTACTGTTAACTGCTAACATGCAAAATCGGTTAATTCCAGACATATGGAGGGATACCTGTGCACACCTGGTAGACATTTAAACAATATGAATGAGAAGAATTGCAGGAGGCAGACAAAGCTTTACTTTTACACTTGAGAAGAAGTCCAAAGGGCAGACTGAACAGCAGCTCTCCAGATCGTCTGCTCTCCTCCTGGCAGGCCTGGGCGTACTTCCTGCTCTCCTCTTGTGTTTCTGCACAGCCTGGTGTGTGAGGGAGAGATTATGTGAGCTGAGAGTCTGGAGGGCCTCTGCAGGGCTGGGTTTAAGGATCTAGAGAACGCTGGAGAGTTCCAATAGAAGCCCTCTAAGTCACTGTGCAGAGATTATTTTCCTCCCTTCAATGTTTCAAGGCAGCTGGATTTTATAGGTTGCACTTCAAACAAAATGGTTTTTTCACATCACATGCAGCCCCACGGTGACTTTAAAGCAAGATGGAGGTGTAACTAGCCTTTTAGGGAATTAAAGCTTCATCTTGCATCCTGTGGGTCATGACAAACCTTTTATCTCTAATTGAGAAACTAATGAAATCATATATTAGGACACCAAAGTGTTCCCACAAGCACCAATCTTTAATTTAAATCAAAAGTTGAAACACCTATTAGTCTTAGGAGATGTAAGTATTGTCCCAAATGAAAAACTGTTCTCACTTTCACTCTTGACTTGAATCATTACTACAATTAAACCACTTTGCAAATCCCCACAGCCTCTGTTCTCTGACCTAATTTGTTCCAGATGAGGATTTTAATAAGAATATGGTGTCTCTCACTATCGATGGTGCTTCTGTCTGTGCATCCATTCATTAGTATGCATTGCAACCAATGCAAATGAGCATGCTGGGGCAGAAACATCACAGAAAGTTTAATTCTGACTGATGAAATGTGTTCTTGGACAAATGTTCTACTGCAATGCATGGTTAACAATTTATTAGGGTTTATATTTCAGTGGTGTTGTAGAAGGTTGCATGTACTTTACGCCCTTTACCATATGTTATGATATGTTGACATTAAGGTAATGTTTTTTTTGGTATTGTGTTCGTTCAAAAGGTGCTTCCAATTTTGTCCACTTTATTTACATGTATAACAAAGTAATAACAGACAAACTCTTTGTTTACATACATAAAGATATACTATTTAACGCACCTCTTCTCTTTCTAGTACAACATCAGTTGTCTACAGTCAAGAAAAATCTCTTCATCTTAAGCTTCTCAAAGTTGATTTATTGCAGTGCTGTTGTATAGCACAGCGGTGAGATTTGCCTCCTGTGTAAATATTTGATGTTCTGTTTCAGCTTCGTGTGGAAGCTGCTACTCCTTTGCCACCATGGGAATGCTGGAAGCTCGAATTCGAATCCTCACCAACAACACCGACACCCCCATCCTCAGCCCCCAGCAAGTGGTCTCCTGTTCCGAATATTCTCAAGGTAAACTTAAACTCAATCTTAAATCTTCTTTCCTTAACAATTTGGTTAACACTAAAATTGCAGATGTGAATTTGGCAGTAATTAGAAAATGTACCTAGCTAAGTATTTGTATTGTGAAAGGGGCTGATGATGAAAGAGTGTGCAAATGCTGGATGTAGAAACTCTGGGACACCTTCCTCCCTAATCAGAACAAGTAGCGTTTTTAAGTGGGTTTTTTTATGGCAATGTATAAAGCATGTTATAATTTTCCTGATTAATATATTTTCATTAATTATTTTGTAGAGTTGTGGAAATGCTCTCATTTATTATTTCCATCTTGGACCACAGAAGTGTTTCCAGCCAATTAAAAAATCAAGAAACCTCAAACAATTCTTGAGAAAATTCAAAATGTCAGATCTAGTCAAAAGTAGGGCTGCTCGATTATGGCAAAAATCATAATCTCAATTATTTGGGTCAATAATTGATATCACGATTATTAAAAACGATTATCCATTTACTTTGAAAACATCAATTTATTGAAAGAAAAAGGTGTAGTATGTTTTTAACAGTTGATTACCCTGAGCCTTAAGTATAATTCAATTGAAAAACCAATAAAAAAAATAATATATATATTTTTTAAATAAATAATAATAAAAAATAAATAATCGTTTTATTTTGATTATGTTGTTTTCATAATCGTTGCAAGCCAAAATCGTAATTGCGATTTAAAAAACGATTAATTGAGCAGCCCTAGTCAAAAGTCAAAGTCAACTTTATTGTCAAATGTGTACAGACAGAGAGATCGAAATACCGTTTCCCACAATCCCGAATACAAATAAAATAAATATATAAGAATATGTATACAAATATGTATATCCTATATATACACAATCTATACACATTTATACGTATGCTCACATTAACACATAAATAAACGCACAACAATCTATTTATACAAAATAACAGTCACTTCAATATCTTTGGTACAAACTTTGTTATTTATCTCTCCTTTTTATAAGGTTGCGATGGTGGATTTCCATACCTGATTGGGAAGTACGTGCAAGACTTCGGTCTGGTGGATGAGTCGTGCTATCCATACATTGGAAAGGACTCTCCCTGCGGTCTCCCTCAGAACTGTGGTCGCATCTACACCGCCGAATACAGCTATGTTGGCGGGTTCTATGGCGGCTGCAGTGAGATGGCTATGATGTTGGAACTGGTCAAGAATGGACCAATGGGAGTGGCCTTTGAGGTAAACACCTGGTTTCTTTAATGCTATTTCTAAACAAACAGTTTGTGTTCACTAAACAATTGGGGTTTTACTTTGTGAATACATGTTAGTTTAATTCAGGTTTTCAGCTATTTCTGTTTAAGCCTGTTATAATTGAGCTGTTGCTGTGGCACTTTAAATACTTTGCACAAATTGAGATATTTTTTTCCGAAAGCCTTTAAAGATATAATGAATACAATAAATCTAAGAATAAGAAAATATTCAGGCTTTTCAAAGGCTCTCTCACATTCATAGTCTTTTTGTATTATTGTCAAAAGGCCTATTATTTTTCTTGCCTTCAACTGTGTGCATAATAAAACAGTTGGCACAGTTGGTACATTTTACCCACTGTGGGCCTTATGATTATTGTTTTTGATTCTACATTATTCATGGAGGTGGTCTTTTCATCTGGGAAGTTGGCCTGTCTTGGCTATAAAACACTAATGGAAACCCTGCAATATATCATTTGACTTCTTATGTTTTGTATTGCAAAACTTTTTAACGTTGCACTGTGCTTTTTTTTGCTTGAGTAGTATGTCACTCTGATTTAACGCTCCATACATAGTGTAATATCAACAACTCTCAATGTAAGCTATCTGCAAATTCTCTGGAAGTAAAGGTTTAATTTGTCCCATTAACCCCAGTGCACAGCTAAGCTAGGAAAATGCTAGCAAGTGTAAACCGTTAGTTTATTCATTTTAATTTATAAAATGAAGGTAAATGTAACTTCTTTTTTTTTATGAAATGCCTTTTGTAATTTTGTCTTTACAACTCATTAGCCCTCCCTTTTATAAGCTATAGCTTGAGTGTGATATGCCCTTAAAAAATAAATGTAAATCGTCCGTATCCTTCCACAGGTCTATCCCGACTTCATGCACTATAAGGAGGGCATCTACCACCACACAGGTCTCAGAGACGCCTTCAATCCCTTCGAGCTGACCAACCATGCCGTGCTGTTGGTGGGCTACGGCCGCTGCCACATGACCGGTCAGAAGTACTGGATTGTCAAAAACAGCTGGAGCACCAACTGGGGCGAGGACGGCTACTTCAGGATCCGCAGAGGCAGCGACGAGTGTTCCGTCGAGAGCATCGCCGTGGCAGCAAACCCCATCCCCAAACTGTAGACGCTCAGAGAGGTTTAACAATCAGTCATTCATAAAAATGTTATACTAGGAATTAGTTAAAAGCATAAAAAGGGACACAAAACGTATCTTTTATGGTTGATTTAGTATTATAACATATCATTCATTTGAATTGGAGTGAAACTGCTATTGTGCTCTTTTGAAGCCATGAATTTAGCACGCCTGCCTACAAAGGTTTTTAACATCCGTTTTATTTTTTCCAATTTCAGCAATCACCTATGGATGATTTGAATTCAAGCTTTAACTGCCAACACAAACTTGGAAACAAAATGCATCGGGTCTTACTTGAATGCTGAATGGTACTAAAATCTAAAAGTTTTGATGCACAATGTTACTGCAGATGTGAAGGGATTTCAATTGAAAGGGAACTGAGGAGTGTTTGTGTTTTTATTGTCAGGTGCAGGACTTTGATTCTTTTTCTCAGGGAAGCAACGGTGCAGAATTGCAACCTCTTTTGTCCTTGCACCAAATTGAAAATGTTACTGCCATGTTTCTCTGTGGAGCATTTTAACTGGAATTATTGATCAATCAGAATAAGGGATTAAATGACTGTATTCTGATTTGCACTGATGTTTTACATTTTGATGGAATAAAAGCATTTATAAATGTTATAATGAATGTTGTCAATGTGTATGGAAAAAAGACATGAACAGAATTTAAAAGAGAACTAAAAAGTTGAAATGGCCCAATAAACAGCAACATATTGCTCATTAATTAATCAGTAACACAATCCAAAAGTTACATAATACTGCCTATGTATTGTTGGGAACCTTGCATGCAAACAGCTGACCAAATTTCTATGTTTACTCCACTATATCGTTAAATGAAGGTTTTTTACAAATGAAGCATTCTGAAGATGTAAATAACTTTCGATGTGAGTTTTAAAGTTATTACTTCAGCATTTAATATTTTGAGTGCTTATCCTCTCAGGCTTGGAAGTTTTAAATACTCCCTGGCACTCGGAGGCAGCGTTTACAGTCCCATGGTCCTGACGGCTCCGCTCCACTTCCGTCTGTGGGCCAGGGCGTACCTCCCTCATTCCTCCCCCTTCCTACTTATTCGCCTCTCAACTCATTCCCAACTCTCCTCAGTTCCCTGCTGTCCTGTGCTTCTCCCCTTTCATCCCCCGGCTCTCTCCATTCCGGTGGATTCATGCTCAGCTCTCGCCCTCCTCGGTCGCCATGCAGAACAACCACACCAAGGAGCATCTCTTTAAGATTCTTGTTATAGGGGACCTCGGGGTTGGAAAGACCAGCATCATCAAGCGGTATGTGCATCAAAACTTCAGCCCCAACTACCGAGCCACCATCGGGGTGGACTTCGCCCTCAAAGTCCTCAACTGGGACCAGGAGACGGTGCGCCTGCAGCTGTGGGACATCGCAGGTACAGAACCACTTTTGCGCACGACTCATACCAAAAAGCAGTTTCAGAAAGGGCAAACACATACGAGATGTTATGAAACATATTAGTTTTAAATTACTTTGTGAATAATAGTTTTTTTGTACGCCACAGGAAAATTAGCTGATTAAATGATGTATGTATTTCGAAAAAATATATGGAAATGTTTGGAGATTTATAAATGTGTAGAACATGACATATTCACTTTTTCTTCAGTTTAAGCTGTGATAGACTTTGTTTGACACTTAAATAAAATGTAATTTATCATTATATATCATCATATATATTTAAAGGCTTTAGGCTCTTATATCTCTTGAGGAGATTATGTTTACAGTGATGCCTTTTTTATTTTTTGATCGTCACATGATAAAATTAATCTGCTTCAAAATTCCACTGTGTAGTAGTTATGAGAATCAAATGTTCCATTCATGTCATTTTAATTCAAGAAAAATAACTATCCAAATAACAGATTAAATATTTATGATAGGTCGGCTGCTCAAATAAAAAAATAATAACGTATTTTAGGAAAGGCAACACGTGGTGTAAGTCTCGTAAAAGAGTCCTGAGAGGAAATGTCATGTGGTGTACTGACATTCAAATAATTGTGTATTTTAGATAAACATCTAGTTTGAGCCCTTTGATGAAAAGACATAAACTGATCATGAGACAATGTCGTCAGAGTTGTTATTTAACCATTTTGGCAGGGGGATGATATTAAGGTTTATCTAGGGTAAACATTTTTCATGTCTACCATTTAACCTCTGACATTACTCACTTCAAATCACTTAGCAACGCATTTCTGTAATTACACAATTGTCTTTATTTAGAATCACAATAAACACACACACACAAATGCTGAACATCTCTCTTAGACCAAAGTGCAAAGCTCGCATATGTACCATGATTATTATAATATATTTGTCAAAATTAAATCAAACCCATTTGTGTAACCTTTAAACAAGTAAATATGTTTCAATCTGTGGGATAGTTTGGCGGGAGCTTCCAAGTTTTCATTGTATTTAAAAAGACTAAGATTGAATTCATGTAACTGATGAATATAAATGCATTTCAGATAACATTTACTAATTGTCTTTCCCCAATTGGCCACTCACCTCTTCTCTGCAATCAGCTAAACAGCATGCCATTCCCCCCTATAGGATGCTATGTATTCTGTCCTTCTCTATTATGTTGTATGCATCCAGATATGACTGCACACAACTGGAAAGTGGATAATTCATTTTCATAAAGAATAGAGAATGTATTTTGTGAAAATGACAAATGTTAACGTAGTTAAGTTTTCATTGCCTGGGGTGAACATACATTTAGGGCTTTTGAGTGGGATGCTGTGGGTTAGACACCCGAAGGCTACAGCAGTCTCATCTCACATGAGTGTCGGCTGAGGTTCCGAAGAATGGTCTGACCTGCTGCTCTCTCCCCTCCTGTGCGCCCTCTCCAGTAAGCGCAAGCAGTCATGTGTCTCAAACTCATGTGAGGCAGATTTGAGGCCCAAGCTCTTGTATAAAGAAAGCTTTTATTGTGAACTAAGGATTAGTGTCTCCCTCAGAGAAAACGGCTATAGGTCTGTAGTGTCCGTACATGTTCCCTACACTCATCCTAAAGCTATGGAAGCCTTGAGGTGGGGTAGTATGTCTACATAGTATGTTCATTAAGATTGTCAAATTAGTTTTCTAGTTAGTTTGGATCTTAGAAGGTATATATTTTAAGATTTTGTCACAAATAAACACACTGATTTCAAGCAAATGAAGGAAATGTCCTAAAATAAATATGTTTCCATTCAGCATTTTACTTTGTCCATCACTGCTTAGTTTGTTTGGGGCATTATGATAGTCTTAAGGTTTCTCATGCCACAGAAGTAATAAATCACCTGCGGCTTCTGTGCATTTCCCAAGACAAATAATAACTTCAGCCGGTCTATTTTTGACTCCCATTTTTCTCTGTCCAGGTCTGTCAGGGTGACGTGGATATCTGCAGGGGCATAGAGCATGATGGTGGGACTCTGGATGGTTTAGGGCACGTTAGAGGGGCTTTACACTGTTCAGCCTTTTGAAATCACAAAGACACAGTAAACATGTTGAGCTGTGGATGTTTCCAGAATTGACCAAAGATCTTTCACATGTTATCTGCTCTACTTCATCTCCACATGTAATATCTAATAACGAAGCCTCTGCCACTCCGTAACTTTAAAGGACCAGAAACATCATTTTTAATCAGCTTTTTATATGGTTAAATGGTTTTGGTAATTCCACATGAGAGATACCTCTATTTATGTTTCGGTCAGTATTCTTTTAACCAGTTTGAGGGTGAAAATAAGCAACGTCTTGCACCAGTTAGAATCTAATCACATAAAAACGTATTATCTAATCAAATTACACCCATGCAATCCTGATAAAGTAAATTATCTAACTGTTAAACTATATTTGATGATACATAAGGTTTTCTTTAGCTACAATGTTGACTTAACCAGTTTCATATTCAGTCATTCTTATTAACATTTAAAGAGAAATAGTTTGAAACAATTGTCTTTTTTCAGGTTAGGTTTTATTAGGTCAAGAAACAATAGTGAGTTTGATTCAGTTAACAACAAAATACACAATTATAATTCTTCACCTTATACAGCCGTACTATACTATGCTACTTATTGTTATACTAGATTCTGCCTTTCTGATATGTACTTAATGGCTACACACAACCTCCTGGCAGCTGACCCTGTTAACTGGTCCATCGGTGTCAGGTGAATAGCAAATGTTTCTACAAAGCAGCTTGTAAATAAATATCAACTTCTCTTCTTTTTGCCATGATGCAAACTGTTTTTAGAAGGATCAGTTAGGGTTTGTGGTTTAGTCCTCACTATACAAATGTCTTGCCCACAAGCTGAACTGTGAGGCTGGTACTGATGGTGCTCTAGCAGACGTTATGGATGGGAAAAATCACTGCGGATACAGCATTCCTACAGAGCTTATCAAATTAATTTTACCCTCAGGAATTTGTACAGTTCACAGTCAGGAGAACACGGACACGCTCACACCAAAGACTCCTCTCTCCTCATACCAGCCTGCCTCTATCCGTGTCTGCATCTTATCTCTCTCTTTATGCAGCCCTTCTAACAGTATAAGCAAGCTATTTTGTGTGCATATCCATGTTTGAGAGAGTGGGTGAGGTATGTCGGGAATTCTTGCATGGTAGCACATGATTCATGGCTCTGTGTCTGTTTGCTGCTGAGGTGTCACAGCAGCTTTTTGGGCGCCAAAATGTAGCTCACTGTGCAAGACAGTATCACGTTTTATCCCCTTGACTCTGATAATATTATAATACTTTTTTCTCTGTGTATACATCTTTGCCCTTGTCTGTGTGTGTCTTCTAGGTCAGGAGAGGTTTGGCAATATGACCCGTGTGTACTACCGCGAGGCCATGGGCGCCTTTATTGTGTTTGACGTCACAAGGCCCGCTTCCTTTGAGGCCATCACCAAATGGAAGGAGGACTTGGATTCAAAACTGTCCCTTGCCAATGGGAAACATGTAGCCACTGTGCTTTTGGCCAACAAATGTGACCAGGGTGGGGACGTACTGACCAATAATGGAATAAAGATGGAGCAGTTCTGCCAGGAGAATGGCTTTGTGGGATGGTACGAGACGTCCGCTAAGGTGAGAACACATTTATGAACACAAAGCCATCAGAGACTGCACTGACCTCATCACCTTCAAAAAACTCACAAAAACTCAGCTCTCCAATCTGGCTTTTAATGTGTGATTGTTTTTGTATTATTTGACTTTAACTTTAACTATATATTTATGTATTGTTCCTTTCTTTTCTTTTCTTTTCACTATATCTATAAAGCGTCTTTGAGCACCTGTAAAAGCGCGAACAAAATAAATCTATTATTATTATTAAAGCAAGGAGCTGTGGATAGCCTTCAACAGTGTGTCCTTTTTTCAAATATCCTTGAGAAGCATCTGACTCCCTGATGGTTTGATGGTGAAAAAATCCTTTAAAAGCGAGTTTAACATTCTCTCAGTCTACTCAATACTTGTTTCAGTCAATGAGCAGAGCCGTGTCTCACAGGAGATATTCCCCCTATGTTAGTTCAGCTCAGCTGCACTTGCATCAGTTTCTCTATCATCCAGACACAATGTTTAATAATGTTTAGGGAATATTTCAGCCCACTGATTTCCACCGACCGACACAGATTGAATGAATAGTTTGAAAACTTTCGAAAAAATGCTTATTCACCTTCTTTACATCTCTGCCCAGAGTTACAGAAGATTGATAACACCGTTGTTTTTTTAAAAGGCATGAGCCAGGAGGTGTTCAGGTTAGCTTAGTTTAGCATACAGACTGGAAATAGCTATCCTTGCATTATTCAAAGGTAAACAAACACCACTTGATTACTTATGACAATACCTTGACTTGTTTTTAGGACATAATAAAGAAATAGATTTTAGTAAAATGGTTGCCATCTATTTTAATTTTGCCAGTCTAAAACCCATGTGACCTGTACAGTTTGACATGGAAACAAAGTATTTCCATGATAAAACGATAAACAGAACAAATGATTAAATAGGAAAAACAAATATGAAACTTTGAAACTTCATAAAGGACAGTCAAATGTAAGACTCACTGAGGCAGACAGTTATCAGGATCCACCCACCTACACACTTACTCACGGTGACTAACACCAGACATGATAGCTGCTAATGTGGAGCTAGAATCTCACATCTGGACGTTAAGGGAGGGAAATAGACTGAGACGTGCACACACGCACATGCACACTCACTCACTCACACACACACACACACACACACACACACACACACACACACACACACACACACACACACACACACACACACACACACACACACACACACACACACACACTCATCGTTATACCGATAAACTACAACATTCAGTTAAATGAAGCCGTTGAAATTCAGGCAGTCAACCAATGAAGGAATTGAGTGGGTTGGTTTTGAAGCACCACCACCACCACCCCTGTTAAGTGAAATTTGATTTAAATGGTTGCACAGTGTGAGTTAGAACTTCTACTAGTGGCACCCACTACTCTGTGAACACTGTGGAGTCTGAAGCTCATAAAGCTCTTCAAAAGTGATGTGCATCTGGATGCTTTAAGCGTCATTTGCACACAAACATGTACACATTATGAGCCCACTGC
Organism: Notothenia rossii; assembly: GCF_949606895.1. Lineage (NCBI taxonomy): Eukaryota > Metazoa > Chordata > Actinopteri > Perciformes > Nototheniidae > Notothenia > Notothenia rossii. Next base: position 81,628,933 of record NC_136902.1, on the reverse strand, counting down.
AGAATAACATAAACAAATAATTATTTCAAACTTTAATCCTAAACAACAAAGAAGTGAAGTTGTGAGAGAGGGTATTAATGTGTTTTTATGGCGTTTTATCTCAATTTGAGAGATTCTTTTGTTCCAGTTCTAACACTAAGTATGATAGATCACGACACAGAGGAGTTGTGCGTGAGAGAAGTACAGGAGGCTGCACACAGCAGCATGTCACATCCTACTGAGAACACTGCTAGATCTGATATATATTCAGCTTTTGTGCTGCTACAGCATCACATATTAAGAAAGTGTGTGCATACGTGTGTCTCTCATTAATACTCACTTCTAGTCCTCTCCTCTTGTGAACCTTAGTTTGACATTTCTCTAGTTTACTTCAGCTTCAGTCCAAGTCCTACAGGGCTGCAAAAACACTGTGTAGAGTGATCATTTACAACATAAAAATGTAGAATAATATGAGCAGCACTTTTGGATTTTTTTGTATACACTTCTGTTGTTGTTTATATTGTTTGTTTAAAACATTTGATCAACGATACATGTTGACTCCACTTTCCTCGCTCCTGTTAACAATAAACCAAAGCTATTCGCTAAAAACACTTTTCAAGACTGTTCAATTCCTAGTGTTTGATTTTCGTGTGATATGCACTTTTTAATTATAACATTTAGTTTTTCATATTATTAATTTTACATATCATTCACACATCACTTGTTCACTCAAACTCATCTCACAGTTTGAAGTATTATGGTTATTTTCACTGCTTTAACTGCAGAGACCACTGTCAGCAGCTGCGAGGACATTTATTAATACTCTCTTTCCAGTTTTGGTTCACGTCATGGCTGCTGGCCAGTGCCTCATCCATCAAATCAGTTTAGTCACGGCCCATTTGATTTACTCACCTGCTCTTGCCGATTCTTGTTTAATGCTAAAAAAAAATTATATTTATAGTTTAGGCTCATAAAATGTTACCATTAATCACAATTGTTCACCACTTGTTCATACTACCATTTCTCTTTCTATTTGTTCCTTCTACTTTGCCCTCTCTTTTCAGGAAAACATCAACATCGATGAAGCGGCTAACTGCCTGGTGAAACACATCATTGCCAGTGAGAACGACATGCTCCAAGCTGAAGTGCCCGACACCATCACCCCGCAGCTGGAGAATGACAAAGGCAGGACATGCTCCTCCTGCTTCAGATCCCAGTGACAGCCCCCGACGTCCTTTTGTATCTTATCACACAAAAAAAGTTTACCTTTTCTGTAAGCAGGAAAACTTCTTTGGCAGATTTTTTTTTTTTAAGCATGTGTGCCAACCTCATTCCTGTATGATAGTGTCAGTGTGGAGGGGGAGAGACAGGCAGCTGGCTCAAGACATGGAGACAGAAAGAGAGCTGGATGCAGCTGTATGCGCTTGTCAAAGACAAGGTTACCCTCTGGGCGACTTCAAGCCTTGACACTGGCACTTTGGTTACCATGGAGACACCGTTAATGAACCCATGCACAGAGAGATCGCAAGCAAATCACAGAGTATCAGTATGTGTATCTGTACTGAGGTCTGGAGAGATAATCTCTATTTACTCTTTTTTTCTGTGTCTGAGTTTTCCGTGCTTCTTTCTCCCTTCACATCCCTCCCTCACAGCATTTCTTTTTAGTTTTTCAGATGTCATTCTGTACTAATAAGCAGGCAAAAAGCAACACAAATATAGTTTTCCTCCTGACATACAAAGCAACTCAATTTGCATCCTGATAACACTACAATTTCATCACTAGCCATGGTTTGATTAGATCTGGTTCTGTTTTGTTTTTGTCATTTTATAGCACTGTCTTTTCCTGTCTTCCCTCATGCACATTTTCCAGCTTTAATGTATAACAAATGATATTAATGTACTAAAAGTGCCTTTTTCGAATACAAACCATCTTATTTAATTTCCTAAAAAGATATATTATCCACTGCATATTTTATTTATAAATGCACTTCAACTACCTTGCTTTTCAACACTGAGGTAGAACTGCACTCATGTATATTGAAAAATATCAAAAAGTACATTGTGTGTGTGAAAAAATGACATGTTAAAGCAAATATTCATTATGTTCTTTCCCTATTAATTCTATGGTTTCATATTCAATTTATAATATTTGTAATTATGGGATTCATGCGTATGTATGCAAACATGTACATATTATATACAGTATAATGAAACTGATTATAAAACCAAAGATGTATCCAGTTTTCAACATGTTCATATGAATAAACCATAGCTTTACTGACCAATGTCTGGATGTGACTGTGTGTTACAATGTGTGCACACACAGGTGTTTTCAATCACTGAGGCTGATTGGAGCAACAAAGGTTAAGGTGTTAATAGTCCCGCCCCTAACAGGTGCAACAAATTAAGAGGTGCATTAGAGAGCTGTTTGTCAAGATCAGTTTGTGAATGCCCAGAAACACCTGGGTAAGTGGACAAAAGTTAAGCATCATTGTTACTCTGGTACAATTGTAAAAACTTACTCTTTTAAAATACTCTTTGTTTGTGTTTAAAAGTTGATTTTCTGTTCATCTTTTAACATTGATAATTAAAGGTTTTATCCACGAATCAGATTTTCCCATACATAGTAGATTCAAATATTTGTTAAAAGTTGTTCAACATAAATTAAGATGTCGCTCCAGTGGAGAAAATCTGATTTAAAGCGGTCTCTGGTGCAAATAATATCAATTTAAGGCTTCTATAGGTCTGTGTTATTTTGGGTTGTGACTATCACGCTTGATTGAAATTCCCCTGTTGTTTTCATGGCTAATTTACTAGACATGTTCCAGTTATTTCAAAGAAGAGAGATGCTACAAGGGAAGAATAGATAGTTTTAGTCTTGTTATAAACCACATTTCTGTCAAATGGAAACGTTTTGCCACCAGCGGCTTTACAATGAATCAGGTCATAGTTCTATTTACATATGTTAACGAATGCACCATTCTCCGAATCATTCACCAATACGATCAGTTAGCGTACAACGTGATTAAAGCTACATCATTTATCTGGCTTACATTATAAATAAACAGTTATATGTTTTGAATCTGCGAACTAAAAATCAGGCTGCAACATTATTATAAATCCACAGATGTAATCAGAGCATAACAAATTCAAATTGATGCAATTTTAACTTCTGGCACTGAACCACAGAATGTATTTCCAATGATGTGTCTCTCTTTTAATTAATGTCAGGCTTGTGGACAAACATTTATTCTTTCCTTATAGAAGGGGATTATGTTTTTCTCATAGTATTAGTAACCGGTCCCTCCCGTCAATATGCTGAAAATCCGATTTCACTGAGGAATAGTTCATATTCCAGTACAAGAGTTCTTGTTTGCGTATTTATTTTCCTGATGACCTGACTTTCACCTGCCATCTGACTGAAGCCGACCTGCAGTAAACCGTCTTTACTTTCTCGACCTCTAAGGTGTCTGAAAACACATATCTTGAATTTCTTGAGATTGGCAACCATTTCTTTGGGATCAAAAACAGCTTCTAGTATGTAAACCTAGGGTTGACTACACAGCCAAACTATTTTTTATAATGATCTAGTTTCAGATACTACTACTGGCAATAACCAAAAGAAAACCCAAGAAAAGGGCCATTTACTTTCCATTTCTTTCTTATGTAGGCTTTTAAAATCCACCAGATCCAATTTTAGGTAAGGTGTTGCTTGATTTTAACATACTGTACCAAAGCGTTAATGTCCTGTAACCCACCCTATTGCAGCCTTTTCCTCCACTAGACCCTTCCTTTCTGTCTGCCTCAGCCTGACACTCATTATAGCTTCCTGAAGATAACATGTTGTGCCTCGTTTAACTTTTCATCCAGGCGAGACGCAGACACAATCTATTGTTTATCAGAGGCTCCATCGGATATTGGTTCAGAGGTGAGGGCATGGGCTGGAGAAAGACAGTGGCGCTCTCTAATTTGTAATAATTAGATTCGATTTTTTTCAGCATTGATGTAGCAATTTGTGAGAGAAAACACAGGGCAGAGGGAGCAGGGAGAGAAGTTATGAGGGAATTGTCCTCTGCTGTTGTGTGCCAGAAGCCAACCCCCTTCTCTGTACACCAACACAGGCAACCTCCACACACACATACACACACGCCATCACACACACGCAGAAACACATGATCAGAAGATTTCACAGATTTATCTCTCGCTCTCTGCTGGTCTCTAAGGCAACAAGCTGCCGAGGGAGTGATAGTTTCGTTCCTCTTTACTTAAAGGCCCTGTCTCTGTAGTCTTAGATTCCTTAACATGGAGAGAAGAAAACAAGAGAAAGAATGAAGGAGAGAGGAACCAAAACAAGGGACTGTAAGACTTCGCGGTCAAACAGGTTAAGAAGGAAATCAGCACGTGATTTCAGGATGACATGAAAGGCTTTCCCTCTCCCTTTCTCTTTTGCAGACACACACTGACTCATGCACTCACATGAGAATATTTCACACACCAATATACACACAGCTTGACCTGTCAGTTATTGCGTTGTAAATTGTGTTAAATGTTTGCAATAGCCTTCAGCCCGCGTTTGTAAGGGGGTTTCAAATGTTCCAATGAAGAAATCCTTCAGAGTCCAAAAAGTAAATCCAGCAACTTGTTCTCATATGAAAAATTACCTTCTGAAGTTAAAGGGTAATAATTTTTGCAGCATTGACACATAAGTATAAATGAGTGCAGCAACAAAACAGCTATAGCGTAAGTTGCAGTGCTACTTTATGGTCGATAAACATTGAGTGGTGTTGGCAGTGGAGGCTGTGGCAGGCGTACTCTGGCTGCGAATTAAACGGCCGGTAAAAAGGAATCAATAGCAGCCAGGGCAGACTCCAGATAAAGGAAAATAGCGGCAGCACCTCCATCTATGATCGATAAGCGTGAGAGTTTGCCTGTGTGTGTGGCTGTGTGTGTGTGACCTCACACAGCAGAAGTCTCAGTGAGTTGAGTGCTATGTGGAATATCAAAGACCTACTCGTGATGACTCATCATTCACAACCAGCTCGGCAGGAGACCGAATCCGCTTCGGTAACAGACCTTGGGTCACACACGCATATTTACTATTGATTACATGTGAGGATTTATTTACACTAGCAGCATTGACAGAGTGATATAATTTATACATTTTTTTCCACCAATATCATTCAAATGTCAATGCAAAGAGCAAGTTATTCCCCTTGGAAAATTATAATTTGTAAACCGTTTCGGCGCAGTCAGTGTTAGTGACTCATTTACATTGGTAATGCCAGAATTTGAATTTTCTTTGAACTAAGTCAAGCACATGGGTAGATTTGAGGTGTTACTGCACAAAAGTATTATGGAGAAGCAAAGGTTGTTTTTCCTATCAAAAAGTATAGACAGGTCTTCCTTATACATGTAATGAAATTGTACTTCTTTGTTATATCTACACCAGGATTTCACTGTGTTATTGTTTTGTTTTTTTGCAACACTATATTGCTGACATCAGTGTAGTCTTAGTTTCACCTGATTTGCATAAGTGTCAGACAGAGCAAACATTTTAAAGTCACTGGATGAACACATTTTTTGAACCCTTTGAAAGAAAACACAGCTATTAAATCTTACTGACATCCTACCCTACACACACTGCCTCCTGCTTTAACAGTACACTTTACAAAAGGAAACATAGATGAATGCCAACATCTAATGGTACAATAAAAGACTGAGACATCCCTGAAGAGTTCAGTGGATCGTTTGTGTATATTTTCCTTTAAAGCCATACAGGAGTTTCACTTTTATTCATCTACCTACTTTAAAATGGGCATCTTTTTGAGTTCACTGTTTTCAGCAACAGCGTGCTATTAATCAACTTACATGCATTAATAAACAGGTAGTCACAAACATTCAGGTTCACAGAGTTAAAGAGGCACACTGAAATGGTAAAAAAAGCACAAATTGTAGTTTAACCGAATCATCAAAGACAGCTTCGTATGCATTTGGATCACTGCCCGATTTGAAAAGTTGGCATCGTCCCATAAGTCATAAATGTGGTTCCACACAGACGATCAGAGACTGACAGAGCCTGCTCTCTATTTGAACAGACTGTGTATATGAAGTGACACAGTGGCTCAGTGATTAGCTCTGTCAACTCACAGCCAGAGAAAACTCACACACTTAATGTGCAGAGTTTGCATTGTCTAAGGTCCTCCAAAGAACCATTAACGTTGGATAAAAGTGGGACTCTTTAAACTGCCTACAGGTATGGCAGTCTAAAGTTTATATTACCCCTGTAAATTGGTAACCTTTTAAAGGGAGGTCTCTAGTCCATGATTGGAGGGTCCCAGCCTTCAAGAACAACAATAAATTGGTGAGGGAGGAAAATGATTGAAAGTCTAATTCAAGGCCATTTGTTTCTCATTCAAAAGTGACTCCAGTGGAGCGATGACATGTGTGTGTGATCTTGTGCCGTGGGGTATTCTATTTTGCATTCATTTTTTTGGGGAAATGCTAAAATAACAAGACTATGATTTATACTTGTGAATACATTCAGAGTACAATCTGAGGCAATATTGATGTGTACAAAATATATTTCACTTTTTCTTACACATTTTAAGTTTGGTTTGATGTAATTTACTGCCCAGACTGCTGTCCAAAGATCAGCAGCACTGTCTGTCGCGGGAGCATCACCTTTTACATTGAGTATGACAAACTGGTGCAGAATATAAAAAACGGTCCTGCTGATTTGTACTACATCTCGTGTTACACCAGATTGTTCCGTTAATTGCTGTTTTTCATTCACTGATTCTCTGTTCGAGGTGCACAATGCCACAATGTCCTCCGCGGAAACAATGGGGTTATATTTGTATCACATTACCATACAATTACACTCAATGTGTCCAGCTATTATGGCCAAAGGAGGGAAATGTCTGTATCATTTATGTCAGTATGGATGTAATGGTTTCCACTTTATAACAAGTGTCTTTCTACACAGGAAGTTGATTGCTGCAACATCGTTGTTTGTCCCTGGGATAATTTTGGCCAAGGCTAGTGTGTGTGTGTGTGTGTGTGTGTGTGTGTGTGTGTGTGTGTGTGTGTGTGTGTGTGTGTGTGTGTGTGTGTGTGTGTGTGTGTGTGTGTGTGTGTGTGTGTGTGTGTGTGTGTGTGTGTGTGTGTGCAGCATGTTTGCTCACGCTCTTTGCCATGGCAGGGAAAAGGCTAGTTCGAATATTGGTCGGCAATGTCTTTCCCATCTGTTCCAACTGTCCCTGTGTACAGAATAACCAAGGTCATGTAAATGTGACCTTGTGCTGAAATTGACCTTTGCTGTGTGTCACTGTGTGTTTTGTGCGTTCTATTTTACACACATTCAAAAAAGGCACATGTATATGTACACTCACACTGGGGCCACTGTGAGTGTCTATGGATAACATTGAACAGCTGTGGTTCTTTCTGTGGTGCCTTACAGCGCTATCTAGCAGTGCATGTGTTGCATTACACAAACAACCTCCCACATAATCTGGCCAGTGGCTACACAAACACATAGACTTCCAATTTAACGGGTGAACTAGAAGTTTAAAAAGAAGGGTATTGTTCTGCAAAATACACATTCTGTGATCTTGGTCTTTCCACATCTGCAAAACTTGAAACACTTGACTTTCGTCCCTTCTAACTCTAAATACCAAGATGAAGAAAAGGCTTCCTAGGTACATGCATTAGGTTTGCAACAGGGAGTCATGGATGTTGACGTGTTGGGAGGTGTACTGCATCGATGGATGGATGGAGAGTGGGAAAATGGTGAGGAAGGAGGTGGGCGGATGAGAGGTAACTTGCCAGGCAGCGTGGGAGTTTGAGGGCATGTTAAAGAGTTGTGTCTATGAACATGTGTGTGTATGTGTGCCTGCTCTCTGTGTGGGCGAGCGAGCATGGGACCAAGTGATCGCTCACATGGATGCAGTTGTCATGGCAACAGAGGATGTCGTCTTGTTCCGCAAGATCTCAACTGTCCCAGAATCCTACGGACCTCCTCTCTCTTTTCTGTGTCTGTCTTCCTTTATTCTTCTATTTCTCCTGTTCCCATGTTCTGTTTTATTTGTACCAAAACATCTGCTCTCTCTTTGTTATGCCTCCCCCCTCTTCTCTTTTCTGGTCTCTAGTCTCTCTCCCTTGCTTTTTTGTAGATCCCTTTTTCTCTCTACCTCTTGCCCCATTTCCTTTCCTCCTACTCTATCTCACTCCTCTCTGGCTGTAAAATATATAAATAGAGGTAATAAATTGCAGTGAGGCTGCCAGGGTTTAAATGTGTGTGTGGGTGTGTTGTGTGGGTGTGTGTTTGTTTGTATTTTTGGCTCTAATGACTTGCATAGACTCACTGGTGGGATATCCCTACATAGAGAGCTGTAATTTCTAATACGGCCCTCCCTCCCCCTCTCTCTGCATTACATGGTAGAAACACTGCCCATTAATTTGCAGCTTTAACGCTTTAGCATCAAACACAGATGCTGCTTAACTCTGACAGGCTTGTGACCCTCAGGCTTTTCTAGTATCCCACCGGTGCTCGAGTTTGTACCAAAGCTAGATAAATTGTCAACACAGACAAACAGACATTTGTAACCTTCTGAATAGTGAAGCATCGCCAAAGCGACTGAATATAGTAGTAAATCCCTCATCTCAACAGATAGTACACAGGAAAGAAATTCTACAGTATACATTGAATTCTTCGGTAAAACAGAACTTGTTAAATTTGATGTAAGATTATAGTATGCCTCAGCCCATAGTTTCGTTTTGGTTTATAAGTTCAGTCTAGCTAAGCAGCTAAAGAGCAATAATTTCCCTCAGGAATTGACGAAGAGCTCTGTCTCTGCTACATGTGTGCTGAATATAGGCAAATGGTTGCTAACAATTTGGCTATCAGTACTTTATAAAAAAAAAAATTTTTAAAAAGGTTTTTACAGGGTGTTTCACTTTCCCGAGCTTTAAGAAAGATATTTGTAATGCTGTTTCTAATTCACATACATACAGAGTAAAAATATCAGCTTGCAAATCAAGAATGCAGTGTGCGTGTCAGTGTAGAAGCATTTTACATGTTTTTTCTTCCCAAGACCAATTACCCTGTGCCTGACCCAGTGCTACTGGTTATAGTAACACCAGCAGCACTGAGAGTAAAATGAATGCAACACATCACATGCAAGGTCAAGGAATGTGACCTGCATCAGATAAATCATCTAATCCTTTTCCTATGTTCAGTCTGTAATAACACTCCGGCACCATGTTTACACTCACATCCAGTCAGCTGACATTCTTTTACAGATCACACTCCAGTAGTTATTGGACACTTATGACAGTGAAACTATAACATATCAATAATTGAAATTGTTTGTTTATTGTATTTCTTTAAGTATACATTTCATGCATGCCATTGACTGTGCATACTGTACAGATGACCTCAGGTTCATTATCTATTAGCCTTATAACAGGGACGCTAATTACACTGTATGGTTATTAATCAGTAGATGAATGATGGCTGATTAATGTCAATCAGATTGGTGTCATTTAAAAATGTCTCTTGAAAGCAGCACTGTATTATTAACTATGGATATCATTAGCATGTATTATCACAACCTGATAATATTATACACTTTAAAAAAGTAAATCCGGCACCACAGGGACATCCTTTTTTTTGTGACAAAGGGACACTCAGTTAAATTAAATTCTTCTCTATGAATTTCTAAAGTGTAAATTTTGTTACCAGGCAGTTGCCAATTACATCAAAATATCAGCTTAAAGCAATGTGTCTGTTTGTCCCACCTTTACCATACCTCTGTGCCGTGCCCTTTTGCTTTATTATTTGTCCTCCTTAATCAAGTCTTTTGCGCTCTCTCACACACACACACACACACACACACACACACACACACACACACACACACACACACACACACACACACACACACACACACACACACACAGCAGGCAGTATGATTTATAGCAGTATTAGCAACAACGTCTATCCCTGGACCAACCTGAGACCTGACAGCATAGTCATTTGTCAACATTTACAGAAATGAAAGATAGTATATGGAGACATAATAAAGGAATGCATAATATAAAGAAAATAAAGATGATGAAGGATTTTCTTCATGTAACTTTAATATAATACATGCAGGTTCTACTTTTGTAGAATTATTGGGGTGGGTGGTGGATGAAAACCTCTCAATGTTTTCAGTATCAGTTTTGGAAGAATTGTAACATTTTGGGCATACACTGCTTTGCTTGGTACTGGTATTTAGTAAAATCAAGGCTCACCAACAACAGGGAACTGCATAATCCATCATAGAGCACTTCAATAAACAATAGTAGTTCAATCTGAGATAATGGTGCGATTTTATAAAAAAGGCTAGGACTGACGGCACTAATCAGTTACTGGAACAAACAGATAGAAACCATACAAACAGACTATGTACATACATTACATGCATGGGAAATAGCCACAAAACGGCTCCACGTACTGAAGGAAAAGTGAGAAAATAAGAAACAAAGGCAGTGAAAAAGGGAGTCTGAGGAATGAGATGCAAGATAATGAACGACTCCGGAGGGATAGTGACAGTGAGGCGTGATGAGGGGATGAAGAGGACATGATGATGATGGTAAAGAGAAGAGAGAGTATCGTTCGAGAGAGTTTGGATGATTCCTGAGATTCGCAGCATGCCAGTGCAGCCTCTGCACACATCTGTCTGTTCCTCCCATGGGGGGATCCACACAGAAGCATCTGTCTCCTCACACAGGCCATATGCCATGTAACACAAGCCCTCTCCATCCCCCGGTCTGGCTTTCATGTATTTTTCTCTTTCTGTCCCCATGTCGTTGTCTTTGATGGAGCGCCAGTGACTGGCAGAGGTTCCTTCTGCACGGCGTCATGCTCTCACTGCTGATGCAACAGTCCTTTACAAACCAACTCCCACTTACACACACTGAGATGCCCACAGAGGAGAGATAGATTTGCTGTCAGGAAATGGCAAAGCTAAAAAAGCCAACTGCTGACATTACAGAGTTCAGTTTTTCATAATGATTCCTTTGGATCAAAGGTTGGCTTTTGTTTGGGGAATTGGCCTTAATAAATGAACATCAACACACACTCATTATTATTGTGATGGTCCGCATTTGAAATTCTGCTGTAGGCCAGCATCTTTTTAACTTTCCCAAAAGCATTGAGATCATTAATCCTAAATGAACAATCCATATTATTACATACTCCCTAAATTAGATTACTTGGCAATTACTTTTGCTGTCATATAGGGAGTCTACTGAATATAAATGACATGTAATCAATTTCTTTGTCCCTCTTTAGACTCAACATTTAAAATCACTGAGGTAGAAAATAAGGACACAGCTTGCTAGTACTCAGCTTGACATATAGAGTAGTTGTTTGCTTGTTGTTCTAACAAGAAAAAAAGACATGACCTTAACACAAGTGAGGCACACATTTTTTACACAATTAACATAATTAAACTTGCTGTTTGTTGATGTTCAACATTCCTCTGTATCTCTGAATTAGAAATTATTCTGTGAGTTTTGAAACCCATTTACGCAATGTCGACACCCAAGTTCTGAACTAGGTAGCTCACACAGAGAACATGCTTCTTAAGACTTTTTAAGCAATACAATTCAGTGTGTCATACGCAGAGCCGGCCCGACCCATTAAGCGACATAAGCGGCCGCTTAGGGCCCCACAGCCACTAAGGGACCCCTAGTAACTTTTTTTTTTATTTAAAAAATAAATAAATCTCAGTACACCGTCGCCGTGATAAGTATGTTTAATTAATTGTGTTAATATGCCTAGATTACCTACTCTCAAAGTCATGTATTATATTATTGAGTCAATAATATAATACATTAACCAACCAGAGAGTTGAATAATAACTTCAATATTTAAAAAAAAATCTTACCGGGGGAACATGCCCCCGGAACCCCCTAGAGGAGGTGAGGACCCCCCATAGAGGAGGTTAGGTCCACGGTGTTTACATGCTTATTTATTAGGGCTGTCAGTCGATTAAAATATTTAATCGCGATTAATCGCATGATTGTCCATAGTTAATCGCGATTAATTGCAAATTAATCGCACATTTTTTATCTGTTCTAAATGTACCTTAGAGGAATATTTTTCAAGTTTTTAATACTCTCATCAACATATGAGTGGACAAATATGCTTTATGCAAATGTTTATTATCATTTGAACAATGACAAATATTCTCATGAATGTTAAACACAACAACCTCTGAACATTACAAATATTCACCTCAATTCAACCTGGAACCTCTCTCATACAATAATACAATACAAAGTGTGTGTGTGTGTGTGTGTGTGTGTGTGTGTGTGTGTGTGTGTGTGTGTGTGTGTGTGTGTGTGTGTGTGTGTGTGTGCGTGTGCGTGTGCGTGTGCGTGTGCGTGTGCGTGTGCGTGTGCGTGTGTGTGTGATGGATCGTTGGAGCTATGTGCAACTCAAGGCATATGCTCGAACGGGAGCTGCCTGGACGCTGCAATCATGTTGCGCGCACTATCCGTGCTGCTGAGTGTGCTGACTTTTCCCACAATGTCCCACTGTCTGGCTGCCTGCATGAAGTGAAGTGCTCGGCGCAGTTGTCGGCGAAATGTCACACCTCTGTTTTCATTTAAACAGCTCCTTATATCCGTTAGCGCAGCTAGCTAGCACCAGATGTTAACAACAACAACAACAACAATACACGTAAGGTCTCTCTTGCGCCACACATACACACACCCTCCCGGTCCTCCCGATGGCCAGTCGGTGCCTGCAAGCGGACGGCAGGAGCGGGGCTGTCAGCATCAGCTTGTAGATGGTATTTTAAACTCGATGTGCTCTGAAACTACGGGGCGGCCGAGGACAAAAAATACACATGCGTTAATCGCGTTAAAATAATTAGTGGCGTACATTTTTTTTTGCGTTAACGCGTTATTAACGCGTTAACTTGACAGCCCTATTATTTATACAATATGTGTGCTTATGCTAACATCATAAGACAAAAGTCGGTTCCGTGTTGTGTGTAGTGAGCACGCGCTAGAGTGAGGGCGGCCCCCAAGCCAAAGCTCACTTAGGGCCCCCAAAAGTCTAGGGCCGGCCCTGGTCATACGTATGGGTTGTGCTCAAGGCTTACAGTTTTACGCCTTGGCATATTCAAAAGGGTTAAATCATGCACCACCCGGCTGGGACGCTAATGGTGCATTTCCACTGCAGGGCCTCGCACGGCTTAGTACGGTATAGTTAGGCCTTGGTAGGCCAGGCTCACTTTATGCTGCGTTTCCATTACAGTTTAGGTACTGGGGTAGTAACTATAGTAACGCAGTCTTGGCGGATTCGTGACGTCATCTTCAATGCGAAACACAAAACCAACATCAGCCGTTAGCTGTTAGCCCTCAGAGCTCACAGCTCTTCATATCTGTTCAGAAACTAGACAAAAGTTAAACAAGTACAAACCACAGACTGTCTGTGCCATGGCGAATACAGTCGCTGGTTTATTTATGTTTGTATAGGCCGTTGTGAGTGTGGACGGTCGGAGCATATACAACGTCAGCTTAGCCGATCTCCATTCAGAAAACACGCATTTTAAAAGGTTTTTCACCTGCCGTCTTATCGGCAGACTTGTCAAAGCATTAACTCATGGTTTTTACTCACCGGTATCAGTATGTTGTTACTTTGGCATCATTTTGAAATGTGTATTACGATTAAATCACGGTAAAATATGTTCATTTTGTTGTAGTTGCCAGCGATTCTCTTACTAGTTTAGCATACTCAGCCCGGTTGTTGGCCCGGAAAGAACCTCGATTTTGGAGAGTCAGAAAAACTGTGAAAAAGTACCCGCTGGCCGGAACTACGCCTAGTGGAAACGCAACCAAAAATGGGCCGGGCACAGCACGCTTAAACCGCGCTCCGCGCTGTAATGGAAATGCGCCATAAGTGACACAAATCAAACACACCTACAGGGATACACAGCTATGTCGCACAGCTAACAAACAATCAGGTGCATGCTGGGTGTGGCTATGCTAATGAGGATGACGTCTAGCTTCACATTCGTGTTTTAAACTTTAAAAAACAATGGGCGCGACGGGCCAAAGTGGATTATTTACATGACGCAATGGTTTTGCAATGAAGAGGGAGGATTTAGTTTGATATTCTTGGCAGACCCGGCACCGTGGGAGGGCCAGAGAGGGCCAGGTCCACCCATTTGTAATTCCTGCCTTCCCCCAATAAACACGTTTCTTTTAATATATAACAATATTATATATATTTTTAATTATAAATAAACTTTGAACTCTAATGCTACGATGTACAGTATGTGATGTCAGATAGTAACTACAAAATCGTAGGCTACGTCAAATAAATTCATGTGTCTTTTGTGATTTGTCCACATCACAGCGTCACACTACTCTGCCGCCTATTTTTGGATTAGTTTTTTATTGTGCATTCTTTCGACTCCCATTTCTGTTTTAAATGAAAAAATGGACATCAGAAATTTGCTTAAAACCACAAGTAGGTCTAAGGATTTATTAAAAATAAAACGTGAGGAAAGAACTGCAGCCGACGGTGCTGCTGGCGACCCTGCACCAGCCGTTGCAGCAGCACGCCTTAATGTTAATAGCTTGACCTCGGCAAACCCGGGGGCTGAGTTACACTAGTACGCACTGCATAATGTGGTGTCGCTCTGTATTATTAGGTTTGCTGCTCCGGTCAGCGGTTGCCCAAGTTTAAGGCCCAAGCAAAGCTGTTGCTGTTATGTTTTTATTTCAAATGTGTGCCTTGCTCATGATTTACCAGTGTTTGTGCCGCCACGCACACAATGTTTCAAAAGTGGTTTCTATGTTGCCCTTTATTTGCGATAGATGTGCGTCTTTATGCAATGCTGTTGGCCATGCTGTTTGATACGATCTATATTGTGCCGGGGCACATGACGGTTTTGTGTGCCCTCCCATGAAAATCATATGCCCTCTCTGTAGATTTGTTCTGGCGCCGGGTCTGGTTCTTGGTGCTTACAGACTGCCGCGTTCGAACAGGTGAGTAGCTACAAGTGAATTAACTCAGTGTCCAAAACAGAGCACCCCTTTTTGTGATTTTGTGCAGTGCATTATGCCTAAACTGTGCTCCCTCTTTGCTGGTTGCAGCTGCAGTGTGATTATCTTGCTTGTATTTAATGCCTTGGTGATGCTTTTTTAAAATTTATGTTCCACCAGACATGATGTCCAAGGCTTTTTTCCTGTTGATATTTGGCTATTGTCGTGAATTTGCATGGTTTTTCCTGATTTTTGGTGAGGCTCTTTTGAGTAATATAGTTTTATAACTAGCATTCTGTTGTTTGCAAGTAGGCTGCAAAGGACCTGCCTTTAGAATATAAACTACACTTTCTGCCTGGATTTAAGTGCTTGGTGCAGTAATACGTTTTAAAGTTTGCAGTGTGATTCAAGTTTGTTTTTTAATACCTTTTTCTTCTTGCTGAACTTAAATGAGCTTCCCGGCAGTAAAGGTTGCTTGAATAAATTGCACCACAAACATCGAGACACAGAGCAATAAACACAGACACATATTTGTTATGTGCCAGTGAACATAAAGAGTGAACCACAGTTGTCATTGAGCTCACACAACTCTTATGTATCTCAGGAATCAATGTAAGCCACGTCCCTGTCTTAAAGGGGATTTAGAGTTGACTTCTACAACTGATAGGTCACACTGCACTGCCCAGCATGTATTCTCAGACACGAAGACACACACTTAACCTGTCTATTTCTTCCCCTCTTCCACATTCATGCATAATGCATGCAACTCTTTCATGGTTATTGGAAAGATAGGGAGAGAGAGTTTGAATGTGAGTGTGTGTCTGTTTGACAGAAACATGGAGCATAACAAGAAGAGAAAAGTTCAACTTAAATGAGGACCAGAGTTTATTTTCCCTATGTTCAGATGCTCTTCAGTCTCCTGTATTCCTCTCACCTCTTGTACACAGACACACCCACTCACAAAGCAGCCCTGTCACTCTACCGTCTCAGACTGCCATTTCCCAGTGGTCCCAATCAGCAGTGAGCTCTGGAAGACAGATGATGGCCTTTAAGGCCCTGACACACCAAACTGACACCAAAGAACACGTCCGATTGTGTCGCCTCACGTACGCACTGCGCATGCGTGAGTGGCAATTACTCTCCTTACCAGCAATAGGCGTTAGTGTGTATTCTTAATTCAAAAGAGGCAACCGGAAGACAGACTGCGTGATAAAACAACAATTATAAAACGGACAAGTCAAATCAAGCAATCTGATTGGTTCTTAGCCGTGATATAATGAGCGTATATCACGGGTAGAATTGTAGTCAGTATCCCTCTGCGTCTGAGAAAAGCTACAACCGTTACAACTGTTACATTACGTCCGTTACGAAACTAACTAACTAACTAACAAAGCTTAAGATGGAAACATTTAAAGGTCCCATGTCATGCTTTTCCGGTTATTACCCGTCCACTTGTGTGTTATGAAGGTTTTTATGCATGTAAACGGTCTGCAGAGTCACAAACCCTCAAAGTACACCCTGTAGCGAGTAAAACTCTAACACAGAAAGACACGACGTTGCTGGACACACCAATCTGAGTAGGGCGACAGGACGCTCATCGACGGCCAGACATTTATCGACGGCCGAAATCGGCCCGGTGTGTCCGGGCCTTAAGCAGCACTCAATAGGAGGAGAGGACGAAGAGGATGACCTGGAATGAGGCTGAGGTGGGAGGCGAAAAGATTGAGTAGGCTACATCTGGAGATTACAAACGTGGAACAAGAATTTGTTCGAAATGGGAGGTGATTGTAAAGGAGAGGAGAGAGGAGTGTAGCCTATAGAAAGAGATGAGAATGGTGGGTGCGTTTCACCCAACAACGCAATTATTAGACTTTTTGAGGGAAAGACTTCTGATCAACTGTTATCACCATCTTTGTCCTCACTATGTAGTAGGAAATGACAGATTTGAACAAGTGAGAAGTGAAAAGAAATCGAAATGTAGAGAACAGTCAGTGTGAGTGTTTAATTAAGTTTAAGTTTTGGAAGTTGGAGTCTTTGTGCTTGTGTGTACCACTGTGGAGCAACCTGGGAAGCGAGAGTGAATGTCAATTTCCTTGACATTTCAGTTACATTAACGCTTTGTCTGACATTTAAATGTAGCCTACCATTGATTTTTTTGCTTTCAAGACGTTAAAAATATGCCGTGAAATAAGATCCCTTCTTACTTTCTGCTTGCTTTGCACGATCCTGCAAAGACTCCTTAAACTCTCCAGAATCATCCAGGACTAACGGGGAGAAAAGATAATGTTTGCTTAACATTTACGGGTTGAGAGATGAGGGCAGTTTCTACAGGGAACCGGGCAGCGCAGCCTAAGCTGGAGCATAATGTAATGTTGAACGTGACAACATTGACTGGCTCAGGGAATTTGCTGCATTATTCTCAGAGGAACAAAAGAGCCAGAGTGAAGTGGGAAATGAAATACCGATATACAGCAAACAGCTTAAATGGGCTGCTCCTGGACTGTTCAGAGTACACCCATTATACTGACACATAATGGTTTATAACTACAATTAGTGCCAAAACTCTTTGGGCTGGCGATCAACTCTGAAGTTGTTAAACAAGACCGGAGGCTTATGTTTCTGTCATCAGCATGGATCATTGGAAGAAATGTGCAGGGCTGCCCACTAATCACCCTCTGGTTGGAGTCAGTATAGACAGCAGGGAGCGGCCCGCCATGACCGAGGCTCAATATTAGACATAATGAGCATCCTAATGTCTGATCCAATATGATTTAATCATGTCCATTTCTGGAAGTAGCACAGTGATGCTGCATATCTTAAAGATGCCAAACCAGTTTTTTTTACTTAGATTATCAGATGTACTTCTGATAGCCTTATAAACAAAATAAAAATGAAAGGATACCAGGGACATTTCCTTCGAGTCACATCATTAAACCAGGCCCTCTAGACGGCACACAGCCAGCTGTTACCAAGTCATTTTGTATTCATAAAGTTAATGTATGCTATGATTATTCTGTACCCTCCCCAAAGCAATACCTAATAAAGTAACCACAGATGTAGCAGTGTCAGCTTTTATTAGACCACTAGTCTCTGAACCAAAGAGCTGTCAGCTCCAAGGGCATTTTATTTGGCTATTATCAAATCATCACAGGGCCGGGGCAACAATACCTAACTGAGAGGAAGATGGGAGGCATCAGGGCGAGAGGCTAGCAGATGCAGTACATGACTCATGGTGTCATTGCCTTTCAACAAGTAATTGACCATTTCCTCTGGGGATAACCTGTCTGCCATTTCCTCCATTTGCATCAGTTGACATTTTCTGTCTTTGAAGGTTTTTTAAATAATACAGGTCATGAAATGTCTAGTGCAAGTGAGAGAAAAGCAAAGCTATAGCTAAGATCGGAATAGTACTTAAACACAGTGCCGTCTGAGGGCCTAAGATATTCTAAAAAATAATATTTGAAAACACAAAAAAAATAAAAAAAATAAAATATTTTTTTTACAATATTTTTTAATTATATTTTTCATTAGTTTTACCAAAAATAACTTGATTTAATTGTATTTAAAATAACATTTCCAAAGAAATAAATCCTTCAAATCTGTCTGTTCAGTTTCTGTTGAAATGTGAAGGGTTAAATGCCGTCTCTGTAACTGTGAAGACGGGAGAGCTTGTTGGTCCCTCTGTACATTCACAGAGGGCCCGCTATAGCAGTGGTTCTCAAACTTTTTCTGTCAGGCTCCCCTTTGGAGAAAAAAAAAAGTCAGGCTCAGTGGCTGCGCCAGAGATTTCTTTTGGGGGTGCTGTGGGGTAGCTTGACGTTTCATAGAGGGTGCTCAAACATTTAGCGTTTCCCATTAATGTACCGGTCGCTACAGTGGAATTTTCTACTGCAACAATCCCCACCCACACACACAGTCTACCCGCGACTGTTACAATGAAGGCTCGATAATCAGCTCACGGCATATAGGTGTAAGCAGGGGTAACGTGCTATTTTTATAGGTGGTGTGTGGACCTCACATAGGGGGGTCCGGGGGCAAGCTCCCACGAGAAGATTTATTTTTAAATATTGAAGTTAAATGCATCAATCTGGTGCACTTTGAGAGCAAAATGAAGAGATCTATGGATACATCTCTCAACAACCATTTGAAACAGAAATGTAAACAGATTTACTTTTTCTTTATGGATATTTTACAAATCACCCTTTTAAGCTTTATTCTTGTTTTACTGTCATATAGTAGGCTATTTCATACCTGTGTTTCATTTATTCTCTTATTTTTTTATAACTATAATGATCATATAAACGTGTGCCTCAGAAATAATTGTTTACATTAATGGTGACCAAAACATTTTAGACCCACTGAGATAACACTGAGATAGTCAATTTTTCCTCCAGGTCTCTCGCGCCCCCCCCTGGCATGCCTCTGCGCCCCCCCCCCCCCCCCCCCGTTCAGCAACATGTCTACTCTACTTTTATAATTTTCTAATCATAAACATAATCGATAGATTTATGATCGATATATTTATGATTAGCCTAAGTTCGTTCATGATGGCTCATGTCAGTGATAGTGATGACATCGTTGCGAAATTATTAACCGAGTCATTTAAAAGATTGAGTTACAATGATAAACTGGATTGGCAAAGAATCAGCTGCATGACCCGCCATCAAGTGCTTCACCCAAAAGGACAGGAGGATGGGCTTTGTGTTTAAGTGATTTGATCATCAAAGGTAGGCCTAAGTCATTTTCAATATGGGCCGCCGTGCCGACTTAATTCATTTGTAATTGGTACTTGGCTGTGGGTGCCCTGCCATGATAGGTGTTTAGATAAATGGTATTGTTTTGTGTGGTAGAGGGTCGCTGTCATTGATGCGTTTTGCACCCTGGGCCATTGTTTTGATATTCCGCTGAAGAGTGGCGAAGTCACGCCCACTTACTTCCGGATCATGGGACCTTATTTCGGAAAAATAATACTTTTAAGTCTTATCTTTTGATCCCGTTTGAATTGTGCCATGAATTACACATATGATGTTTGTCAATCTTAAACAATTATTTCCATGTAAAAAAAGTCACAGTTTGTCGTAAAACTGTTGAAATATAAGACTCTAAAAAATACGCAACTAGAAAGACTACAAATCCCAGAGTCGCGTAAGTGATGTCATAACTGTTTTCCTCCACTAAGAGATAGCTAAGATCAGCGCCATATAGATAGAATCTATCTATATGGCGATGGCTAAGATAAGATAACTTTAACAAGATGCCTGTGTGCTTAGTACCAGGTTGTTATCATACCAGCAATGGGTCTTGCTCGTTCTTTCGCTTCCCGTCTGATGAAAGGAACAGGAGTGGCTGGATCAAGTTAGCTACCTAGCTAGTAGCTAGCACGTTAGTTAGCATTACAGCCTTGTCATTTTTATTAGCCTTAACATGAATTAACATTAAGTAACCCAACATGTTAAACAGTAAGAGTAGTAGTCATATTTCGTGAACCCTTCGAAGAGTACTACTGTCACACCAGTGTGATCATTCTATAATACACAATTTAAGCCCGGGGGAGAAATGCTAATGCTACATTAGCATCTGCGATTTTTTCTACTTCACGCTATCTGCACAAGTGGTTCACATTAAACATTAAAAAGACCAGGCAGTTCAGAGAGAATCAAAGGAAGGCAGGCAGGACTTTGCATAACATTCTTCTTGACAAGACAGTAGTGACGGCCATCTTGGAGACGTGTCTTGTTCTGCTAGACTGGAGATGTAGTTCATTCAGCGTTTCACACAAACAAATGTGTTACTTCACAGTTTTAAGACACATTATTTTTTTGACTTGCAAAATTATCTTTTAAATTGACAAACATCATATGTGTAATTCGTGGCACAATTCAAACGGGATCAAAAGATAATCTTTCTCTCTCCATAGAGAGGCGAAGTCCCTCCCCTTCCGGGAGCCTCCATGGGACCCCGGAAGCGGAAAATTATACATTGAATTCAATGGAGAGAGAAAACGTATCTTTTGATCCCGTTTGAATTGTGCCACGAATGACACATATGATGTTTGTCAATTTAAAAGAACATTTTGCAAGTCAAAAAAATAAAAATGTGTCGTAAAACTGTGAAGTAACACATTTTTTTATGTTAAGCCGCTCAGTGAACTACATGTCTCTGGTCCCGCACAATACGCGTCACCAACACAAAGATGACCGTCACGTTGGAACATTTCACCTCATTCTTTCAGAATGAGAATACAAGTATAAAACGAGGTGAAAATCACTACAAGTCTGGGCCCGTTGAGAGCTGTACATACACGAAAGGGGAGTTAGTCGGTTCTGTAAGAGCCAGCATGCGGGACCGGCTTTACAAGGTTTCGGTGAGTAACATGAGTGCAATGTTTAACGTTAATGTCAGTCAATAAGGAGGAGAATGAAAAAGAAGATGATGAACCACAGACCCGGCATATAATGACTGCAGTGTGCAGGGCTGTGTTAATTTATGTTACTGTTATCAATAGCATTAGTTGACTGAGAAAACCGTCAAGAAAAAAAGTTTAGCGATGTTACGAGTCGACTAGCATAATATGAACCACGGCTGTGATTGACAACCTGGACAGCCAGTCAGAAGCTAGAATGCCAACCTAGAGAGCCAATCAGAACCTAGAACGGGTGTACTGTATACGGGTGTGTATGCTGTGGATAACATTAGTGTTCACAAGAACAAGGTATACTCCCGTGTTTTGTTTTAGTTGCTCTTCAGATTGAAGCGGCCAGTTTTATATCGACTATATGTGTGATCTCCTTTTTACATCTCGTTGTGTCATTTGAGTTTATTTGCTGTGTGTAGATTCAAGGATTTTGGTTATCTTGTCAATTTGTTTGGTTATCTAGGCACAGCTGTGTGTGACTCCCTCTGGTACACTGGTATGTGTTTTCCTAATGTAGAGAGCATTGATTAATTCATAAACTACACACTGAGTCTAGATCCTGACCAAATCCTTTTTTGTTGATCAAATGTTTTTCAAAAATGTAATACACATTTAAAAAAAAATACAATGTACAATCACAACCAATACAACACAAATTACAAAAACTTCAGAAAAAACAAACAATAACAACAATCGGACAAGAGGACAAAACAATGGAAAAATAAACCCTCCCACCCCCAGATCTGGACCATCCTTGTATTGCTCATTCAATCTATTATAGCATGTTAACAAACATGGTACTTACTTTATTTGTACAGATCTACATGGGAGAGGATGGCGCGATGCAGAGCGCTGTCTGTGGTTGTGCACGGGGGATGTACAAATGCAGCCACGCTGCAGCATTGGCAATATTTGCCATGTGGCAGATCAGCTCCACAGAAGTTGAGTGCCAGTGGAGGAAGCCTGGCACTTCAAAAGTAGTCCAGCCGGTGTCTCAACTCTACCAACAGCAAGAGGAGACATACAACCCACTGGCCAGAGACATCGCCACTGAGGAAGTAGACTGGTTTAGGTCTGCACTGAGGGGCGCAGCGTGGCATGGCATGGCTTTTGTCACCTGAGCCAGAGCTGCAGCCTCAACATCAGGCCATTTTCAACGTGCCGGAGCTGGTGAAGGAGCATGGGGGTCGGGGGCTTGAGGCAATTCTTGCCTCAATGCGACTGAGCAGAGACCATTAAGCTGCCATCCAGACAGCCACCGTAGGACAGCAGACAAATCCTCAGTGGCAGTTACACAGGCAGGGCAGGTTGACAGCCAGCAATTTTGGTGCTGTGCTGAGGTCGGGACTTTCATCCACTCCATGCGCGTCCCTCATGAAGAGGGTGCTTGGGGGGTACAATTTAGACGGAGTCATGGCTGTCAACTGGGGAGTTGTAAACGAGGTGTGTTTGGCCTTTTAAGTGTGACACATATGTAGTGATAAATGCTTCACCTGACCACTGTTCCTAAATAAAAAAAGTTTTCTGCATCGTCAGTCATTTTTTCCAAATAATTACCAATATTTCACAAATTCTTCATGTCAACTTAAGAGCACAGCTTTGTGTCAGCTTTGCTTGGTTCATCTTACTGGGGGGCAGCTACATGGATGTCGGTGCAGTCCACAATCATTTTGCAGTTGAAGGCAGAATGAATTTATTATTGACTCAGAATGAAGCACAACTTCATGTCATACAATACATTGACTTTATTTGTAATTGTGTAAAAAAATAAAGCATTTATTAGCAAGCAGGACCTGCAGGAACAGAGAACGGTGATGGATGGAGCTGGGAAGAGAGAAGAATAAAGAAAACAGATCAACTTTATTATCGGATATTAATTCAATTTCAAAACAAGTTGCCGCTCCTACAGTTTTCTAGTATGTAAAGATGATTTCACATGACCTATGCAAAATATCACACTCAATACATGTGTCTCTCTGGGGGGTGCATTGTGCCTTTGATGTATATAAATAATATACCATAACCAAATACTATTACGTACAGTGGAAATCAGGTTGCCAGAGCAGGTCAGTGTGCATGTTCCTCAGGGTCTCAGCAGTTACAGGTGAGGTAAAGACAATAAGAGAAAAAGGTCAGTAACAACACTTTAAAGTAACAACACTGAATAATTATCTATTTTAATAATTTTCTCTCAGTAATCACTCAACTACTGTCTTTCCAACAAACAGCTTGACTCACCCTCACTGTCATCACAATGACACATGTCCAGAAGCATGTCATGCAAAGCTCCCTGCCTGCCTGCCTTCCTTCCTTCGAATCTCCCTGAACTGCTTCCTTAGCACCCGGTGGAGGGCGCAGTAGGCTACTCTTCAAATGTTTCACGAAATACTTACCATGATGACTACTCTTACTGTTTAACATTTTGGTGTACTTCATGTAATAAAATAATAACTTCATGGTAAGGCTACTAAAAATGACAAGGCTAAGTAATGTAATGCTAACTAACGTGCTCGCTACTCGTCGCTACAAGCTAGGTAGCTAACTTGACTATGTTCCATGCACAACATGTATATTACCTATGATATTACCTGATATGTCTGATCCAGCGACTCCTGGTCCTTTCATAAGACGGGAAGCGATAGAACGAGCAAGTGGTATGATCACTTTTGTGATTACAACATGGTACAAAAGCACACAGGCATCTTGTAAAAGTGAATTTATTGGAACAATCTACAATATATTTATTGGAGGGAATAAATCAGTTATGAAATCTTCTTTTTCGCTTTAATTACGAGTCGCAACCACTTGGAGCATTATCGCCTGTGACATCACATGCGCGACCCAGAATGGGATTTGGGATTTGTAGTCTTTGTAGTCGCATATTTTTCATAGTCTTATATTTCAACAGTTTTACGACAAAATGTGACTTTTTTGACATGGAAATGATTGTTTAAGATTGACAAACATCATATGTGTAGTTCGTGGCACAATTCAAACGGGATCAAAAGATACGTTTTCTCTCTCCATTGAATTCAATGTATAATTTTTCGCTTCCGGGGTCCCATGGACCGGAAGTAGATGGGCGTGACTTCGCCTCTCTATAGACTTCAATAGAGAGGCGAAGTCCCTCCCCTTCCGGGAGCCTCCATGGGACCCCGGAAGCGGAAAATTATACATTGAATTCAATGGAGAGAGAAAACGTATCTTTTGATCCCGTTTGAATTGTGCCACGAATGACACATATGATGTTTGTCAATTTAAAAGAACATTTTGCAAGTCAAAAAAATTTAAATGTGTCATAAAACTGTGAAGTAACACATTTTTGTATGTTAAGCCGCTCAGTGAACTACATGTCTCTGGTCCCGCACAATACGCGTCACCAACACAAAGATGACCGTCACGTTGGAACATTTCACCTCATTCTTTCAGAATGAGAATACAAGTATAAAACGAGGTGAAAATCACTACAAGTCTGGGCACGTTGAGAGCTGTACATACACGAAAGGGGAGTTAGTCGGTTCTGTAAGAGCCAGCATGCGGGACCGGCTTTACAAGGTTTCGGTGAGTAACATGAGTGCAATGTTTAACGTTAATGTCAGTCAATAAGGAGGAGAATGAAAAAGAAGATGATGAACCACAGACCCGGCATATAATGACTGCAGTGTGCAGGGCTGTGTTAATTTATGTTACTATTATCAATAGCATTAGTTGACTGAGAAAACCGTCAAGAAAAAAAGTTTAGCGATGTTACGAGTCGACTAGCATAATATGAACCACGGCTGTGATTGACAACCTGGACAGCCAGTCAGAAGCTAGAATGCCAACCTAGAGAGCCAATCAGAACCTAGAACGGGTGTACTGTATACGGGTGTGTATGCTGTGGATAACATTAGTGTTCACAAGAACAAGGTATACTCCCGTGTTTTGTTTTAGTTGCTCTTCAGATTGAAGCGGCCAGTTTTATATCGACTATATGTGTGATCTCCTTTTTACATCTCGTTGTGTCATTTGAGTTTATTTGCTGTGTGTAGATTCAAGGATTTTGGTTATCTTGTCAATTTGTTTGGTTATCTAGGCACAGCTGTGTGTGACTCCCTCTGGTACACTGGTATGTTTTCCTAATGTAGAGAGCATTGATTAATTCATAAACTACACACTGAGTCTAGATCCTGACCAAATCCTTTTTTGTTGATCAAATGTTTTTCAAAAATGTAATACACATTTAAAAAAAAAATACAATGTACAATCACAACCAATACAACACAAATTACAAAAACTTCAGAAAAAACAAACAATAACAACAATCAGACAAGAGGACAAAACAATGGAAAAATAAACCCTCCCACCCCCAGATCTGGACCATCCTTGTATTGCTCATTCAATCTATTATAGCATGTTAACAAACATGGTACTTACTTTATTTGTACAGATCTACATGGGAGAGGATGGCGCGATGCAGAGCGCTGTCTGTGGTTGTGCACGGGGGATGTACAAATGCAGCCACGCTGCAGCATTGGCAATATTTGCCATGTGGCAGATCAGCTCCACAGAAGTTGAGTGCCAGTGGAGGAAGCCTGGCACTTCAAAAGTAGTCCAGCCGGTGTCTCAACTCTACCAACCGCAAGAGGAGACATACAACCCACTGGCCAGAGACATCGCCACTGAGGAAGTAGACTGGTTCAGGTCTGCACTGAGGGGCGCAGCGTGGCATGGCATGGCTTTTGTCACCTGAGCCAGAGCTGCAGCCTCAACATCAGGCCATTTTCAACGTGCCGGAGCTGGTGAAGGAGCGTGGGAGTCGGGGACTTGAGGCAATTCTTGCCTCAATGCGACTGAGCAGAGACCATTAAGCTGCCATCCAGACAGCCACCGTAGGACAGCAGACAAATCCTCAGTGGCAGTTACACAGGCAGGGCAGGTTGACAGCCAGCAATTTTGGTGCTGTGCTGAGGTCGGGACTTTCATCCACTCCATGCGCGTCCCTCATGAAGAGGGTGCTTGGGGGGTACAATTTAGACGGAGTCATGGCTGTCAACTGGGGAGTTGTAAACGAGGTGTGTTTGGCCTTTTAAGTGTGACACATATGTAGTGATAAATGCTTCACCTGACCACTGTTCCTAAATAAAAAAAGTTTTCTGCATCGTCAGTAATTTTTTCCAAATAATTACCAATATTTCACAAATTCTTCATGTAAACTTAAGAGCACAGCTGTATGTTGAGTGTCAGCTTTGCTTGGTTCATCTTACTGGGGGGCAGCTACATGGATGTCGGTGCAGTCCACAATCATTTTGCAGTTGAAGGCAGAATGAATTTATTATTGACTCAGAATGAAGCACAACTTCATGTCATACAATACATTGACTTTATTTGTAATTGTGTAAAAAAATAAAGCATTTATTAGCAAGCAGGACCTGCAGGAACAGAGAACGGTGATGGATGGAGCTGGGAAGAGAGAAGAATAAAGAAAACAGATCAACTTTATTATCGGATATTAATTCAATTTCAAAACAAGTTGCCGCTCCTACAGTTTTCTAGTATGTAAAGATGATTTCACATGACCTATGCAAAATATCACACTCAATACATGTGTCTCTCTGGGGGGTGCATTGTGCCTTTGATGTATATAAATAATATACCATAACCAAATACTATTACGTACAGTGGAAATCAGGTTGCCAGAGCAGGTCAGTGTGCATGTTCCTCAGGGTCTCAGCAGTTACAGGTGAGGTAAAGAAAATAAAAGAGAAAAAGGTCAGTAACAACACTTTAAAGTAACAACACTGAATAATTATCTATTTTAATAATTTTCTCTCAGTAATCACTCAACTACTGTCTTTCCAACAAACAGATTGACTCACCCTCACTGTTATCACAATGAAACACGTCCAGAAGAATGTCATGCAAAGCTCCCTGCCTGCCTGCCTTCCTTCGACTCTCCCTGAACTGCTTCCTTAGCACCCGGTTGAGGGGGCGATAGGCTACTCTTCAAATGTTTCACAAAATACTTACCATGATGACTACTCTTACAGTTTAACATTTTGGTGTACTTCATGTAATAAAATAATAACTTAATGGTAAGGCTACTAAAAATGACAAGGCTAAGTAATGTAATGCTAACTAACGTGCTCGCTACTCGTTGCTACTAGCTAGGTAGCTAACTTGACTATGTTCCATGCACAACATGTATATTACCTATGATATTACCTGATATGTCTGATCCAGCGAGTCCTGGTCCTTTCATCAGACGGGAAGCGATAGAACGAGCAAGTGGTATGATCACTTTTGTGATTACAACATGGTACAAAGCACACGGGCATCTTGTAAAAGTGAATTTATTGGAGCAATCTCTTATATTTATTGGAGGGAATAAATCAGTTATGAAATCTTCTTCTTCGCTTTAATTATGAGTCGCAACCACTTGGAGCCTTATTGGCTGTGACATCACATACGCGACCCAGAATGGGATTTGGGATTTGTAGTCTTTGTAGTCGCGTATTTTTCATAGTCTTATATTTCAACAGTTTTACGACAAAATGTGACTTTTTTGACATGGAAATGATTGTTTAAGATTGACAAACATCATATGTGTAGTTCGTGGCACAATTCAAACGGGATCAAAAGATACGTTTTCTCTCTCCATTGAATTCAATGTATAATTTTTCGCTTCCGGGGTCCCATGGACCGGAAGTAGATGGGCGTGACTTCGCCTCTCTATACCTAATTTTTCCGAAATAAGGTCCCATGGAGGTCCACCGGAGGGGGAGGGACTTCGCCACTCTATACGAGTAATAACTTCTTTTTTTTCTTTTTTTCGAGGGAAGGGGTGGGGGTCAGAGGGCCTAGGTATAAAAGTCACGGCTCGCCATAAACACATCTTTTTAGTTTCCATGTTCTTCCCACATTACAATTTAAGCCAACATACCAAATTCAGAAGAACGACTCCCCAACTCGGCAATCACGTGAATGGACAATTAGCCCTGGTGGGGGTCTGCGCTGCAAGTTATTTATATGACCTATGTCCTCCAAATCTAACAATTTCACTGCACTTCTAGAAAATGCCATTCATCTGAAATCTAACTTCTGCAATATTTAAACTTTTGAGGTTGAGTCACACCTAAGCTCAAGGAAAGTAGGAAGCCGGTTGCATTAGTCAAATAACACACAAGTAAACACATTTGAATGGTTAGAGAAGGAGAGATAATGTGGAGGCAACTAAAGTGAGTCATTTGTGCTTATGTGTCCCAAGAAATATGGAAGGGTGAGAATATACTGACATCAGCACAAGGCTGAGCTATTGATTAAAAACACCAAATGCTTTTTTAGAATCTAGTATTTTTGTGTAGAGTCTTACCAGGTGGTACAGGTAATGATATATTTATTCTACTTTTTGTTTGTTACATCAGCAGTCTCTTGCCACGCAAGAGATCCGTCCATATGGCACCACAGAGTTTTGTTTGTTTTTTCACCAACGTATTGTTGAAGGACTGTTAGTGAATAGAGTGGCTTCCTGATCTATTTGTTTTACATTATAACATTCACATATACTGTGTATATATATATATACTGTATATATATGGACATTTTGTTCATGGCCACGATGTTAAAGTTGATGTTTTTCTGAAAGTATTGTACACTATGATGTCAGCCATTTTATCGCCTCAGCAGCTCTCTGTTAGCTTAAAATGTCATGGTCTTAAATCTTGGGACTGGTGACATTATACTCAGGTTTTCTCCTTGGTAGAGTTCGATGAGTGGTCACAGTAGGGATTTCTTTCAAGGACAGAGTATTCAATCATTTTTCAAAGTGGTATTGCATGAGAGCCAGAAACCCTGTCCTCCTCTGACAGCCCCATGGTGGCATCTTTGAAGAATGACGGCGCAATGAAGCGCTCACCTGTACTGTGATATTTCTCTGCAGTCTACGGGGAAAAGCGTTTCTTGTCACAACAGCGCCGAGCCGGTGGCTTTCTTGGTGAACACATGCTGCAGTATGTGTAAGGATTTGTTCTAACAGGTCTGCATTTCGAGCAGGTAAAAGCTCCTACCTAGGGAATGTACTGCATAGAACAAGTCAGGATATAATGGTATCTGATTTTTGTCCCCAGGGGGAATGTATGTGCCAAACCAAATATAAACCAATATATAATGACAACCCCAAGTGATTATTAGAACCGAAGTTAGTTGATTGACAAAGAGTTAATATGCAAACATTTTGGAAATGGATTATTAATCAAAGATCATTGCTTCAAAGATGTGATTATTTTCAATTTTTCTGATAGTTTGAATTGTTTTGGGTTTTAGAGGGTAAGTTGAATGGAAACACAACATTTAAATACTTAAATACTGACATTTTATAGCCCAACCAACACATTTATTTATTAAGAAAATCCTGGGCAGACTAATCAAATATACAAGTAATTGTTAGTTGCCGCTCTAGAGGTTATGATAATAATTGAATACAAACAATACAACACCTTTCTAGTCAGGAACATTTCAACTGACTAAATTCAGGCCCTGTGCAATGCAAATATCTGCAGAATAATTTCTTACTAGCATGTGGCTTTCCCATGATGCTCCACTTCTTCTTGAGAGATGCTCTTATTTGGTAGTGTGGCTTTTTGGCAATTCTCCCACTCCCGTAACTACACTATTCGATTCATAGTCGACAGGAAAGCAGCAGGTCTGCATCCTAACTTTATAGTGGTGGAGTATGTAGTGGGTTAGTGGTGTGTGAAAAGGAAAAATGGATTGATTGTCCAATTTACAAATGTTTTTTTCTTCCCAACTTATCCGAGCGTGAACACACATACTGTACAAGCTAATGTCTTTCAGGGGTATCATAATTAGAGTGTAGATTTTACACAAACCTACTCAATTTTATAGAGTTGTATGCAACCTAATATGAACATGGCAATCTCCATCCTTCATGTTTTTCTGAAAAACAAATCAATTTTTCTTCTATGTCCTGCGTAATGGCGACCATACAACAGCATTATTCTCACTGACAGGGCAACAGTGGCCCAGCTGGTTCCTGGCTGAAAAAAAACATATTCTCAGTATATTTTCTCACCTCTTAATAAGAATGCTGCCAGCTGTGATGTTTGCAGAAACGCTGGCTGCTACTGCCATTGTACTATACATTAGATAACAAAATAATGAGAATAAAGGGCACAGAAAGCTTCAACCAAACAAAGAGGCAGCCTGAGAAGCCGCAGTGATACACAAACAGATTCTAAGAATGAGTGTTTCTAAGTAATGAAAGAATATGGGTATACCTTTTTAAGGAGCTACTTTAATCAGCTGCTTTTGTGACGACACTATCATTAAAACAGAAGCATAAGCAGCCGTGATGTCAGTTACGTTGTTTGAGATATATTTACGCCATCAAAGGAATTATAAAGCTCTTCAATCGACCTTTGAATCACTTCATATTGTTGGTTTTGGTGATATATATCCTGATGGCAACTGGCATTACATTTAAATGAACATTTGTGAAACCATACATCAATAGCAAACCTTATTCTCAATTCAGGCTTTTCTAGCAGTGCCATCGTCATAGTTAGAAATAGCTGGGAGCAAACAATCTTCTTATTATGTGTGATGTACTGTAAACACATTATAGTGTAACTACTTGTTGCTACCTGAGACCAAAGTTGAATTGATACTAAAAAAAAAAAAACATGCACAGCACACACAAACTCACTTACACATTGTTATAATTGTGTGTGTGTGTGTATGTGTGTGTGTGTGTGTGTGTGTGTGTGTGTGTGTGTGTGTGTGTGTGTGTGTGTGTGTGGGGGGGGGTGTGTGTGTGTGTGTGTGTGTGTGTGAGAGTTTGTTTGCGATTATGGTGGCTATAACTTTAATCCAGTTTTATTATTCCTTAAAATGAAAAGTGCCATTTATACTTTTGACAGTTTTTGTGACTCAAAATGGCCCTTCATAAACCTGTTTCACTTGGATTTTCATTTTGTTGAGCTTGATAATGTGGAATGGGGTTGGAATTAATATGTGGCGCTGTTGTTAAACCCATACTGATCAACCATCAACAGCTTTATTATAATGTAACACTGCAGAGAATTGTAACTTGAATTTTGAGTACAACATATTAGCATCAGATGAAGTTCCTTATAAATGTTTAAAAGAGAAAATCTATACTCAGTGATGGATTCTGTAGAGTATTATTTTTTCATGCGGCAAACACTTTTACAAACAGACCATGTGTTTATTTGTTACGTGGCTGATAACACATGAAACGCTCTCTCTATCCCCCCGGCCTCTCTCCCTCCCTTCTCTCTGTCTCTTTCCCCATATTCTGCACGCATTTATCTGAGAATTCTGTTACAGTTTGTGTCTTTTTTTGGAGTTTGTATATGTGTGTGCGCGCAGCATGTGTACCCTATTTAATTTCAATATATGTGTGACCGGGGTGCAGCTGTGGTGTGTTGGAGCAGTTCTAATAAGCAGGACATAGTGAGCCCTGAATCATACTCCTTAGCTAATTGTCTCATTGCTATTCAGGCGTCAAAAAGTTTCAAACTGGCAGTGCAGAGCCACTGAGGGAACAGAAACACACTCACGCCCTATGTCCAACATGACATGGTCACTAACTTGCTAACACAATATGCAGACCCACAAGCCATCCACACACATTGTTCGTGTCTTATTCAAATTTGGCTGTTCATTGCTTTATTTTTTACATATGATCATCTCTAAGTAATAGGATATGTGGCTATAGGGATTACATTGAGTTCAAACGTGTTTAATATTGCCAAATATAAAGAGACAGAAAAAAACAGCCCTACATTTAATAAAAGTAGTGAAGCTTTCAAGTGTGTAATGTCATGGGAACATTGAACATAGAAATGTTTCACATTAGGTCTCAGGGTTAGGTGGATAGCAGGCAGTTGGAAGAAGTGATCAGACGAACTGACTTCTGTTCAAGCAAACCAGCAGAACCTGGAGTAAACATGACTTCAACAAACTGACCTACTGTACCAGAGCAGCCAGGTCTTTCTATGCCTTCTATTTCTGTACTCTAGCATTGCAGCATAGGAAAAAAAACGAAGGAAACAAACCCAGACGGGCTCTTGGAGATAGATTATGTTTGTGTGAGTCATTTCCAGTCAATTGGCTTGCCACACTGACTTTCTGATTGAGGGAAAACAAAGGAATAATTTATGTTCCGCTTGTTAGACGCTTGCCTCAATGTTTGTCTCAGACCTTTACCCATAACCACACAACACTGCCACTCTCTCTTTCTCATTTCCTCCTTCTTTCCCTTCTCTTTACTTTGCTCCTCCTCTCTATCTCCCACTCTAATGTTTCCTCTCTCTCTGAAGGAGACTGTATTGACCAGTTGACATTTGTAAAGTTGACAAATGTCCTGCTGATATAACATGGAATCTCTGCCTTTCTACCAGAAGGTACCGCATTTATTTATTGTTAACACATTTGCTTAACCTCCAACAGTACAGGCTATATAATGCTTTGCACCCCTGAGTGCTCTTCATGCGCTTCATGAGATAGATGAACAAATATTATTTTATAATAGTGATCAAATAATGTATCTATAAAACACAACAAAATACTGTATAGTCTCTTTAAGCCCCACCCATAGTCCACCCACACAGTGTGTTTTTACTCATGTTACCTAGTTAACACTCACAGAACTGTGTGGGCGTGTATGAACTGTGCATGATCAACATTTCTCTCACCCTTCTGTTGGTTTGTTGTTCCTATTATGGCAGAACAACTTACACTTCATCATTATTATTTGAACATTGGGTTTGATAACATTACGTAATTAGCAGAATAGCTTCACATCCATCTTGCTGGCTAAAGGTCTTATGCGTATGAGTAATGAGTAACTATATCTGTGATAAGTAGTGAAGAAAACAAAGTAATATGATTTATATTGCAACATGTATAATAGTTAGAAATTCAGAAATGAAGAGAAATAGAAGTCACAGAAAAATATCAATGTAAAGTAACATCAAATTCATTTAAAAAAATCTTGCTATTCTTTAAAAAAACAAAAGGCTTCCTAGTAATGTGTTGGATTTAATTAGTGGGTCAAATATATCCTAGAGATGCATTCTTGATTCACCAATATGTGCTTACAATGGTGTGGTCTGGACATAGAGTGACACCTAGTGGTGACAAAGGGCACTGGATGTAACCATAGAGTATCTGCCTTGTCTGGGTGTAACCTTGACAGCATCAACTTGTCATTTGTAAATACAAAGTTTAGTCCAATGTTGTATTTTCAGTTGATTACATATGTATACTTTGTGAGGGAAAAACATCTTAATAGAATGGAATGAATGAAGACATTTGGTTGATTTGCATAAACCATAGCATTAAACAATAAACACATGCATATAGGTCTTTCAATGCAAATATATGCAACCACTTAATCAATCAACACTTCCTAGCACTTCCTTGATGATTCGTGCAGTTTACCCTATCAAACATAATCCATAATAAACCCTGTCATGCAGAACATCTTTCTGTAAAATGAAATGAATCCCAATTCTTCACACCCCATGTATAAAGCGCTCTCTTTTACAGCCTAATGTGGATAATTCTCCAATCCCCTCTTGGCTGGACTTTTGGATTGCAGTCTCAACTCGTTACTTGTTTGGCCGGAGGACCGGGATTTACAAATCCTTCTTGCACCAAATTGGCTCTCGGGGAAAGACAACTACGTCACCCAGAATCTCTAGTGGTGGCCATTACTCAAAACTATTCATGCAGAGGAGACGCTGAGCAGAATGGGGAAACGATTTCAACATTGCCGAGAGGGAACAGCTGCAGCATTCTGCTGTTGGAGGATGACAGATTTCCTTTCCCCTTCCTCACGCTCAATCTCTCATACTTTCTTTCTCCTCTCTATTTTGTTCTCCACATTTTCTTTTACTTCTTCTGTTTCTAGTGAGTTTCTGCTTATTTCAGCACATCTTTCGCTCTTTCCCTCCTTCTCTCTCACACACACACACACACACACACACACACACACACACACACACACACACACACACACACACACACACACACACACACACACACACACACACACACACACACACACACACACACACACAGATTTCCATGCAGAGTAAAATACATTCCCAGGAATATATGTCCAAAGAATTTTAATAGGGCCCTTTCACATTTCAGCGTTGTAAAAAAGGAATACCAACATGCTGTCTTCTAACAGAGTGCAACAAGTGCGTGTCACTTGGTGGACATGTGTGTTTTACCACAGGAGTGAATATCCTGAGGTAATACTGTAAATCTGTCAATGTGAGTAATAATAATTAAAGCTAGAAGTGGAGTTTTCTGTTATTTTTACGGTTGGAAAATCAGCCTTTAGGGTGAGCTCTCAGCAGTGAAAGATGTGTGTGTGACAGGTTACTAAATCTCTAAATAACCACTGAAATAGAAACCTGGATATAAAATGATCTGTGGCATTCAGTTGTGTGTCTCACTCACACACACACACACACACACACACACACACACACACACACACACACACACACACACACACACACACACACACACACACACACACACACACACAAACAAATGTAACTCCTCTTTCTCTGTGTGCGAATTAGAATTTTAGTTTGGAGTGTGTGTGTGTGTGTGTGTGTGTGTGTGTGTGTGTGTGTGTGTGTGTGTGTGTGTGTGTGTGTGTGTGTGTGTGTGTGTGGTAAAGCCACATCTGGAAACAATAGAGCCGTAGATGCTGTCACTTTCCTTTTACCTCAGGCTTTTCAGCGAGCTCTTAAACAAACACTCAATTCACTCATAGTAAATTACAGGAAGGAAATTGGAGCTGCAGACTTAGATATTTGGAATCTCTTTCTCTCTCCTTCTTTCTGTCAAACACACACACACACACACACACACACACACACACACACACACACACACACACACACACACACACACACACACACACACACACACACACACACACTGTAAGCATGCCCAGAATTAATCAGTTTTTCCTGATGCAATTTTACCCATGTTTTGGTAAATTAGAGTCTAGCGTGCATTGAGTGTAATTGTAAAACCCAAATTTCAGCTAATTCTGAAGCAAGAGGAGGTGTGTGTGTGTGTGTGTGTGTGTGTGTGTGTGTGTGTGTGTGTGTGTGTGTGTGTGTGTGTGTGTGTGTGTGTGTGTGTGTGTGTGTGTGTGTGTGTACTGTCAGCGAGTTAGCGTGTGTGTAGGGGATGTTGCAAGTTCATAGCTAATGAGATGTGATGGATGGTACTGGCATGTTTACACAGTAATTACTGAGTTTCCATTGTGGATTCAAACAAGTTTAGTGGTTATGAAGCATTTCTCAGCCTAAGCCAAAGAAACGCTTAAAAAGAAATGCGAGAAAGATCTAAACGGAGTAGCAGCTGTATATATATGTGTAGAGAAAGTTCCTATATGATAAAGCAACAACGTTTAATTTGTCTCATCAGACAAGAGGTGGCAGCATTGTTCAACCCATTAAATTAACACAACTGAGACATGCATTGTAGGCCGATTCATTCTTATTGTTAATGCATGAATCTATGATACTGGTTGTTAATTATATTGAGACTTGAACCAATTAGTTTTTAATCATCAAGGCAGTTAGCAAATAGTTGATCTTTATCATTTTACAAGCAAAGGTAGCAAACACTGCTGTTATTTGTCTTATGTGACAGTTAACATGTGTTTTATGATTTGAAATTGTCAGTCTGAAAAACTATTGGAAGAGCCATTTTCTTGTATCCATTAAAACACATAAAATGTCATCCACATTATTGGAAACCAAAACGTTTTTATTCATCATCATCTTCTGATACAAAAGTGTTTTAAATAACAGTAAAGTAACAGTTAAGTTTAACAAAAATTGTCACTTTTTTACAAGGATAAATTAGCAATTTCTTAACAATACATTGATGACATCATCACAACAAGGAGATTTCTACACAAACGAAACAGTCTAGACCTTTGAGGACTACCATCACTGTTGGTGAACTGATCCCTAACAATAACACATTTCTGGGCGTCCTGAAAAGCAGTAAGAAATCTGTATCACCAGTGGTTCTCAATCTTCATTACGCTGGGCAGTGGGCACACTCGGTATGTTTCAAGGCACGGTGATTGTTTGGAAATGTCACCTGAAGCTCAGCATGGTCATACTTGGTTAGAGAGCCAGTACATTAAGGCAGTTTCAAGGGGAAACGGCATTAGCTCAGAGGGGAGGTGGTTGGGGGTTCTCTCTGTAAGGTTTGTTTGACTTTGGAAATGTAATAAGAGTGCCCATGTATCATGGTTTGAGTAACACTGGTATTTCAGGTTTCTATGATTTTCCAAAAGTATGTTTAAATGCAATAAGGGTGTTGTTACATTAAGCATATTTTGGGCCCATGGAAATACACACTGTATTTTCCGTCCCAATCTAAACATTGTCTTAAAAATACCTGTGACAGGACTTTATGAGGCACTAACTGGTTTCAAATGACACACCAACTTATTCTTACCCCTTATACATTTAAACAGCCCAGTCATTTTCTTGTCTCTACTTAAATGTAGAAATCAATGTGACACATGGCCCACATTCAAAGACTCACTGAAACGCAAGAGCTTTGCTTGATAGATTGTCAGGCAAATATACAGTGCACTGGAGCAGTTGCACATTTTTGGTGGGTCCAGCAGTAAGACCAGAAACAACTACTTTAATTGGCACTATAAGCAATCATAGAGAAGAACTGCAAGGTTCAGATGTTGGGAGATGCCCATTATCATGGAAATGCACCACTACAGACAATGAACAAGAAGTCATGGCTCTGTAATCCATGAAGATTTGAAATATCATTTAGAACATTATTTCCAGGGATGACTTGATTGTCTGGTAAATGAGCCATGATGCAATGGACAAGGTTAAAGAGACAGGCAGGCAGCGGGCCAAAGAGACACGGACAAAAAACAGACAGAAAGAAAAGAGACAAAATGAGGCAGATATTGTCTCAATATAGGTATTATCATTATGATAGTAATAATAGCCCATGGCGGTTGAGATTTGTGGAAACTGATTGCTGTGTATTCACCTGCATAAATGTTTTTGTGCAAATGCATGTGTCACTCTGTCAGTGATAGCTCTTTGTTATTGCATAATGTTTCTTTTGGCAAGTGATTGTCTAATAACCTCTCACTCTTCAGCTTGTCTAGGGTCCGATGTTTGGAAACAAGGACAGAGGGAATCATTTAATTTCCCACTTTGTGGTAACTCAAGAGCATATGCAGTACAGGGTTTCAACAGACAGCGCTTATTAGTGGAAGTAAGCTGTGATTTTCGTAGATTACTGAGGTAAAACTCACACGCCTACATTTCCCAGAAGCCTTACGGCTTTCATATTAACGGGTAAATAAAAGGCAGATCTGGGATCCTCCCAGTATTCATTGCGGTACGTATTTATAGCTACCACAGACTTAAAGGTGGGGTAGGTAATTTTGGAGAAACCAGCTCGAGTGCGCTAGAATTTGAAAATACACAGCCGGAAAAAATCTGCCACTTCCTTACAGAGCCCCTCCTCCAACACACACGAACACGTACATGACCAACGAGGGCACAATATAAGTTTGTGCACAAGATGGAAGGCTGACAGGCAGGTAGGCCATCCAGTTATTTTAGCCGGGCCGGCTCAGATGATTGGTCGTGTTTTTTACAGTACTACGGCTTCCACAGTTGACATTTTTTTATGTATTTTTTGTCAAAGCACTTCAGATATTCATTGCTTTCGGGATGTTAAGAGCATTCCATGGAATATAACAACAAGTGTATCTCGAGCCGGTTTCTCAAACTTACCTACCCCACCTTTAACCTAAGACAGGAAAAATAATCGATTGCTCTTGCCGTTAAAAATATTTGCAAGAAAAGTGAATTTGAATAAAACCACACAAGTTATTTTTCTGAAGCCTTCACAATAAAACCTGACCAAACTGTTAAAGTCTGCATGCTAATATGCTGGGTGATGATTTTCTATTACATCACTGCCGTCCCTGGTAATGCACTTGTGACACGCATAGACACATATTGAATAAAGTTATAGTGCATATACAGCTCAAAGCTGCTTTCCCAATAGCAATACAATCCCCTGCTGTTTTATATTTTAGAAACGGTAATCATTTACAAAAATGTAACAAATCACAGGTTGAAGGCCATGTTTTATATTTTAGATGCGGTTGTTCTGGTATTTGATTTTTGATTTTCCCATATGGAACTAAAAGCCCTACAGGAACTCAAGTTGTCAGGTGCTTTTAGGAAACGTCAACTTTCATCTGTACAATGTCTGCACCAGGACCCTCCAGTGTAAAATTCAGAACTTCAAAAGACCCTCCAAAGACACATTGGATGAGGCCAACTGTCTCCAGCGGGTTCAGTCTCTTCTGCTCAGGGAGGAAAGAGAGGCAGAGAGGTCGACGTGATGCTACACAGCTTATCGCTGTGTCTTGATTGCATTTTCCTGCCTTTTCCATCTCTCTTTCTCCTTCCTTTTCCGGTTTATTCATCTCTCTGGGAAAATCAAGTCTAACAGAGGTAGAGGCTACTCTTGCTACTTTTACGACTCAATCCTCCACTTTTCTTCTCCATAACACCGGTTAGAGGCAGTTTGAAGAGAAGGGGAATGCTCTCGGCAAGCTTTTTTTCGATGCCTTTTACATCCAATGCCTTTCCTTGAGAAGCTCCTGCTACTCCCTCTCATTTTGTTCTCGGTCCTCTTCATTGACAGTCAGTTTCTGCAATTGACAGAGAAGAATGTTGAAGTCCATTTATGTCCCTTCCTCTATTTCTGTCACACAACTGTCTCGTTGCCTTTCCCCGGTTTGATCCAGCCCTCGCCCGGTGCCCTCTTGCCCCCCCGGCTCGCCCTACTGTCTCTGAGGAGGCGGGCCGTGCACCGCTGCCAGGTGTGGAGGGTTTTTGCTGACCAGATCCACATGCCTGATGTGATGCCTACAAGCAGTGACATAAAGATTCGAAGCATCTCTGATGCCATGTATGAGTCCCGGGTGCTGGCCTTGAACTCCCCCCAGTGAGAGAGCTGGTAGAGGTAACAGCCAATGACGGTCGATGCTGGAACAGTGTAGAGAACAGAAAACACTCCGATCTTCACCATTAAACGCTCCAGCTTGTCTGTTTTGGCGCCGTCCTTCTGCAGATTGGAGCGGATCTTGAAAAGAGCCACCAGGCCAGCACAGATGAACAGAGTGCCTGAGGTTCAGAAAAGCGTCATGTTAAGACCAGCAGATAGAGAAAACCCAATGACAGTTGAATAAGGTCTGATTATACAGGTTTAAGAATGATAACTTGGTCTTAGTGAGTCAAATGTTGGTATGCTATTAGTTCTTAACTACAAATGGGTAAAACCCCAGAGAAACAGTTAACCTGATTGTACTATCATGTTGTAGTTACCTATTAGAAGGTATGTGGCCAGTGGAGCCACCACAAAGCCGGTGAGCGCTTCCTGCTGCAGGTTGCCAACATAACAGAGTCCAGTTAGGTCGTCTGCATCCACCAGTCGCATTATGAGGATGACGATGGTTTTAACAGCGGGGATGGCCCAGGCTGCTATGTGGAAGTAGGAGCTGTGCATTTCAATAGCCTCATGGCCCCACTTCAGTCCAGCAGCCAAGAACCAAGTGAGGGTCAGGATTACCCACCTAAAGAGAGAGCAGGAAGAGTGAGTGAAAAGTCAAAACACTGCTCTTATTTACATGTATCAGATTGTCTTCTGTAACTGGCATTCATTTTGGTTGCCAATAACAATTATGTGTTTCCTGGAAGTTAGAAGCTGTTGCAATATTGGACTAACCACTGCTCAAAACTTAACTTCGCACTCTATAGTGTCTACCTCATCATGGGATAGTAATGTGCTGAATAACAGAGGGTTGTGATCATGTTATAGGAGGCAGTGATGTCACTATTCTGCTCTTCGAAAAGGAAACACTGAGGACCAACAGGAAAACGAGGAAAAAGGAAGAGAAAGAGCTGTGACAGCAAATAAAGTGCTCTATGAACTCAAAAAGTGGCTTTTTACAAAGGCAGCCTTTGTGTGTGGAAATGAATCCATCTAGTACAGAGATTATGAGACAGGATAGTTAGACTTTAAAGAAAACAGGATGCAAGTCTCGTGTTCCCATTGTTCCACCAAAGTCCATTCAAAACAGCTGATGACAATGAGACAAAGACGCGCAGATTGATAGGATGAAAAGTGAGTGTTTCTGTGTTTTTTTAACTTACCAAAGTGAGGAAGCCATACCAAAGAAGTAGAGCAGAAGGAAGACTATGGCACAGCCGGTGCTCTTTAACCCTTCTTGCACCAGAATCGGCACTGCAGTGGCATCGAGGTCGCAGGAAACACGCTCCCTCCCCAGTGTCAAGCGTACCTGCAGGAAATTGATAGTAGGAAGAAAAAGGGAAAACGGGTTAGGGTTATGGTAAGCAGAGATTATTTTCTTATTAAAAGAAAAATACATATTCACAATATGATTATTTCCAATTATATCCAGATGGTACATCTAATGTTTCCATGTAAATGAACATTACTTGATTGAATATCTGTATTAATAATAATAAGCTTGGTTTGGATAGCATCTTTCATACTGAATTTGCAATCAAAAGTGCTTCACAGTGGACAGAACATCCAGTTCTTTGGCTTTAATAGATTTGATTGAATTAATTTATTGGACAAAGCTTGGAAAACCCTAAGCATGCAGATGTTGGCTTACTAGGCTGTCATACCTTTAAGTTTAATCTAGTGTCCCTCGTAAAAATACGATAAAAGCGTATAACACATTTATCGACATACCGCTCTAGCAAAATACAAACATACAACATCATTTTTTTTCACAAATTATTACATTTATAAAAAGCTACTATAATCTAAATTGTGTTTTATGTATTATAGATTTATTGTTATTCATTCTCTCAAAACATTCCACTTTAAATGGGCCAGTATAAAACTGAACACTTACCAGGTAGGCCACACTGTACAGATTACAGCACATAGACAGGAAGATGATGGGCCTTTCAGGGTAGGAGAAGCGCTGTGAATCCAACAGGAAGGTCAGGACCGTCAGAGTGGTCGACAGGAAGCACAGCACGGCCCACACCGCCATCCAGGCGTCGGTGAAGACTTTGGCCCCTCGGCGGTACAGCCCGCTGTCGTAGCCACACTGAAGAGCACAGCTTTCGGACTGTTTTAACCAGGTATATTGGTCAGGTTCCGATCCCAGTGCCTGACACTCCTCCGGGTGGGGAGGAATACGAAAAGGCTGGTAGGGAGGTTCCTCGTCCCCCGGGCCCTCCATGCACATGTGGTTGTGGTCGTTTTGCGGTGGAAAGAGGCTGCAGTTCAGCACCTGGAGAAGAGACATGGTGTTAATTGTCATTTTGTTTGCTCATTATGGCTGTGATGTGATACACTGTCAACAGCATTTTGTGCTGATTTTCTCAAAGACTTTGGTTTAGTATTAAACATATTCCACATCACACAACTTCATCCTTAAGTTATATTTGGGAAGACATGCAGGCTGTTGTTGTGATGATTTAAATTACCTCAGGC
Source organism: Notothenia rossii (assembly GCF_949606895.1). Lineage (NCBI taxonomy): Eukaryota > Metazoa > Chordata > Actinopteri > Perciformes > Nototheniidae > Notothenia > Notothenia rossii. The sequence goes on along the minus strand of NC_136902.1, from coordinate 81,586,866 downwards.
CATATGAAGCCAAACTCGTGAAGCACCGGGAGGCACTTCCTCTTGACGGACAGACACATGCTACCACAGGGACCAATGGGGATGGGAACCTTGTCGGTGCACATCGGCACATAGACTGAGCACAGGAAGAACTGGAGAAAAAATATAAAAGATCACAAATTAAACATTTTGCCACAAATAGTGAGATCTCATTGCATACAGTTAAGAGTGACTACAGAGCAAAAATCCATAAAATTAGATTAGTCTGATGATATTGTGTAGAGAAAAAACAACTGTTCTGTTTTTTATAAAGAGAAAACACAGTATTAAGGAAAAACGCAAGTGTTAAAATGACAGTATACAAGAAACACTTTTAACTGAAAATGCAGGAAGAATGCAACAGCTATCCAATAAAGTGTGTCATATTTTAGTGAACTGCTTTGTAAGCTTTGACAGAATCATGAAAGTGAAGTAGAGATTGTTCAATAAGTGTATACTGTGTTGCCTATCAGGATTACAGTTAAAGGTTACACCTTCTACTCCCCCATGATTATCCTTCATCTACTTGCATTATACCAATTACTTTACTTCTGCCTTCTTTGTCTTCACTCTCAATACATTGCAACAGCTCTTCTAGTGGTGGCTCTTTATTTTTACTTCTGAAAAGAAACTCTACGACGCCAATGCCAACACTAACCTGCTCCAAGGTTAGACATACATCTCCACATCTTTAAAAACAATCTGTGGACTTGACAACACTGAGGGCATGTGCCATGTAATGCTTCATAATCCCCCCCTAATCCAAGGCTCAGTTTTCTCCGTCCCATGGCAATGGTTTTTTGAAATAGATATGTAAAGTCAGGGTTGTAAAGATAGTGAACCATCTGAAGTCACAGTTGACTCGATTGATGCTAGCGGTGTGAAGGAGTGAGTATTCTGCGGTTACAAAAGGTTGCAATTTAAGGTAATTTCATGCCTTTACAGTGAAATCTGTTTGAAGCCGCAGTATAAAATTGTTCCAGGCTCTTGATAGAAAAATACAGAGAAGAACATTTCAATTTGCTACTTTCAAGTAAAGAAAACAAGCATGCGCTCCAGCAACTGGGAAAGTGTGATTGCTGACTTTAAATACTAAAACTGTGGAGAGTTTGCTAGCATTTTTCATTTCAGAAATACCAAAATATTTGCCGGACCACAATGAGAACTAAATGCCTGGGCTTGTAGCCCATCTCCAGCTAAAGAAATCCCAACTTGAATCTTGAGTTAAGCCCAAATGAAACATGAATCTAAGAAGAGTGTCAAGGTTGGGAAATAAATACACTGAGAACCATTATACAACCTTCTTCTGTGAAAATGTATTTGCCAAGTAAACATAAAACAGTCTGCTTTTGTGCACCACAATAACTTGGGTTATAAAAAATTACAACAATAATAAAATATTACAGTATAGAATAAAAAATAGAGACCAAATTACCTTTTCGGTTTTATAACAGGCCGAACACGTTTCTATATTTGTAAAACAACAGACTTGCTTTTAATTATTAGTCTAAAGTTCTAAACCATGATAAATAAATTATTAACTGTGTTACTGACTGTGGGAAACTATGTCAAAATAAGTTATCGAAGTCAGAGGGAATTTACTCTTAACGCAATTTGTTACAATGTTCACTGATCAGTATCTTTTCTGTAGCAGCTATCTCCTGTAAATAGAGCAGACTGTCCTGATCTGAGGACAGTTTTAATTTTCTCAAATAGAGAATCTTTGTTCGCAAACTGAACCACAAGTATTAGAGTTGTCCTGAGTAATCTGCTGATGGATTGACTGCAATCAAGTTAAATTAAGAACCTAACAAAGTTACCGGAGGGGTTGTCTGTGTGATTGTACATTTAAAAAAGTTTGTTCAAAAGCAGAAGGTATTAAATGAGATACAATACCATGCTGGATATTTCCCACAGTGAATTATACCAATGTATCACTTTCTGGGTGTTTCCCCCGTCCATTGGTAACCTGAGTGCTGTCACTTCACTGCTAAAAGCTGCTCCGGTTACTTGTCAGGAAGCCTCCCATTAGAGCAAATGTTGGGGGGATACGGTTACCCTTTCCCCTTTCCTCCCTCTTTAGCGTGCACGCAAGTGTGTGTGTGTGTGTGTGTGTGTGTGTGTGTGTGTGTGTGTGTGTGTGTGTGTGTGTGTGTGTGTGTGTGTGTGTGTGTGTGTGTGTGTGTGTGTGTGTGTGTGTGTGTGTGTGTGTGAGAGAAAGAGAGAGGGGGGGGGGCGAGGGGGGATAGCTAATGTTACGGGACAATTTTCAGCTGGAGGACAGTTTTATGCTGCAGTTGCTCCATGTTCGGTCTGGCTGTCTCACACAAATGTCTTTAAGCACTTTATTAATTTAGCATGGAAAAGTATTTTTGGGCCCTTTCCCCAAACACCTGTGCACACACAAATCTCTGAATAGGTTGTAAAAATAGTAATAGATATCTAACACATATCCAAACTGGACACTTAAGACACATCTGAGAAAACACTGGATCTCATGTCTCTATTCAGATATCTTGGTATGATGTGTTTACATGTGGGACATCTTCAAATAAATACATGTAATACACCTAAAAACTAAATGCCATTCACAGACAATTTGATCTTTGTTGAATATAGTTGTTCCAATTATAATCTAAAGTAAAATCTTAAAGATGGGAAAGAGGATTCAATTTGTTTCTTACATGGTGCATGAGGCAAACAGGCAGCATTTGTCTGAGCACACTGAGGGCACCATTGTTAACAAGGAGACAAGTATAAAACATGGAAGACTCAGCTGTTGCTGTCTGGGGCATGATCTCAAAATGTCAACAGACAGAGGGGACATTTCTATTGAAATTAGCATGCCAGCCTGGCGCAACAGCAGGGAAGGATGAAATCAGGGACCCCTCTGCTAATTTTAACTCTGTGGGGGCAAACCTATATTAAAAATCCTCCTCATTATCACAGGCTCCATCATTCTAACAATTCACTATTGCTGGTAGCTCCCTTTCATGTGCTCTGGAACCACACTCTTCCCATCTCTATCTCTACACATCTCCACACACAAATATAGCAAGACTATTTTGACTCAGCCATGCCTTTTTAAAGTCCAGGATCAGTGTTCCTAAATGTGCCCCAGCCTCCCTGAGCGCTTTTAATAACATGATCTATTCTAACATCAGTATGCATTTCTCACATCCTCCCAGTACCTTGAGTTGACTGGAGCAGCCGTACTGTATCAGTGGAGTGAACGTGGTCAGCTGCAGCTCGGCGTCCGACTGCAGCACGTTGCCGACCAGATTGGGCATCTTGGTGACGTTGTAACCCAGACCCTGGCACATGCTGATCCGGATTGGGTCACAGGTCATTTCCTCCACCTCATCACCGAAAGCCAGCACCATAGCGAACGGAGCCATCAGCCCGGACAGGAGGAGCAGTGCTGCCCCGCTGAACCACACCATCATCCCGGGCATGGTCACTGAGCGCCTGACTTCAGCAAATGTTGCCACAGGAGATATCCTCCTCAAAAGCAAAGTGAGGTGTGAATAGTCCAGGAAGATTGGAGCGCGTGTAGTCCGTGCGTTTTGCTATATTATCCAATTCCGATCCATTCAGTAGAATAAAATATCCTTTAAACAGCTGGGAATCATTGCGCGATCGGAGCGTATAATCTTTTTTCAATAAAACTCCTACGTTGGGGTAAATCCCGCTGTCCGTTCGCGTTGTTTTCCGTTAATAAGTCCGTAGAAGTGAAGCGCAGCCTCGGGATACAGCGTTTGTGGTTTTGCACCTACTCCCTGCAAGCGTCCAGCTCTAAACTTTATTGTGTCTGCGAGGAGAGACTGTTATTCTCGTCCAGAGGAGAGCCGACCAATCCGTGCGCGGGAGTTGGGTTTCCCTGACCAACCACTGACCAGGAGGGCGGGATCCAAGAGAAAAATAGAAAAGCGACCCTCTTCTCCTCCCCTCTCCCCCATTTTCAGTCTCATCTTCTCTCCTCTCCTTTCCTTCAGTATTTTCTCCTTTTCTGTCTTCTTTCTTTTCTTCTTACTTACTATTCTCTTCTTTTACCACTCTCCTCCTGCAAAGAAAATAATCGAGCTTCCCCACTAATTCTGACAATATCCAGAACAGATCTATTTATACTGGCTGATGTGGCTTACATGTGTTTATGTTGGCTGTATTTTTAGAAAATAAGCATTTGAAAACGTGAGTGTGTTTTTATTTTATATTTAAAGTACCTATAATGGTCTTTAAAGCCTGTCTGGAATTCACCACAGGTTCCACTCTCCCTGTCTAAAGGGCCGTCAGCTCTAAGTGGCCGTGACATTGTAATTGAAAGTAGGGCCTTAAGTGATGCTGAAGCATTGGAAATCTGTTTAGCATTGCAATGAATGCACATACTGGACAGGTTTTGTTTGCTTGTGGCACCCTGGGAGAAGACTTCTCTTTTACAGCATGAAGCTAGAACTGAAATGTGTTGTTTTGGCTTTTCTGTGTTGTAAACGTGGACTTGGGTGAGAAAGTGCTTGGATTTATTGCAAATATCTTGGGAGGAGGAGAGCTCAAGGAGTACTTGATTTGTGTTTTCTTCCAAGTGATTTACAGTTCTGAGGCTGCCAGGTGTAATCAAACTCAACTTAAGAGCTCCAGGCCATTTCAAATACCACAAATGCCTGCAACTGTATTCCAATGTCACTTTTTTGTTAAATGGAGCAAGAATCAGATGAGATTAATGTTCAGACCAATATATACTTTACTTTTATACTAGATGGAAACTGATGCTTTATTCTATTTTAGATACCATTTGATTCCACGTACATGCATCCATGACAGTGTGGGGGAAAATCCTGAAATCAAACTATTTCTTAATGTCTGTTTCAGCATTTTCCCCTAAGTTCGGAACCTTTGAAACAACTGAATTTGGGTGAGATCATTTATGCCTTTTTGATCTCAAACTCATCTATCTTCTTCTGCCCAAGACACAAAGCAGAGAAATATGAGAAACCAGCAAAAAAAAACCTGGACAGAGACAAGAGAAATGAGCAGGGTTGCAGCCTAACAAATTATGTTGTGCTTCGGGCCTAATCATTTCCATATCCCTTTTTCTCCTGGGATTTGTGTTTCAGATATTTCCAGGAGTTGCTATTGATAAAAGCCTTCCATTAATACTTAATACCTGAAAACAGCAGCACTCTGGCAGCCTGGTCTCATAGTGCTGCTGTGTTTTCACTCCTGGATTATAGTGTGATTTTTAGGCAAATCCAGTGTGACAATTGATTGGCAGCAGCAATGACCTTTCCACCCAGCAAACCCCACCCCCGACCCCCAACACACGTATCTTCCCTCTGCTCACTCACATTGGCATACGCACCATCCCCCTCTACTGCTCTTTGGCTGAACCTGGGGTCAAGACCTGAAGTAATTAGCACTGAGCTGAAACAATAGAGTGTGCCCTGGAGCTGATGATTATCAGGGGCGTGGTGTGTGTGTGCCATGGAAAGAAATGAATGGGACCATGAAATAGAGAAAACTTAGAATCAAATCAAAGCTTCATTTGTTTGTTAATTTAAGCCAAGAGAAAAGGGGTAATACTACGTAATACTTTATCTACTTTTACAAGAAAAAGAGTCAGACAAGTAATAAGATAAATGAGGGTGAGGTAAAGCTGTTCAGCAGCACATTATCAGCCCGAGCCACCAGCACACTCCATCCCACTGTTTACTTTCACAGTAGAGTGTGAATAGCAGGGGTGAGTAGACAACGTGTTGGAATTGCCAGACTAATGACCATCACACTGAGTGGATAATGACCACATTTACCCTTTAGGCCATAAAACCACTGAGTTAATAATCAAACAGGCCAATTAAATTGACATTTGGCTGGTAAGCAAAGAAAAAAAGATCATCTTAGTATGAACAATACTGTATAATATTTTTGTGATTTAGTGCTGGGAGTGTATTCTCTGGCTATCCTACTTCTATGTTAAACTCACTCTGACCAAACCTGCAAGAGGAAATCAGACTGCCAATATACGGGTTGATGCAAGCATAACACAAACATTTATGCTTTCTAGTTAATTGATGGTGACTGTATGGAAAAAGGTGCTTGTAGGCTGCAGGACATTTCCAATCATAGTGTATTAAGAACTTGATTTGGATAGCAGGAAGTGGGAGGTTCAGGAGGGTTTAGGAATTTCAGCTGTGCATGTCAATGAGGGCAGCGATTGGATCAACTACAATTATCATTTGTGAATGTGTGCAGCATTTCATCAGTAGGTCTATATTTAGAGACTTTATCAAACTAGATTGTAAAATGTAACCCATTGCAGCATGATGTCTGTGTGAGTTTTCTGCAGTCCACTAAGGCTGATTTCCACTGCTGTAAGCCAAGCAAAAAAGAGTCAGGGCTTCCTAATTATCTATGCCACACAGTTTACTCCAACTCAACATTCATGTGATTCCTTTATCATGTTGATGCCAAAAGAAGGGACTCAATGGTGCGGTTTCCTTCCTAAATTAACCACCCTTGCTAACATTTTGATGGTTTAATGCTTAAGCGCCCTGCCTTTGGAAGGACATGTGCCCTTGCTGGCCTTGGATCAAAATCTCCTCACAGTCTTAACTTCCCTAATCCCTACTCTGCATCACTGCCACCTTTGTTACTTCCACAATAACATATAACAACATGTGCAGGCACATGAGGTTCTCTGGCTGGGCACATATAATAAGTGAACACTAAGTTTATTGTTATAAACAGCTTCTGTCTTTGGGAAGGAGAGGCTAGTTAAAGGAATACTTCACCCTCAAAATAATCTTTGTATATCAATTACTCATCTTGGTTACCTTGAATATGTGAGGGAAACTTGTGCTGTAATAATGCAGTCTCACTTGAGGTGACAGCTGAAAGTGTGTGATGCTTAAATCAGCTGCAGCACTGATATGATAATGATTTAATAGGCTGGATTAGATTTGTGTCTAAGTTTCTCTATGGTTGGCACTGTTATAACTGTTTGTTTTTACATATTTATTTTAGTTTAATCTTGAGAGGAATGTTGCATTTTTCATGCAAAAATGACATGTTTTGAAACTCTTTTGAAAACTTCAGTAAATTCACCGTAGGGTAACAGCTTTGAACGGAGTCAATGTGCGACTCTATTGAGTATGCAGTTCTCTTAGTACACTGCCTCTTCTTTTTTTAAATGAAGACATAAACACGTAAGGTTGACCACAGCCCTGTTTAGGCCAGCTTGGTTTTACTGTGGGAATGCAACCAGTCTAACCTTTCAGCTTGGCAGGCAGACTGAACGGCAGTACCCCGAGGACAGAAAGAGAGACACAAGTGTGTATCAGTCACCAGATAGCATCCTATGGCTCAACGCCCAATCCCTTAGTCCTTGAAGTGCGGTATTAATAGGCCTGCCAACTCCTTGGAATGGTGTAAGTGGGCATAACTGCAAATATTCTGCGTGTGGGAGTGTTTGTCTGACGCTGTCTGGATTTGCTTCCATGAATTTGGTATTTTCAAGCTCCTGTTCATGAGAATGCAGGTGTTTGGAAAAGTGCGGGGGTGTCATGTGTGGGGGAGGGCGCTTATGTCATTATGGGGGTTGGGGGCATTTGATAGAGAGGAGGGGGGGGTTTCTACAGGTGATCTGTCCCCTCTGGGACCACAGGCTCACATTACCCTGCTGTGGAGTATCACACACAACCACACACACTCTCTTTCTTTAACGTCACTCTCCCGCTCTTATTCCATCTCGCTCACTGCCACTCCCACCATGCTGCCGGTCTTCTGCTCCTCTTTCCTCACTTGAGCAGCTTGTCCAAATTACAATTTTAACATTTGAGCAACAATTGTTTCTCTACTATAGTCATTCTGTGGGCTTTATTTTCCTGCAACAATACCAATGATTTGCAGTTTCACCATGTCTTTTTTCCATTTCCCAAAATTAGATTATATTGCTTGTACTAAGATGGACAAGCTGGTGCAGCTGAGGCTACATGGGCAATGTTGCTACACTTCAGAATCAGAATTCAGTTACCTACAGCTCCCATGTGTTTTGACATCAATGGCTCATTGAATATGTTGCACCATGCAAAGGGATTTCTAAACTTAAATGTCCCATGTCATGGCCATTTCTACTGATCATAATTCAATTTTTGAGGTCTACTAGAATAGATTTACATTGTTCAATGTTCCAAAATGACATTGGTTTCTCATACAGCATCTCTGTATAGTATGTGTATTCACTCTCTGTCCTAAACGGCTTGTTGGAGCTCCTGCCCCCCCCTCTCTATGAGCCCACTGTGCTCTGATTGGTCAGCTCGCCCACTCTGTTCTGATGAGTCCACCACCGTTACAGCGGAATATCAGTGATTATGTGTTACAATGGTGTTTGTTAGCAACCAGAAAATGACACCAGTAATGACAAACAGATGAGAATGCTGCGTGGGGGCTGGGTGCCGTGTTGGCGGGACGTTGCGGGGCTCTCTGCTGTGAGGAGAGGACAGTGTGAGCTGTATTACTGGTGTCATTTCCTGGTTGCTGCGTGGGGTCTGCGAGACATCGCGAAACTTAGCCTGAGCACCATGGACGTGGGAAGGGGGGGTGCTGAGGGGGCTGCAGCACCCCCATCTGCGAGGCTCCACTAGCACCCGCACCCCTGCACCCCCAAACGCGGCGCACCTACAGTGTAAGCGCGCCACAGTTTCGCCGCTGAGAAAGTGTGTGTGAGGAGCTCCACGGATTGGTCCATTTGGGTATGGTCACGTCACTGTACCCAGGAAGAAAAAAATGGAAAAAGATAAATCTCCAACGAGGCGTTCTGGGGCAGCATAGACAGGTCTTTCCTGTGTTAGAGCTTTACTCGCTACAGGGTGTACTTTGAGGGTTTGTGACTTTACAGACCGTTTACATGCAGAAAAAGCTTCATAACACACAAGGGGACGGTTAATAACCGGATGCACAACATGGGACCTTTAACTTTTAGTCTGAACTATTTGGAAAAACTGTTGCTTATGAAATGCTGATCCTTGAGGCAAACAGACTACAGCAGTTTTTGCTCATGTTGAATACAACACCATCATACTGCACAGTTTCTGCATTTTTCACCCAAATGACTACATATTTTTGACTTTGTCAGCACAATGTGTCATTAGTAAAACAATTACTGATGACTTTTTACCAGAAATAAGCTCTAGTCATAGGTTTGATGGGAAATGTTACTTTCCACACCTAGACAATTCCCCAGAACTTTAACCAAAACACCTTTAATGCAGGTTATTTTCAAATTAAAGTAGGATCCATGTTCATTGTAAAGAGGTGACATCTCAAACAGTGCAACTATATTGCTCCTTAATTTTCTTCATTATATATTTTTTACCCTTTACTTTTTTATCAAACCAAATTCTGTTATTTTGGACACTAAATTGAAATTCTTAGAAACATTTCATTGAGCCATTATCTTCTTTCTAGGAACACCACAGAGAATTACCAAGAAAATCCCTTCTGTTTAGGCCTGGCTCTGAATGTGTTGTGCATTCTTCTGTCTCAACCACAAATAGTAGATAACAGTTCATCATGTGCGCTAAATATTGGCTAAGGAGATAATACAAATCTTCTGGACTACATGTATTTATTTTATTTGCTCGTTTGCTTGTGGCTAAACACCACTTACGCACTATAACAAATAGTTATGAATAATCTCAGAGGAAGGCCTTTTAAAGTACATATTTTATGTTTCCAAATTCAATCTTCAACCTTTTTATGTTCTTTAATCATAGTCTCGTGAAAATAAATCTGTATGGATAATATCCCACATAAAAATGCTTATAAAACTTCGGGATAATTAAATGAGCTGCATTGGCAGGTCATTACCATGCACCAGGAAGTGTCTCGTCTATTCATTTTTAATTCTATAAGGCACGTTTTTGAGCAGTGACTTTGGCCCAAGGCAGATGGATCCGGCCCTTTTGTGACAGCCCACAGAGTGCTGATAGATGGTTCCTGTCCGTGGCTGTAAATCGGCCTCTTGTTGGAGAGTTAACCCCTGTAACCCTGCTCGTCTGTAACAGCAGACTCCCCTCTCCCAGCCTTGGGCAGCTGATGGGTCTTTCCCAGAAGTCTCATGAGCAGGTGGTAAGGATCCAGTTGGGAAGCGGATGGATGTGCTCGCCTGGAAAAATGGTCCCCATTGGTATATATGGCTGCGTGGGAGAGAATTTAACTTTAGAAAAAAATAAAGTCGTCTCCCATCCATCCAACATCTGCATCGCCAGCTGACGGCAGCTTCCTGTGATTTATAGGAATGTCAGGACAGCAAAGCTTAACGGATGAAAAAACATTTCTTAGCAGAGCATATCAGCACAGAGGTCAACTACGTAGGCTGGGCAAACTAATTGGCTAGGTGTTGAAGCTGCTGAATGTGTTCATTGTGCTGTGTCTGTGTGCTTTTGTAGTCCTTACTCAGAAGGAGATATATCATGTAAAAGCTAAATCACGATAAAGTTTGCATACATACACACACACACCCATACCCACAGAGCATTGGGGAGTACTTTCCCCCTTCTCCTGATCTTCTGTAGACACAGCTGTTTCTCCTCTGCTCCTGACTGGTGACTGGGACGAGTTTTATTAATGTGCTGAAACTAAGTAAGCACATAATATGGATTTCTGTAACCCTGTTCACAGACTGATTTATCTCCCTGCTCGCTGCATTTGCGTGTGGGTGGGTGTGCCTGCATTCACTATATGTCTGAAGCGTGTTTCATATGTGAATACATGCCTTTTTGTATGCACCAATGCAGTGTGGATTTGTTTCTGCATGGAATAATTGTTGGAGCCTTCAGTGTTTCCTGAGAGGGATTAGTGAAATACCTCAACAAACATGCATTTGTTTGGCAAAGAAATGAATGGAAGTAACATTTCCAGATCCCCAATCCTTACATCCTGTGTTTAGACTAGCAGAGAGGCAGAGGTACAAGTGTCATACAGTTTGACCGGTGCCTGGAAATTATGTGATCATTTTTTATAGTAGGGACTTTCTGGGAAGTGTGAGTGGCCATTACAGTGTTGTTTCCATGATCCATGTTTTCGCATCGAGCCAAGATACTTTTTTTTTTTTGATCCTTTTTATAAAAGCTTGTAGGCTCTAATTGACTGGTATTACCACTTGACAGTCAACTTCTGGCAACCTCTCTAGCATGACTGTGTGTGTTTGCCTGCTTCTCCTTGGAACGTAATTCATCCATGGACTGTGCAGTACCACGGTGACACTATCGGAGGAGAATGTAGAGCTTGCACATGCATACAGAATATGCATTAGGTGTGTGTACGTTTGTGCATGTGTTGTGTTCAGATTGAACATTGATGTTTTTTAATTATGGCAAAATGGAATTAATAAGAATGTGGAAATGTTCCAGCAATTGCTGCATTGAAATGGGCTGCTATCCAACATGCAGCTGAGAAAGAGAAAATGTTTACTGTACGCACAGACGAGAGGTGGGCGCCATGTTTTTTCCACACAGTGAGAGATATTTAGAGAGGAAAAAGGGAGCGACTACTTGGATGTAAATAGACGGTATTGTGGAATCAGAGGGAGGTAAATAAAGTTAAGAAAATATTGATCACATCTTAATAATGGGATTTAATTGAAAGAGTAATGATAACATTAACAAGTTCAAAAGTGAATCATTGTTTTTGTAGTTGTGTTCTCTGTAAGGGAGCTGCTTTTCACCGCCAACACGCCATCATCCGTTTCTCCTTCAGTTTGTTATTCATAGACTCTGCGCTGACTTCCTTGGCACCTGTCTCTTCCCCGTCTTATTGCTCCACTCCCTGAAATAGAACTCATGTCTCCAGAGGGAAAGTAAACACTGACCGTGCCGTGGGATTACAGACCAACACTCAAGAACACAAACACTCACACATACAATGTTATCTCTATAGTAATATACACACTGTTCATGTTCAATCACTCTTAAGCCTGTGGCCTAACTGTAGCCAATGTTTTGAATTATATCTTGCTTTGACAATGGTTGATATTGTGTTATGCTGTGCAATTCTTGGTAAAAAGTCTTCACAATTCTAACTTGTTAGATAAACTGATTAAATCAACCCAATGAATGTTATACCCCATCGGACAAATCCTCTGAAGCATAGTGTTAAAGAAAAAGCTCTTAAATCTGCCCTTTCAGCTCAAGTCTTCCTTATCAGCCGCTATTGCAAAATTCAATTTGAGGATTTACTTGATCTACTTGGACCTTAGTGGTTTAGTGCTATTGTGATGTGTTCCACCTTACAACCAAGACAAAAAAGAAGTGCGCTGTTATACAAGGGTCCAAGCAGCTAATGCAACTTAGTACGGAAGACGCATGGTCTCGAAGCAGAAGGCCATCGCTCAATAGGCCTGAAACAGCTGGTTTAATAAATGTTTGTTTGTTTGAATGCTACGCCCTTTTGAAGGGCACACTGCCAGGGTCTGCTCCAGCCATGGACAACAAGTGCTGTGGAGTCCAAGTCCAGCGTCTCCCAGTTTAGGTAATGTTCTCTGCAATACACTTGTGACAAACTAAAAAAGTACTTTACAAAGAAACATCTGAACTACCATGATGTAGGAGTATTTGTTTTGATCTAAAGTAGAATAACATAATGTTTTGTGCAGAAGGAGATCTGATCGCACAAAAATATGACTTATACAAAAGTGTAATGCATAAGAAATTAACCATGTTGTTTTTCACATTTGACCCCTCTCAGGTCATGCCAGCCCAGACTGCAGAGCCTCGCAGGAGCTGAGCTCCTGAGAGACAGCCTGCATGGTGTCCTGTGACTTAATCACTGACACTCACACTGTGTGCGTGTGTGTGTGTGTGAGCTCCAAAGAAAAATACTGTAGAGTAGAAACATAAAACCGCACGAGAGAACCGTCCAAATATTTAAAGTGGGTGTTACAATCAAGTTTCCATGAAGGTGATTGTTTATGTTTACAAGATAACCTTTGTACTTACTATTGTAAATGTCAAATTCACTTAATATTTATGCGGGTGTGTGTACATGATACACTGTGTTATTAAGCTGTTCAAATGTAGACAAGGACTGTAGGGAGTGGATTTAATGCAAGTGTCAAAGTAAGACACAATGTTCTTGCTGGCTCTTTAAAACATTAGCAACTTTGGTATAACTTTTGTATTATCTTTATCAAAACTACATCGGCTCTGGAGAGTGTATACCTCATCATAGGCCAATACCACATTCCAGTGCTTCTCTGACGTTCCCCTTTCAGTTTTGAAGTGAGTGGACTTTGGTGTGTACAATCGCAATGTGGAAACAAATCTTGCACTACAAAGAAGATGTTTGATACTTTATTGCTCAAAAACATCACGTTGATAGTGTAGTCTATTAGTGGGGGCATTTACTTGAGTTTTATCAGTTGAAAGTAATTTTCTGTTTCCCACACCACATGAATGCAGCACTAATGCAACATTAAGCAGGTTCTAGTAATTCATCCAGACAGTATTTTCTCTTGTACTGCTGAAGGAAAAAAAGGCAAAACACTGCCTTTTTGGCGGAACATTTAGATTATTTCTCTATTAACTATGCAAACACTGAACAAACACTTCCTAACAGGCAACAGGTCACAACACAGACGCACAAACTGTTTGATAGTTGGGTTGTGTATTGGACTCAGCCCCTGGCCTCAGGTTACGCCAATTCCTGTTTTCTTGCCGCTCATTCATACATTCTCAACAAAAATAACCTAAAAACAATGCATATGCATTGCACTCACAAACTCTAAAAATATCCCAGTACTTTGTACCAGAGTGTTATTTCAGTTGAATTCTGACATCTTTTTTCTTTTTTTTATTACATTTGACTAAAATAAAAATGAAATAGCTTTTAAATACTTGATGTTAACAAGAGCTTTTCAGAGCGGTGATGTTTGTTTGTGGTGATTATGCCTATCTGAGCGTATAATGCTTGTGTGTACAGTTTCAACTCATGTGGGTGTTAAGTTTTGATACCCAATGTGGGTTTACAGTCATATATCATTCAGCATATGGTGTGTGTGAGGGTGAGTGCGTGCTCGGAAAGGGCTTTATACAAATGGCTCATTCAAGTTTACTGCAGCAGTGGGCGCCCGCCGTAGCATTCTCACCATACCAGGTCCATCGGCCCATTTGTGGTTTGACTTCTGTGTGTGTGTGTGTGTGTGTGTGTGTGTGTGTGTGTGTGTGTGTGTGTGTGTGTGTGTGTGTGTGTGTGTGTGTGTGTGTGTGTGTGTGTGTGTGTGTGTGTGTGTGTGTGTGTGTGTGTGTGTGTGTGTGTGTGTGTGTGTGTGTGTGTGTGTGTGTGTGTGTGTGTGTGTGTGTGTGTGTGTGTGTGTGTGTGTGTGTGTGTGTCCATGTGTCCCATCTTTTTCTCACCACTACCAGATTTACGACAGTGGCTAAAAGACGTAATCTTCATGTACACTGAGCCCTTCTATACACACACATTCACACACATCCTAGAAGACAAATGGACCTTGCTGACACACCGACAGAGATGTGGACAAGCTGCTTTTCCGTTTGAATGCACAGCCAAAGCCGCAAGCCACAATTACACTTGTCCCTGTCTGTCTGACTGAAGCAGACAGGGACTGAGATAAAGCTCTCTGTGAGCTGCAGAATAATGATGTTAGGCGGCAGCGGTGTGACACTATTGTGTTGTATTTGCACGTTATTCTTATTAACTCATTGTATGGTTAAACTTTTATCAAAATGTGTTGTGTTATTATGACTAACTGCTTCAGAGAAGTTGTGTATTCTGCCTCTGGTGCTTATCCCATCACTTTTTTGATACAGGATACAGTTCTTTATAGACCAAAGTATTACAGTTAAACTTTTATCCTCACACCCTTCTGACATTTTCCCATTTTCCCATGCACAACATAGTGAGGAGGCTTGGTGGAATGTGTTACGAGGCATTTTTCATGGACATGGTTTATAGCGCTGTTGACTCCTACCGGCATTTCCTGCGATTGATTGCAAACATCTTATCTTTTTACTGGAACATAACACAGGTGAAAAGGAATTCTAGATTAACATTTCCAGAACTAATTAAAATAACTTATGCCTCAAGTGGAAGTATAAGAGCAAATAGGGTCCAATAATCCATGCTGGATTAAGAAGATAGTGTCTGGATCTGGAAAAGGTATTTAGTATTTAGTCTTCCCTTAACGGTCAACTATCGTCTTGAACATACTTTTCCATTTTAGGTAGGAGCATATCTGTTTTGAAAAATATGCGGTCTCTGATGTCCCAAAGGAAGCGGAGGAGAACATGATGTTAACTTGAGGGAACAAGTTATTATGATGAAGATGCGTTCATGTCAAGATGTGAACTAGCTTATTTCTACAATAAACAGATATAGTTTCAACTTGATGATAACTGTAATTACCACAATCTAGGCCAATGGAAACATTTGGAAATATGAATAATAAACATTTACAGATTGAAGTTGTGTAAAAGCATTGTATCATGGAAGTCAAAGTAGTGAACAGCCAGGGACTATTCTTCTCCCATCAACCATCCCCCTCCATCTTTTTTAGATTTTTCCGATTGCTTCTTTTCTCAGGGTGTGTGATCCTTGACCCCGATGAGGTCACTAGTGGCAAGTAGTCATCTTGTTTTCCTGGCTGCTGTCAAAAGCCCCTCAGAATTTATGTATTTCCACATCCCTCCGTTTCCTTCCATGTGGAAAAAAGGTTTTCTATGCATATTTCAAATCTATGTGCAATTCAGGATGTAATGTTTTCAGTTTTAAAACTCTCAGAAGAGAGTCAAGGATGAATCTCAGTGTGTGTGCATATTTTTGTCTCCGTATGTTGCTGTGTGTTAAAACGTCCAGAGGGACTTTTGGCCACAGATGTAAAAGTCATTTTCTCTGCTGTTTCTCCCCTCAAAAAGTATTGCCTCCTTCTTCAACGTTCCTCGATCAATCACTCTCCTTCTTTTTTTCCCAATTTTACCCTACTTTTGTTTCTTCATGCTTTTCTTAGCGTCGTTTAGATTTTCAACTCTCACATTTCTATTCCTAGCCCAACCATTTGCTTATTTCTCACTATTCTCATATTATTCCCATTCTTCCTTTTTCCTCAATTCTTTCTTCCCCCATGGTCTACTCTTTTCCTCCATCTCTGTTTTTCCTCTTTCTTCTCAGCTCTCTGCTCTCCAAGGCCTAGTAGAAGTGTATGTACCTGGCAGAGATTTTTATTGCCCTGTCAGGGGGTTGGGGACGACTAATTTCACCCATAAAAGCAGCTCGGAACAAGAAAAAGGGGGCGGCAGATGGGGATTGGGGGCACATTTATTGGAAGAGTTTGTTTTTTTAAGCTGTGAATAGCTATTATTTTCCCTCTCCTCTTTCTCTTTTCTTTCCATCCTGGCAGCAGAGTGTAGTTTTGGCTTTGATAGTTGCAAGTGAACACACTTACACCTCTGCACACACAAATACATTGGCACACGCTAATGCATTAATACCGTGCAAGTACTAAGGTACGGGAATACATACGGGATGCAAAGACTTGGTTATGTTTACACACACACACACACACACACACACACACACACACACACACACACACACACACACACACACACACACACACACACACACACACACACACACACACACACACACACACACACACACACACACACACACACACACACACACACACACGAAAACACACACTCTCTGAATGCGGTGGTGGTTGTGGGCTGTGTTTGTTTGTCTAACTGAGTGCTACACCACCACAGACCACAGTGTATTTAGCAAGGCTGCAGCCATTTTGTCTGACTGCAATTTGGCAGACGGCCTGCTTTTCCCAACTCAACACAAGGAGATGTATGTGTGTGTGTGTGTGTCTGTGTGTGTGCGCATGAGTGTGTTCCTTTTGACTGGTTCACATAGCTTAGAACTCCACACCCAAAAAACAAGCTGATTAAATGGAACAAAGTATTGTAAATTGTATGAATGTATCCTAAACGCCATGTCTTGCAGTAATGTTGTGAATCGAGTGGCCCATGGTGGCAGTGGGGTTATGGTATGGGTAGGCGTATGTTATGGACGATGAACACAGGCCACTCGATTCACAACATAACCCTAACCCTAACCCTAATCCTAACCCTCAAACCAGATACTGACTGGTTTTCGGACACCCCAGACCCCCCCAATAAAGCCAAAATGCACGTTTCAGAGTGGCCTTTTATTGTGGCCAGCCTAAGGCACACCTGTGCAATAATCATGCTGTCTAATCAGCATCTTGATATGCCACACCTGTGAGGTGGGATGGATTATCTCGGCAAAGAAGAAGTGCTCACTATCAGAGATTTTTTTCAGATTTGTGAACAATATTTGAGAGAAATGGTTATTTTGTGTTTATAGAAAATGTTTTAGATCTTTGAGTTCATCTCAAGAAAAATGGGAGCAAAAACAAAAGTGTTGCGTTTATATTTTTGTTCAGTTTAGTATTTCATACCTGTTTTTCATTTATTCTCTTATTTTTTTATAACTATAATGATCATATAAACGTGTGCCTCGGAAATAATTGTTCACATTAATGGTGACCAAAACGTTTGAGACCCACTGAGATAACACTGAGAGAGTCCTTTAGCTCACTGAGCCTCTCAGTCTGACAGGAGAGGACTCTCCTCCACTTTGTTGTTGAAAAAACTCCTTATATCCGTTAGCGTAGCTCACTAGCACCAGAAGCTAACAACAACGATCTCCGGTACCGGTGCGCTCTCTCTCTCTCGCTCGCACACACAAAATGGCTCGTTCCACACACACACACACACACACACACACACACACACACACACACACACACACACACACACACACACACACACACACACACACACACACACACACACACACACACACACACACACACACAGAGCCGAGCTTTAATGAAACACAGAGACCTAGACGTAATAGTACTGTATCGTATTATTTTCGAATCAATAATTTTTTAAATGATGATTATTTATTTATTTTAATCTTTTTAATCTTTTTTTTTTTTAATAACCATTTTTCCTCCTGGTCTCTCGCGTCCCCCCTGGCATGCCTCTGTGCCTCCCAGGGGGGGCGCGCCCCCCTCTTTGAGAACCACTGATTTATATACATGTCTGTTTAGTCCCATAAATCTGTCTCTTTTCAAAGCTGCTACTGCTGCCTGATAATCTTTTCTTTCTGTTTCTGCTACACATCCAGCTACATGCTACTTTTTTCTTTACACAAACTAACACACCAGTAACTTTGTTTCTAAAATGTATATAGAGACAATACATTTTACAATTCTTCTCAGACATATAGTATAGTATTCCAATAATTTCTGTCGCCTAACCTGGGTATGGCGTTGTAAAGCATCCAAAGACAGTGCTCAAATTATGTTATTGATTTTATTTCAAGTTACTTGATTAGCTCGACCTTTAGTCTAACTACAAGAGGAGGCATCTCTGTGTATGAGTGTGCATCTCCTTTGCATCAATTGGCCATTGCATCTTAAATCAGATGGGTAGGTTTTTTCCTCACTAGTCTATAATGTTACCCCCGGCAAAATACCTCCTCTAATTAAATCCAAGCATTACTTTACAACTGCGGCTGACTTGAACTATTCGTTGGAAATGATTACATGCACTATGTTTATTGCACTGGTGTTTTTAATTGCTATCGTAGCCAGAATTGGGTGTGATTTCCCTTTAACTGAACTGTATTGGACCAGTTTTAAGGAAGCTGCAAGTAGCAATGGCGGAAATGTTCCTGAAACTACTGATTCTGTTGTATTTCTTAGGATGACTGACTCTTTGGCAATTCATCAAGGTATTTATCCTGTTATTCACAGATGAGTTTTATTTTTCTGCTAGGATGATAAACAATCAAATAGTATGTTGAAGATTAGGAGGATATACATAATTCTGTGACAGACATACTCAAATCCCAACAGCATATCATCCTCCAATTTTATGACATCACTATTGGTAACACAAGATATTGTTAGAGCCAAAGAGTCTGGTAAGCATCAAGCTGAAGTCCACAAAAAGTCACAGTACTAGATAACTTCTATTGAAAATCCTTTTGAAATATTTTTAAAAGACGAAAACATTTAAAAATAACTTGTTGTTGTTGTTGTTGTTCATCAGTCTAAAGAATCTGTGTGTCATAAATGATAAAACATGTTTCTGCATGAGGATTGAAATAATGGCATCCAACCATTATATTACTTTACAAGGGTGTTTATATCGTCCTGGAGGCCTGTTTTGAAGAAACACAGCTCTGTGTACCACCTATTATTGGTAACCATAAAAATCCATAATGAAGTGATTAGCGGGGGTGAGAAAGAGAGCTGCAGATGCCAGTGCATAGTGTGAACAGCCACCCAGAAGCAGAAGTGCTGTTGTCAATGAGTGAATGCACATGAGTGTGTGTTTGGGTGGGCGGGGGGGGGGGGGGGCAGGCATATAAACAAACACATGCACTTACTTTTTCTATGAGAATATTTTGTCTTTTGTTTAACTGATTAGTATCTTTAAAATGTTGTGGTTTATGACCAAAACTTCAAAGCTCTCTGGCTCATGTTGTGTGCAAATGAATGAGTGTACTCAATAACCTTCAGCATGAGGTTATGTTTTCTGTTCCGTTTGGTTCTTTGTCTGTTTGTGGGCAGTTTTTAATTTAACTTGGTGGATAGGTAAAGCTTGGGCCCATTACATTTTGGAGCTTATCTAAGTAACTGACAGATACACCAATTGATTTTGAATTTTGTTCACATTGCGAAATCAGCCATTTGGCGTTGGCGGAGTTTTGCGCTATCCAAGTGCACTTCAAGTTTATTCAAGGCACTTTCACATTTAAATGAACATAAATTCAATCCTGACCTACTTGTGAAGGTTTTGCTATGTTTGTGTATGGATGGTGGTAAACATTTAAATAACTTTTCTGATTAATTTGAACCTGGTTCTTTAGCATCCGGAGAGTTCCTTTATTGTTAACGGCGTAGTAACCATACACTGAGGTTTTACACTTACACACTATAAAATAATTTCAGAAACAAACACTGCCTATTGCCTGCCCATAAAAACCCTCTAAGAGAACAATAATACACTTTCATTACTTACACACACAGTACATCTTTGAAAAATGGAAAAGTAGAGCTTTATTTTATCCTACAGCAAATTACTTTGAAGTTTGCAAGGGGGCTACAGTTTCTCTGTTTCTGGATGTGTGTGTTTGGGGGTGGGGGTGAAAGAGGATATCTTGTGCTGTGTAGAGGTTTCAGGAAATGCCTCCATAGGAGCCTGATGTAGCTGTAGGGTTTTACTTAGACACACACACACACACACACACACACACACACACACACACACACACACACACACACACACACACACACACACACACACACACACACACACACACACACACACACACACACACACACACACACACACACACACACACACACACACACACACACACACACACAGTTTGACAGGCCAGTGTTTTATGGTCACCAGTTGGCTCAACTTCTTTTTCCTTTACAGTACATGTGCCACTTTGTGTGTGTGTGTGCGTGCATGTGTGCGCCTGTGCCTATGAGGTCATTAGGAGCAATTAGCTGCGGCATCGCTAGTTAGAGGCCTGCTGATGGATTGGAAACATCCAGGCTAACACACTTCTTCAGATACATCTCCCTCCATAACAAACACTCTCTGTGCTCACAGTGTGTGTGTGTGTGTGTGTGTGTGTGTGTGTGTGTGTGTGTGTGTGTGTGTGTGTGCGTGTGTGTGTGTGTGTGTGTGTGTGTGTGTGTGTGTGTGTGTGTGTGTGTGTGTGTGTGTGTGTGTGTGTGTGTGTGTGTGTGGGGGGGGGGGGGTGTGTGTGTGTGTGTGTGTGTGTGAGAATGTGAATTTGGGTAAAAGTGTGCCTTGTGTTGTGTGTCTTTAGCTGTAGCTTGGTGTATGTGTCTGAGTCCATGTGTGCACTTTTGTGTGGTTGTAAGTGGATTTGATTTCAAAGGTATTTCTTAGGCCGATTTGAATCATTAAGTGTGATTAGTGGAGAGGGAAGGAGGCCTCCTACCTTCTCTTTACCCACAGAGAGAACATGTTCTGTACTACCAGCTGTGCCTGGGTCAAAAAAAGGAAACTACTCTCTATGCCTCTCTACATCTTGTTTGGAACCTCTTGTTTCTGTAATTTTCTCTTTAAATGTTTTGTTTGTCTTTAACACTTTCCTTATTTATTGTAAAATGTGTTCATTTCTCCGAGGACCTGAATTCACTTTGTATTCATTCTTGTAAGTTGAGGTTTCAAATGGAAATGTGTAAACTTGTATAGAGCAGTGGTTTGATTAAGGGTCATTAAGGCTGATACAATAATCCCTAAGCATTAAAAACTGCAATTTCATGTTGCGACAGAAACTGAAACTTGCCCAAAACCCTGCTTTGTATGATCAACTTTATTCAATAACACTATCCTGCACATCTTAATCAGTTTTTGTAAGTGTTTAACAATAATAATGAAATATATAATAATATATACATGTGGAGGCCAATTACAAAAATATCCATAAGTCGGAAAACATTTTTATTTCTGGTGAATTTTAGGCTTGCTGGCTATTGTTGAAATTATAATATCTATCTCCAGTTCAACAGACTGAATAGGTCTATGTTGAGATAACGTAGCTAGACCCCTCAATTTTCATTGGCCTGTCTCCTGTTTTCCCTCTAAAATCACGGTAATCTCTCACTAAGTTTTGACATTTTAAAGCTCCCTTGTTACAAATCCGCCCCTGATAGATGGGTGAAATTGACAATGTATTCATCATGGTGCATGTATGTGTTGCTCTCCCATATTGTACTGGCTTTCTCCTTTCAGTCTCACCTCAGTACTCTGCTGCCATAAATGTACAAACTGGGAATCTATCCAGCTGGCTCTCCCTTCTTCTCTACATGGGATGGGTCATTTGTTCCTTCATTACCCTCCGAAATCCTCTTCTCTGTTTCTCTTTATCTTTGAATCTTTGTCTAAGACTGCTTTTACTGGTGACGCCTCTTTTGTCTTAACATTCATCTTGTACATACTTTTTCATCAAAAGCAGCTGCATGTTTTAGCAACAAGGTGCACGGACACACATGTGAAGTCTGTCATACATCATGGATACACAGACAAACTCTCCCGTCAAACGCTGCCAGCTTTCTGCCAGGAGAGCAATTACATCCCACAATGTCTTAAGTGGAAAAAAAAGCACAACAAACAGAAAGTAAACATGACTGCCAGCCCTACCGCCATCCCACCATCTGCTTGTACAGACTTTGTGTGTGTGTGTGTGTGTGTGTGTGTGTGTGTGTGTGTGTGTGTGTGTGTGTGTGTGTGTGTGTGTGTGTGTGTGTGTGTGTGTATAGAGTTGTGTCAGGTTCATGTGGGTTTCTTGTTCTCACCTTAGAAGCCAAAGGGAGCATTGCAGGGCCCCTCAAACCCCGCAGGTCTTTGGCTGTGTGCCTCCATCGCTCGGTTTTCACTCTCATTTATTCATGACCCTTTAATTCCCTTGTTTCTGAAAAGATTCCAGGTTGTTGTAACCTTTGCGTTATGTTTGTTGTCACTGTTCTTGCTTTTACGATTACATCTGTGCCCTTAGAAAAGATAGACTCAACACAATAAGTTCCTTTTAGGGGACCAAGGACCCACTGGCTTTCTTTATTTTCAAATGTTGGATGTCATTTATGGGCCATTAAACAGTTTTGCCATACAAATGCACTTCAGTACCAATCTAAATGCAAAATAGTTTATTCTACATTGCATCACCTCAGGTCAACTTAGCTGTTGTTTTTTAGTCCAAGTCTGATCATTGGTGTGAAATCTTGTGAGTTTTGCATCTATTGTCTGAATTTGGATCGGGTAAGTAGTGTGTTATGTGGTCCTGTATTATTATGATACTCAGAAGAATCTTTCTGGACGTCTTAAGGACCAGGGGCCGTATACACAAAGGATCTTAGGGCTAAAAGTAGCTCCTAACTGGCGAATTTAGAAGAAACTCCTAAACATAATGGGTGTGTCAGTCTTAAATTTAGGAATCCTAATTTTATTCACTAAGAGCAATTCACAAAGTATTTTAGGCCTAAAAGTAGCACCTAAGTTTAGGAGAGCTTAAAAGTCCTCGAGAGGACTCCTAACTCAGTAAGACCTATTCACAAAGAATCGGAAAATGGCTGCGAGACGAAATGTTTTGGAGACAATGGAAGACTGTGAATTGATCAAGAGATATAGGCTAAATCGTGAGGGTATCACACTTTTTGTGGAATTAGTGCGGGATGCAATAACATCCCCGACTAACAGGAATAACCCGATTAGTCCGGAAATAAAATGTTTGGCAACACTACGATATTTAGTAACAGGGAAAATGCAACTTTGCAATGCCGCCGATTTAGGAATATCGCAACCATCAGTCAGCCGTGCCATAAACCAAACCATCAACTCGCTCTCTAGACCACATATCATTCAACAGTTTATCCGGTTTCCTTTGGTCAATCAACAACTACACAGGATCAGAGCCAACTTCATGGCAATTGCAGGTATGCCCGGTGCGGTCGGTGCTATTGACGGGACGCAAATAAAAATAATTGTGCCATCAAAAGATGAGGACGTGTTCGTCAATAGAAAGAAAGTACATTCCATCAACACGCAGATTGTTTTTGATGCAACTTTTAACATTCTTGATATTGTTGCAAAGTGGCCTGGATCTACCCATGATTCGCGTATTTTAATGGAGAGCGGTCTGGGGCAGCTTTTTGAGAGGCACCATGTACCAGTTGGGTGTCACTTGCGTTTAACTTTGTATTCACTTTCATTCATCATGATAGGGGGACTTGAACGGCGTATGGGCTGTTATTGAAATTGTTTAAGTGCTGGAAATATGCTCATTGGATAATAGTTTGCAGGGTGCTTTTAATTGCCTCCTTGATTTAATGCAATTTACGTATTTTTACTGTTCGCTCTCTCTCTTTAACGTGCAACGTCATTATCGTGGTCGGCCCAAACTTGTCATCATGCGTGTATTCTGCTAACTGCACTGTCCATAACTATTTGATAGGAATACATTTCTAGCCTAGGCTATTTCCCTGTTTTTCGGTGATTTAGTGGGCTCGTTTGTGGGATATTGCGGATGAGTTTCACCGAGACCGCCTGCTCTGAACAACCAATCACCGTACTGACCGCTTCAAAACTCATGCACGAGGATCAACGTAATCCATAGCAACGGCGCGTCACTCTTAGTTCACTCTTAGTGATTTATCCTTAGTTTGAGTAGGTCTCAGCAGCTTTGTGAATAACTTTTAAGAAAAAACTCCTACGTAAAATGTTTTCGCGCGAGTTAGGAGCACTCCTAGCGGTAAGATAAAATGCTTTGTGAATACTAGAGATGTTAAGATTCACCGATTCGCATCGGTGCACCGGCATAAACGTTCAAGATGCGAGTGCACCGATTGAAAGAGTGCACATCGGCTACAGTTTGGGTTGAACTCGCGATGCATCGATTGCGTAGCGTCTTTGCATCGGTAAAAAACCGATTCATTCATATAAAATCCCCTTATCTTGTCAACTTTCAGCAGAGACGATCTTTGATATTTGCTTCGCCACTACGGAGAACGAGAGTCTCAGTTATCAACACACACGGAAGTTGAGGAGAAAGAGAAACACAGCGCACCGAAGAATACCTACAAATCAAACGTTTGGCAACACTTCGGATTGTTCAAGAAAGACGGTGTAATAGTCATTTATGCTATATAGTTGACCGCAGGTCATGGAGAGTAATAAGGTATCCGTAGACCTTTGTATGAGGTATCTTTATTACTTAACAGGTCTACAGCCATTATACATAGATCCGTCCTAGATGCGGACTTGCATACACACAGTATCACTCCGCAGCCGCACCCCATCAGTAACGTCCTGATGGTATATGTGCGCGGCACTATTACTACAGACGGTCAACTTCAAAAATCACTCGCAAATTGTTAACGATGCCGAGCCGCTTTAAAGTACACAAGTAGTACGAGGAACTTAGCGACGCACATAAAGAGGCGACGTGGGGTCTGCGGCTGAAAAGAGAAACCTGAAAGTGAGACATATGAGTTAAATCATTCAGTGAGGTGTTCTGTCAGAGAGAGGTGTTTAGCTTACAGCAGCCTGTGACGGCCAATAATAATGTAAATGTCTTCCTTACTGTAAGCAGTTATGAAATACCTGTTTGTGAAAGGTTATTTGTTTTCTTTATTGTTCAGATAGAAACCACTGCTTTCTGCTCACTGGTGAGTTAGCCTTTGAGTGTTAAGCACATCAGGCTGGCAGCTGTATGGGCATTGCTCTATGGTAGCTGTTATTTGCACATTGTTAATCATGAGCAATGCATCTTTACATTGTTTAACTGTGAGGTGTTATACAATTGTACTCTGGAGAGCTTTTAAAGGTACAAAAATAAACGGCATGATGGGATGTGCAGTACCAAATATGTAAAGCACTTTTTTGTTAATGTATGATTTGCTGCATATAAGGAATAAAACAAAAATCCTCTGTCGTACCATATTGAAGTATCATTATTTTTGCATCGTGTTGAATCGCATCGTATCGCCCCGAATCGCATAATGTTGAATCAAATCGTATCGAACTGTATCGCAACAGGGGTGAATCGTATCGTATCGCATCGCCTGGTGTTTCAAAGGTATCGTTAATGTATCGTATCGTGGCAACGTATCGAGATGCGCATCGCATCGGCCTCAGTGATGGAGATGCACATCCCTAGTGAATACGGCCCCAGATCTTCTATTTCTGAGTAACAAAATGATGTTGCAAAATAACTTGGCATACGTATATAATAATGCGGTTTTTGTTTTCGTTCTTCATTTGTTTGGTCCCTGTCCCTCCACTTGTGTACCTCTCTAGCCAATTCCCTCCTGTATGTTGTTAAGGTAACATTCAACGCTTCTCAGCACTTATCCAACACTACACACCATAAGCAATAGCTGTTTTAAGATGTTATCTGGGTGCACTTTTAGTCCCGCGTGTTTCTTCAGTTTCTGTGTGCTTGTATCTCTCCGCTGTGGAAGTGTGTGTGTTTATGTGTCAACAGCCACAGAATTGCCCTCTCAAAGCAGTCTGTGGTTGGCCTGAGCTTTGGAGAATAGCTTTCTTAAGCAGTTGAAAGATGTGGTGTAATGGTGAAGATTGAATATGTTTGTGCGTGCGTGCGTGTGTGCGTCTGTCTGTCTGCTAGCCTTCTATGTTAACCTGATCCGAAGCTTGTGTAAAACGTTGAACGCTGAAAAATCAGGCAGGCAATGAGGTCATACTGTGCTCTGGGCCAAATCCTCCTATCAATTACACGCACAGAAACATGTACATATACACACTTTTTGTTGTCTTTTCCCCTTGCACCCTCTCTCTCTTTATCTCTCTCTCTGTTGAATTTTGAATGAATTTTGAATTGCATTTAATTTCCCTTGGCATTCATTCTGACATGTTCTGCTTCATGAAGACAGTATTATGCAGTAAACAGGCTCCCTTGCAATAAGGGAGGCTCAAATTATGCATTACATTGTTTTTTGGCTGGCTGACCCTTTTTTTTTTTTACCAGTGACTAACACAAACTCCAGTACCATAGACATGCCTATGAGAGCAATTTAGTGTTATGTATTTTGCCCGAGGATACTTCAACATGTTGACTGTATTTGGTGTCAAGGCGGGTTTAAATGGTATTCTCCTGATTTATGGATCAGCACAAAACACAGCCACCCTTCTTGCTTGTGGTAATAGACAGTACAGTTGGCAGAAAATGTTAATGAGCTGCTAAATATGCACCAGAATCCCACAGAGTATAAAGTTAGTGAAGAGTGGGCGGGATTGTGTAAGTCAACAAGAACAACTTTGTTTGTTTACTCACAAAGAGAAGAAAGCAGGCGAGGGGTGAGTGGAAAAGTGGACGTTTTATTGCATGTTAACCAGGTGCAAACAGATTTCTGCACTTTACAGGCCTGTAATGCAGGAACAAAGCTGCTGCCCCTGCTGTGCGACTTGTTTGTGTATGCATGGGAGAAAGATCGGGGCTGTAGAGAAATCAGTTCTAGATGAAGCATGGGCACAAGCTTAGGGATTGTGTATTTGTCTGTGTGTGTCTGTGTGCGTGTGTGTGTGTCTGTGTATTTGTGTGAACATGTGTTTCAGCAGTATCTCATTGCTGCTTCATCTGGTCTTCATTTGGCTACAAATGTTTGGCTGCTTCTGTATATTATGTCTTCCTGTGTGTGTGTGTGTGTGTGTGTGTGTGTGTGTGTGTGTGTGTGTGTGTGTGTGTGTGTGTGTGTGTGTGTGTGTGTGTGTGTGTGTGTGTGTGTGTGTGTGTGTGTGTGTGTGTGTGTGTGTGTGTGTGTGTGTGTGTGTGTGTGTGTGTGTGTGTGTGTGTGTGTGTGTCTTGATCGGTCAGAGGACAGATCTCTGTATTTTTCTTCATCTGTATATGTCTACAGCTACATAGCACATGCTGCTGCTTTTCCAAACATCTTGTCTGTTGTTTAATGTCCACATTCATTCTGTAGAGAGGTTGAATATTTTTAGAAAAACAATTGATATACCTATGTATGGCCACTACACATCAGCCTTTAAAAAGCCATGTCAACCCAAAATAACAGTTTATGGGGAGAACCCGTTAAAGCTGTAAATAAAAGAGCCTTTGAACTTGATACAGCGAGTTGGCTATCAAACTGTTTACATTTCCAGCAGTTTAAGAGGTACGTGAGTAGTCTCGTAGAGGTGTGTTTGTATCCACCTGAGTCCAATGTTCACTTTCCTTTTATTTGTTTTTAGGTTGCCATTAACTCTAGTGGGAACATGGCTCTTTGGCTACTTAATGCCTCACAAGCCAGTAACTAAAGTATATTCGCCTTAACAGTTTTTTTTTAACCCGGGGGAAGAAGTACTAGTTGATCTGTGGTGTCCTGACTGGCCTGTTTAACATTCAAGTTCTCATATGATCCATTGCTTATATAACAATGTGTTAGTTCAGCGGCTTCAATTAGTATAGATACGTGTAGAAAAAACCCATGATGTTATGACAATGGTTTAATCCCAGAAAATAGTATATGAAACTTCTTCTAATAACCCAAAGTAACCTGGTTTCAAATCTCTATGAGCTTGAAAAAAATGTAGATGAGTGATTTGGAGCCGGTACGCTCACACACTGACAGTTATGATTTACAGGCTAACCAAAAACATCTCTAGACAGCTGGCAAACTTTAGATTCACCTTAGGTGCAACAGGTTGCCTTTCTCTTCGACATTGACATTACTCTACCCGTAAGCGTTGAAGAATGCATAATTTAATCATGTTTGCATGATTGCAATCGCTGGATTTAAACAGTGTAATGTATTTCAAATGTGTGTGTGTCCTTGCATATGTTAGGGGGTGTGTCAGAAGTTTGAGTGTGGCTTAGAATTGCTAATTTCTATTTCACCTCTACACTGATGCCCACCTACAGTGGGGCAAAAAAGTATTTAGTCAGCCACCAATTGTGCAAGTTCTCCCACTTAAAAAGATGAGAGAGGCCTGTAATTTTCATCCTAGGTATAACTCAACTATGAGAGACAAAATTAGAAAAAAAAATCCAGAAAATCACATTGTCTGATTTTTAAAGAATTTATTTGCAAATTATGGTGGAACATAAGTATTTGGTCAATAACAAAAGTTCATCTCAATACTTTGTTATATACCCTTTGTTGGCAATGACAGAGGTCAAACGTTTTCTGTAAATCTTCACAAGGTTTTCACACACTGTTGCTGGTATTTTGGCCCATTCCTCCATGCAGATCTCCTCTTGAGCAGGGATGTTTTGGGGCTGTCGCTGGGCAACACAGACTTTCAACTCCCTCCAAAGATTTTCTATGGGGTTGAGATCTGGAGACTGGCTTGGCCACTCCAAGACCTTGAAATGCTTCTTACGAAGCCACTCCTTCGTTGCCCGGGCGGTGTGTTTGGGATCATTGTCATGCTGAAAGACCCAGCCACCTTTCATCTTCAATGCCCTTGCTGATGGAAGGAGGTTGTCACTCAAAATCTCACGATACATGGCCCCATTCATTCTTTCCTTTACACGGATCAGTCGTCCTTGTCCCTTTGCAGAAAAACAGCCCCAAAGCATGATGTTTCCACCCCCATGTTTCACAGTAGGTATGGTGTTCTTTGGATGCAACTCAGCATTCTTTCTCCTCCAAACACGACTAGTTGAGTTTTTACCAAAAATTTCTATTTTGGTTTCATCTGACCATATGACATTCTCCCAATCCTCTTCTGGATCATCTAAATGCTCTCTAGCAAACTTCAGACTGGCCTGGACATATACTGGCTTAAGCAGGGGGACACGTCTGTTACTGCAGGATTTGAGTCCCTGGCGGCGCAGTGTGTTACTGATGGTAGCCTTTGTTACTTTGGTCCCAGCTCTCTGCAGGTCATTGACTAGGTCCCCCCGTGTGCTTCTGGGATTTTTGCTCACCGTTCTTGTGATCATTTTGACCCCACGGGGTGAGATCTTGCGTGGAGCCCCAGATCGAGGGAGATTATCAGTGGTCTTGTATGTCTTCCATTTTCTAATAATTGCTCCAACAGTTGATTTCTTCACACCAAGCTGCTTACCTATTGCAGATTCAGTCTTCCCAGCCTGGTGCAGGTCTACAATTTTGTTTCTGGTGTCCTTTGACAGCTCTTTGGTCTTGGCCATAGTGGAGTTTGGAGTGTGACTGTTTGAGGTTGTGGACAGGTGTCTTTTATACTGATAACGAGTTCAAACAGGTGCCATTAATAGAGTTAACAAGTGGAGGACAGAGGAGGCTCTTAAAGAAGAAGTTACAGGTCTGTGAGAGCCAGAAATCTTGTTTGTTTTTAGGTGATCAAATACTTATTTTACCGAGGAATTTACCAATTAATTCATTAAAAATCCTACAATGTGATTTCCTGGATTCTTTCTGTCTCTCATAGTTGAAGTCTACCTAGGATGAAAATTACAGGCCTTTCTCATCTTTTTAAGTGGGAGAACTTGCACAATTGGTGGCTGACTAAATACTTTTTTGCCCCACTGTATATACACACACTAGCAGAACAGAGGACTAGTTCTCAGGCTCTGCAGTAATTTGGGGTCAGAGTTTGGGCCCCTCGTCAATCAGCAGGTCATTAGAGTTCTTTAATGACCCCCTCCTCCTCTTCTCCTTCATTTTCTCCTCTCCTTTCCTCCACCTCCCCCCTCCATCTTGTCCCCTTTGCTGCTCGATATCCTTCAAACTACCTTGGTTTCAACCCCACTCTAATGTCTCCCATTTTATTGATGTCCTTTTTTATTTCCGTCTTCCCCTTAAGAGTTAATCGACATATCTTTTATCCAACATTACCCTTGGCTCTCCTTTCCACCATACTTTTTTTTTTCCACCCCCTGTTTCCATATCTTCTCCTGGGGAAGTGAACTGGCTCGGGGTGTGGGTCTGCACTGTTTCACATGTCCAGACGTTCAATTCTCTGCATTCCCTCAGATAACAAAAAACCCTAGTCTTTTTATCCATGTTAGCTTCTCTGTTTTTCTTTCGTCCTTTGACTTCCTCTCTCCCTTCCCCTAATCCTTATTCAAAACCGTTCTCCTCTCTTTCCCTCACAACCTCTCCCTCTTTCTCTTCCGCCATGCCTCCCTCTGTCATTCCTCTTTGACAATGAATGATTTGTCAGCAGATCAGATCCATCCTTTATGTGTGTGTCAAACTGAGAGGTCTTTATCATCTCTCAAATGACATCACACACCAAGTAACCTCAGAAACCTTGTCACCCAAAAGGTTACATTTAGATCCAATTTGTAATCTGATTTTGGCCTTGTATGTACTTTCTGTCCTTTGTTATAAATAAATGGATGTCAAAAGTTGGCTGATCTATAATAGACAAACTTATTTGACGCAAGCTTGACATGTTTTTCTTGCCTATAAGACATGTTTTTTTACTTGTTTTCTCAAAATTACCTGGTTTCTTATGTCCTTTTGTTTTTTGTCAAGCTTTGTATGCTAATGCTGTTGTATATTATAATATCATATAATATTTCAATTACTCTTTTGTGTGTCCCGAGGAATTAAGTTTATATTGAACAAGTTTCCATAACACAAATAAGGTCCAAGAGCTCTGTTCCCTTAATGTAGTAAGAGTGTAAAGGTTTGGAGGTCAGGGTGGTGCGTTGAAATGCAGTACCTCCAGCTTTTATGACGAGAGACATCAATCTTGACCTTTTTTTCCATAACCACAATCTTCCCATATCCTTAACTATACTGAGGTTGCAGTTCCTAGATACATATAATCTGGGGTTTTGCAGAATTGCACAATATCAACATTCCTATCAGGCGATAGGGTTGACTGGTAAGGTATAACAATGATCTTCTACCTGATGTGCATGCTTTTTCCCATGGTAAGTTCCGCCCAGGCAGCACTAGTAGGATTAGAGCCATAGCTGAAGAAGTCAGGATCTATATACATGGAAGCCAAAAAGAAACTGCCTGGGAATCGCATTTCAGGGCACATTTAGCACATTATGGACCTCAGTAAACAGCAGTTTCAGCAGTTTAGCTCTAAGTTTTCTCGTGCGATATGGCACGCATGCTGGTTAAACATTGCAGTGCACACGCTTTGCTGAATAAAATATGTAATTCTCAATTACACAGTTACAGTAACCTACTGTGTTAACATTGATTAAACCTTTTTTATGTTATAAATCAGTGTGTACTGGTGACTGTACAGGCTGGATTATATTAATGTTTTCTTTGTGTTGTACTGCTACTGCAGCCCTCCAATTAACCCAATTATATCCTTAACAATTATAAAGATGGAGTACAATTAAAAGACCAGTGTTAGTGTGTATCCATGAGTGTGCTGAATAAGCACTGTTTGTATTCTAAAAGCCCCCCTCCCGTCTCCACAACATGTGGAAGCAATATCAGCCCAAATGTGTTCCTCATTAAAGCAGCGGCAGCAGCGCGTATGAACATGGTCAGGATACACAGACAAATTAGCCCATTTCCCCCAACACACGTGCACACAAAAAACGCATACACTTTCATGCGCACACATACACATTTATAAATGGACACCAAAACACATGTCTGCGTTTTTATGGGCATGTGCCTGCCTAATACACATGATGCAGAAAAGCGAATGAACGAAGCGAGCTACAGAAATGTATGACGGAATGCATATTATGTTGATTTTTGTGTATGGATGTGAGTGCGTAGTTGAGTATGTGTGTATGAGCAGGGGAGCGATGCAGAGCCAGGCACCGACCTTGATGTAAGAAAGATTAGGAGAATCATACTGCTTTAGCTCTGCTTATTTATCTAG
This sequence comes from Notothenia rossii, assembly GCF_949606895.1. NCBI lineage: Eukaryota > Metazoa > Chordata > Actinopteri > Perciformes > Nototheniidae > Notothenia > Notothenia rossii. Next base: position 81,554,422 of record NC_136902.1, on the reverse strand, counting down.
TTTCTGTGTGTGTGTTTTTGTGTGTGCTTGCATGCATGTGTGTGTATTTAAACGGAAGGGTTTGGCTTCCGGCGTCCTGATTGGACAAAGTCTTAGGAAAACCCCCTCTAGTATCATTCACTGTTGTCACACGTCTTCATAAACCTGCTTATAAACATCACATGATTTGTACTTTTGCGGACAAAAGGAATAGTCCATGAATTTCTGTATTCAAGTTTATTTGTTTTAGTGTGTGTGTGTGTGTGTGTGTGTGTGTGTGTGTGTGTGTGTGTGTGTGTGTGTGTGTGTGTGTGTGTGTGTGTGTGTGTGTGTGTGTGTGTGTGGGTGTGGGTGTGGGTGTGGGTGCGGGTGTGGGTGTGTGTGTGTGTGCGTGCCTGCGTTTGTGAATCTGTGTGTAAGAAAGATAAAGGAGAGATGTCAGATTTATACTTTAACTTTTATTAACTGTTTATAAAGGGTTCAATCTGATTGACACTTGTTAAACATTGGCGGTACGTCAACATTTTATGGTTTTCCCATAAAATGTAGATATTTAGGGAGATTTGTCAAGGCAGTAGTCTACATACCATATATGTGCTTTTATAGCATTAAACCAGGAACAGGCTCAAACACACATACACTCACACATACACTCACTGACTCACTTTTGATCCTGGTTCTACCCTGCTTGGTGTGAGGAATGTTTGTTTGGACATCTTGTGAATAATAATTATAGACGTGTGTGTCTGTGTGTGTGTGTCTGTGTGTGTCTGTGTATGTGTGTGTGAGTGTGTGTCTGTGTGTTTCACAGTGTTTTGTGAGTCCATTTGTGATTGGGGTGAGATGTAATCTTGGCCAGGGCTGTTAGAACACAAAGACAAAAAATAAATTCACTAGATGTCCATTTAAGGTCTTGTGTCTTCCCAAATTAAAGCAGTAGGAAGAGGGAAACGTGAAAAGTGCTCACTTACTTTCTACTTGAATATAGAAATAACAGCATTTTCATACAGTCTCTCCTGGGAAATCATCCAAAGTGTTGCACTCACCTTTTTACATGTCAAATGACAGAACCACTTCAGAGAGAGCTATAGAAAGAAGTTCAAACCCTCGCTCTCTTCCTATTTCCACACACCTTGCCAATTACAGTGTGATCTTTGGTTTTGGTTGCATAAATGGTCGGACACTGAGCCTCCAAATGCAATCTTATCAGGGTGTGAGGGGAGGGGGTTTTCAAAGATAAATGACCATCCGACAAGAAGTTCTGACTAAGTATACAGACCGTTTACTAGCATTAAGGGACTACAACTGCATTTCTGTGCGCAACCCTATGTTGTTAAATGAAAATAAATTAACCTTGAACCTTGACCTACTTTAACACCAACCTTTTATTCAACCTAGTCTCACGGCATTTCATGTTATGGTCACGAAATTAATTGAATCTATTGATTCGTGTTCACCAACACGATTTTCGAGTTTGTTTCGTGTCACACAGAACGATTTTAAAAGCAATGTATTTCTACTGGTAGTATGTTTCATGCCTGCACCACGTCTTTTTGTCCGGTCGGGTCTTGCAATACCAGAAACTGTGTGGTTCATAAAAACATTTTCTTACTCAATATCTTACCCTAAGCCTAACCCTATCCCTTTTATTTTAAATTGTATAATGTCTGAGTTTTGTTGCTGTCCGCGAGGAAAAGAAATGGGGCTCGGAGCCTCAGAATACTGAAATATATGTATTTTTTGTCATCTTTTTTTCCTTCTAATTTGTTATTATTTGGTGCAGGCACGAAACATACTACCATTAGAAATACATTGCTTCTAAATCGTTCTGTGTCAGAATACTGAAATCTGTATTTTTTTATCTATTTTTCCTTCTAATTTGTTATTATTTACATTGCTTTTAAAATGGTTCTGTGAGGGTTATTTATATTTCACATCATTAATCAGAATCTGCAAAGTTACTCAAATAAATGTAGTGGAGTAAAAATACCAGGTTAACCTCTAAATTGTAGTGGATTAGAATTACAAAGTAACAATGAGCTGTCATGTGGGTATATATTAATGCTGCGCATTATGGACACAAGCAATTTTCACCCATTTATTAATTATATGTTTTACATTTGATAACACCAATGTGTTTAATACTGGCAACTTCTAATTGTGGGAAAAACGAAAACGTTCAGTAGAGACGTCCCATAGCATGTGTAGTCCTGGGGGGGCCTTCGATTCCAGTTTTGGATAGTCTGGCGTGGTTTCGTTCCATTTCAAACAGCTGTTTGACGCTCGGCGTAACCTTGGCGCACTGCCATTCCAACATCCAATCCCAGAGCTTGAAGATTAATCACGGGGACTGTAGTCCTAAACGATAGCTGGGTATTATGGGTATTGTAGTGTCTTCAGCCATCCTGAACTCGAAATGCGTACATCTGTTTCCGGTTATTTTTATTTTGAATTTCAGTTCCTGACGGACGCCAAACAAACCAGAGATTATGGAATTAAACAAATAAATAAAAACAAGGATAATTGTGTGTTATTGGTGAGTAAATAACAGTGTGTTATTTTGAAAAGAATAAAAAATTAGAAGGAAAAAAAGATTTACATATATACAGATTTCAGTATCCTGAGGCTCTCAGCCCCATTTATTTTCCTCACAGACGGCAACAAATGTCCGAAATTATACGATTTAAAATAAAAGCAATAATTGTGGCTTGATATTGAGTAAGAACATGCTTTTATGAACCACACAGCTTCCGGTCTTCCTATAACACGTAATGTCGTGAGACTACCAATAGAAATACATTGCTTTTAAAATCGTGCTGTGCAACACGAAAAAAAGGGGAAAATCGTGTTGGTGAACAGAATCAATAGATTAAAAATGGTGTTGGTGAACACGAAATGCCATGAGACTGGGTTGCACGCACAGACAGTCTGTCAGGGGGTAATGGTGAGAGCAGGAGCTCTGGGGCCTACATTGAGTCTGCCTGCTTTCCTACATTTTATCACATTCGGGAAACAGGCCCAAATCCTTCTTTCCTTCCTCTTTATCTCAGTCTCTCTCATTCTCTGTGTGTCTCTTTTGATGTTCTGCCCCCTTTCTGCCCTCACTTCCTTCTGTTTTGGATGTTACACTGCATTCAATATCTGGGAAAAGCTGGGTAAAATTTGAATTTGTGTCCATTAACATTCCCTCTTTCTCTGCTCTCATAGACTTTCCAAACTGTCTTTCCTCATCTCACATTACCACTAGCTATTGTTGCTTTTTTCTTTCCTTTCGTAGAATTTTCTGCCACATCTGCCTTTTCTTTCTACAATCTGGTTTCTGTTATCTGGTTTGTGAGAAAACAAGTGTCTGAGTTTGTGTGTAGTGTACAACCATGTAAAGGACCACCTCTCCTCCCCTTCGGACAATCTGTTGTATTTAATACAATGCTGAACTCATAGCGGTGATACCTTACCCTGCGTTCTCCTATAGAGTCTGTATAGAGGGAGGGGCTACGGTTGCGTCTTTGTGTTTTTATGTGTGTGTGTGTGTGTGTGTGTGTGTGTGAACAGAAACCAGGAGCTGATATGAATTGTAAACCTTATGGGCAGTGTTTAAATAGACAGACAAGATAGAAGGGTTTACAGGAAAAACAAATAGAAGGCTAGTACTTGTAGATATGACAGCGCTCGATGATTGTGAAAGAGTACACAGAAAAGGCAGGAGGGGTGACAGGTTTTATAGGCGCGTCTGGCTAACTGAGTTAATGATCAGACAGATGCTGGAGTCTCACTCAGTCCCCCTCTCTATCTAACGAGACAGGGGCACTCAGCCTAGACTAATGCCGCCTTTCTCCTCGCCCTTTTGTCTCCCCCTCTTCTTTTTATGACTGTTAGCAGCTTAATTAGTGGCTTAAGAGAAAGAGAGTTTGAGGAATGGAGGACAAGAAGGTGTAAGGCAGAGAGAGACATCACTGTGATTATGAACTGAAAGACTTGAGCTATTAAACTTGTAGCTGCTCCACCCTTTCCTTTCCTGTACCCCTCCTTTAGCCATCCTTTCTCACATGTTCTTCCTGTGACATTTGCTGTGTATACACAAGGAACCGGGATTTTGGGAACTTCAAGTTAAGGCAGGAAATAATTTGCTTTGCAACAACCTGGTTTCTTTTAAAACCCACTTTAAAATGCAGCTGCTCAGCTATTTGACCTTGACCATTATATATGTTTAAAACATAACTGACATGTATATAAAGTGAAACAGGACACTGCAAGAGTTTTTTCAGCTGTGGTTTTGGCCCCGTTTCGGTTAGACATGTTTTCATTACAGTAGTGCAGCTATAAGTAATGATCATATTCTTTACCCTGACAAATTGCTGTTTAAAATATATCTTCGACATAAAACGTTATCATGCACGGTTGTATGCACTTATTTATTCTTAGAGACTTTTATTCATTCAACATGCAGAAATACATCTTTCGTCACAAAGAAATGCAGATTCATAACATTTTAAATTACAACAACAGCCTGCTCTCAATCACATACCCATAAATGCCCTCTCTAATAAATGCATAACTTAAAAACTTAAACTCAAGCCATTTAAAAATGATTTGAAACATTAATAGACCAATTGCCCACTCAAAGTTTGCAGTTAATTTGTCTTTTTGTTATTGGAGTCACTGAGTCATTTGACAGCTCAACATGATTATAATTGGTCTAAAGTTGCTCCACAGGTTGCCATCTGAGTCAGGCTGATTAAGGCTGGGGAGCGTTGGGGCACTTGGCTGTATTCTGGCACCGGAAGATAAAATGTGGGCAAGCTTTGGCTTCTAAATGCCTGCAAATCGGAATGAGATTTTGGGATGTAGAATAGGATACATTATGTTTGACAAGTATAAGGTTAGCAGCACTTATTTTGCTTCAGGTGGCTATATACATTGATCAGTGCACACAGTGAGACTTTATATCAATGTTGGTGTGTCATTCATTTCAAGCAAACATGTGAATAAATAGCTGCAGCAATGAAAGAAAGGTCGGTTTTTTGGGGCACAAGATGGACTGCAGGTGGGTCCACATCAGTGTTGAGCACTGGATTTGCTTAATGAACCTAACAAAGAACGTCATCTGGATCTGTGGTCAGAGTTTAAGAACCCTGGACGACAAGACGGCACGCAAAAGTAATTTAGGAGTAAAACTACGTTGAAACGACGCTCTCATGATCCAGTCCTTCCATTCACTCTTTCTCCATCCTTCATCCTCTCATCTCTTTCTCCCCCTACTTTTCCGCTCTGCAGGATACCAATTGGCCAGACCACCTGTTGCTGTTGGCGACGGGGCCCTGACAGGAGAATGTGATTGGACGGCAAGGTCGTTAACCTCTGCATACAGAAAGTGCTGAACCCTGGCAGGAGGGGTGATGAGGACACACACCACCTTAATGAACACACACACACACACACACACACACACACACACACACACACACACACACACACACACACACACACACACACACACACACACACACACACACACACACACACACACACACACACACACATACACCCCCACTGACACTTACAAATACCCCTACAAACTAAAATTATACACACCCCACGGACACACAGAAAAACACACATTTAAAGGCACTATCCCCCTCCCCTTATCCTGAAGGAACGTTTAGTAAAACAGCGATCAGCTCTATTGAGGACCAGTTTCTTTTCTCCTCTTCTCTTTGTTCGCAGCTGATTGGCAATTTGTCTGGAGATGAATTAGTTAGCTGGTTTCACAGGAGAGGCTGAATGGAATAAAGACCTAAAAGCCAAAGAAATGGAGAGCTAGTTAAGAGAGAGGGAGAAGGATGGAAAGAAGAGGGGGAGTTAAAGAAAGGGAGAGGCACAGAGTGAATGAGAGTGCAGATTGAAATGGTGGATATGGCCGTCTAAAGGTTCAGAGCATGGACGGAGTGCTTCGGGCAATTAAAACGGCTCGCTGCCCCTCTGGTCCTATTGTTATGGTTGGAGGGTTTTTGCATACCTCAAAGCTCTAACGATGTTTCGGTGGCTCCATAGGTCTCACTTTCACTGTGGCTGAGAGCAAGTGTTTTAATCTAAAAGCTTTACAGCAAATTATTTCAAGACCTCTTGAAGTTGTAACATGTCAGATCATTAATCATATGATGGGTTTAAAATGAAAGTACAAATAAAAAGTACAGGCTGGCAACTTTATAATGTATGTCTTGGTGAAGCTCTTGTTAAGCATCAACTTTGGTACAAATTCAGAATAGGATAGGACAGGATAGTTTGAACTAATCAATAGCTAGGCTTTTAGCTAGGTTGCAAAGCTGAATGGACATTAAAAAACAAAAGAAAGACAGTTGTTAAAGATAGCTTACTCCATTTGACATTCTGTTCCCCTTAAAGTTAGAATTGTCAGGATGGCTTTCTGAGTTAGCAGCGCAAATTTGAGTAATCTCAAAGTCAAACTCATTCTCAAAAAAATATGCATAGCTTCAAACTCTGTAGTGATCCCACAGATTGCAGCATTTCCATTTAAATTAGATTATTTTGTTACACAATTTGACCATTTCAAATGTCGGTGTGACTTTATGCTGTTTTACAGACGTAAACAAATTGCACTCATTCAATTTCCATAATGCCTGCACTCACAATATCTACCCTAACATATAGGTCTATATATGATGTGCTGAATTTGCACTGACTTGATTTGTTGTAGATTTTTTCGTTCATATTCACATTCAATCTTTTCGAGGTCAGGCCTTCATCAGTTGTCACAAGAGTTGCTTGTAGGTATAAGCTATCCGAGCATGTTAGTTTACTGTCACAATAAGCTTCCTACACACCCACACACACACACACCCACACACACACACACACACACACACACACACACACACACACACACACACACACACACACACACACACACACACACACACACACACACACACACACACACACACACACACACACACACACACACACACACACACACACACACACACCCACACACTTCCGTTGGGATGTCCCCTATTCTGTTATTTCGGCACGGTTGACAATATAAAGCTTCCTGACAGACAATGGCTCTTCCTGAAAGGCTGTATATGATAGCCTCTGTCTCTGTTTCACTCCCATACACTCTCACACACTGAAAACACACACACACACACACACACACACACACACACACACACACACACACACACACACACACACACACACACACACACACACACACACATAATATTTCCGCTGGAATGCCTTCTTTCCCCTTGTTTTGTGACAATTGATACGTACAAACCCTTCAAAAAAAAAAATTTGCTTAAAGGCTGGACATGACATAATGGCACACAAAAACACACAGTTGCACGCATAAGCAGATAATATAACATACAGTACTCGTGCATCAGCAAACAAGCTGCGCTCTGTGTAGTCTTGATTATCCTCACATTTATCTTTTTAAATGGGTACATAAAACACTAACAATGCAAATCATATTAGACCAGATTAGTTTTTCTGTCTATTGCATCACAATAAAATACAACAAAACAGTCAATCATGATCTTACTTCACCTGTGTAAGTCTTAGTTGTCAAAATGTGCGTGTTTTGTTTTGATAAGTTAAGGTGCATGTCATTCTGTCGGTGTGATTCTGTTAAGTGTCAAGTGTTGACATTCTAAATACATGTTTCACCGTGGTGGAATTTGATTTTCTCCATTGCTCTGTGTGTCTGTGTCTACACATGAGTGGTAGTAATTGCACAGGTACATTTTTCAGATGTCTGCCAGTGGACCACCTCATTGGGACTGTCAGCACATACAAGGCCTGAAAACGTACAGCGGCAGTGACAGAGGGGGGGGGGGGGGGGGGGGGAAAGCAGGAGGAGAGGGAAATTAGATAGATACAGTGTGAAGTGAGGTAGTATGAAAGGACCGAGTTCATAAAAGATAAAGATGTGAGATTAATGATTTAGAGACATCAGGGGAAAGACTGGAGAAGATGGAAGAGAAAAAGACAGGTGGTTTAGGAAAAATAGAAAAAACTAAAGAAAGACAAGAAAGAAGAGAGACAAAGAGGCAGGGTAGTTTAATGGAAAAGCACTTCTGTCATCAAGGCTGAAGCTCAAGAAATATTATACAGATCCCTCATTGTATATGGATTAGGCATACAAAAAGACACACACACTCAGGCCACACACATGCACAGATGCACACATGTGTCTCCACTAATATTCACACACAAAAACTTTGTTCGGAAACCCAAACAGTGAAGTGCATACTTTAGCACACATGGAGAATTTCTCATGGTCAACTTACGATGGTATGTCCCTATTTTAGCCAACCTCTGCCCCCTCTGCGTCCCAGGGTATGTTTCCCAAAAAGTTCCCGGGTCAACTCAGCCAACAGAATGTTATTACTCCTTCAAATCTCAAACTCATTATAAGTGACTCACAAGTCTATAATTGGTCCGTTAGTGCTATGTGTGAGATGTTACTGCAGTTAAATCATATAGAAATTCAAAGTCATAATTGATTTGTAACCCAATACAGTAAACAGCAGTATGCATATACAGTCATTAAAAACACAGTCAGGCAGACAAATAGTTGGGCAGGCACCCAGAATACACAGTACCAGACAGCAGCAGGCAGACATCAGCTACATTTGAAAGGTTGTCTGGTGGTTAATCTGTGTTATTCTTCACATGGACATGGACCTTAAATAGTTAGTTAGTTTGTATTTTCTCTATACAGACTAAGGCCCCGTCCACACGGAGACGATATCAGTTCTATCCGCTAACGTTCTTTATCGTATAGAAGGTTCGTCCACACAAAGCCGAAACGGAGCCGCGGATTCGGAGCCCGAAAACGATACACTTTGAAAACGGCTCACAAAGTGGGTAAGTCTGGAGACCAAACGCTTGCGGCTCCGTGTGTACACCCTATACGATAATTTCCTGAAACTATGACGCCATAGCCCCGCCTCGCACCTCTCCTGCTCACCCCCGCGTCATTGCTGATGCGTTTCGCCAACAACAACAACAATGGTGGATCACAGGGTTGCGTTCGTGCTCCAGACGCTACTGACCATGATACAGATTTTAGTGCAAAATCTACAGCTCCTCTACCACAACCATCAGCAACAATAATAATATAATAATAATCGTCATTCGCTGCTTTTAGTGTATTTTGTGGCGGAAGTACAGCGCCACCTACAGGCCCGGCATATGTACTACAGCGTCTTCAGCTTTTTCGAGCGGTTTTGTGTGGACGGACACGTTTCTTGAGCCGACTCCGTGTGGACAGAAGACTTTTTTGAAATCGACTTTGGTTCGAAATCTGTTTCGTCTCCGTTTCCATGTGGACGGGGCCTAATTCCAAGCCTGCTCTTTGGGTGGGTTGTCAGTGCAGGTTCCTGGTAGACATGGATTAAAAGCTTTAAAGGAATAGTTTGATATTTGTTTTCTTTCCAAGATGAGAAAAGGAGTATGTGTCTTTGTCGCACTCATGCTGAAACTAGATTACCACGACACTGGTAGCCTCGCTGGCAACCCATGTCATTTTTACACATATACCATGTTGAATAAAAAGGTTAAGAGACAGGACATTTAGACAGAGCAAGACTGGTTGTTGGGAGTCAACTAGTTCAGGAGGCAGAGCAACAACTGATCAAATTGTTGGTCGCTCTACCTACATATCACACTCTCCTTGGGCAAGATATAAAACTCCAAATTGCCTCCGATTAGCTAATAAATCATTACTGTCCAGATATCAGAGTGGAATCAATTTCTCATCCTACTATCGACAAGAAAATAAATAACACTATTTTTTGTAAGATTTTAAACTATACCCTCAAGGATATGTAGTCACTTTGAATTGGGATCAGCAGAGTAGCCTGCCAAACAGTGGATTGCTGTGTGGCACTTTTGACCATTTCAAGATTGATTCTTCAAATGATTTGGGGTTTTAAAGTATTCTGGAGTCAACATTTGTACACAACCAACTTTGCGGGACTTTATCCTTTTCTACAGACCAAGTAGTATGTTTCCTTGCTGAGTTAGCATGGTGCAGTGCTCAGTCAAATAAGGTAGTGTTGGAGTTAAGCTTGAGGCTTTCCTATCATTAGCTAGATTGGTGGCCTTTTGCTTTGTGACCTATTATCATATTGTGTTGGTGTCTATGTAGAGATGGCTGTGGTTCGACAAATTTGGTTTCATAATCTCCGATATATTGTGTTGTGGACAGACGTTATATTCCAAGACAGGCTCCAAATCATAGTCATTCCCAATTTTGAGGAATGTAGCTCATTCCATGGAAATTAGGATAATGTATATGTACTGGTGTCTTTGACAACTTGCTGACAAGGAGTTGGCTGAACGGTTCTGAGCTGCAATTCAGAAACAAAGTTAAGTAAGGCAAAGTGTTGTTGAACAAAGGGGGAAAAAAGTCCAGAGGGGCTTTGAGTGTTTTCTCTCTCTTCTCCTGTTTGGCCTGTGTGTGTTTCTGTGTGTGTCCACCGTGTCTTTGCTTTATGGAGAGCAGTCAGATCAGATAATCTCTTTCACTGGCTCCTCTCCTGTTTCTCACATTATCATCCATTATCCCTCCATCTTTCTTCTCCTCCTTTCAGACCCTTTGTCATCTCTAGCCGACTCCCCCCTTCTGTCTGCCCATCTAACTCCCCGTCTAAGAAAAACTCTCACATTCTGCTGTACAATAATATCTCCCATGTGCACTCATTCTGTGTCCTTTATATGCACACCTGTTTACTACCTTGCTTTGTTTCTGTTTCACACACACACATACACACGCACGGCACGCACGCACGCACGCACGCACGCACGCACACACACACACACACACACACACACACACACACACACTCACACTCACACTCACACTCACACTCACACTCACACTCACACACACGCACATACGCACTCTTTCTCTGTCCCTCTTACTTCTTGGTAGGAAACAATGCACAGGAATTGGGTGTGCAGGGTGTGGAGGGAGGTAAAGTTGCTTTTCAGAGATGTCAGGGACATCCTGTTACACACACACACAAACATGCACACACAGACACACAAAGAGGATGTTGGCTGGACAATGGATAGGTCTCAGGAGTTTTAGTGTGGAAAGGGGCCCTTCCATACCTTGCTTTCCACTCCTTACACAATATTCCCTGCTCAGTAGTTAAAGAGTTTCTTTCCAGCCTGTTATACAGTATATCTAGTTTTATAACACTTAGTATTTCAATAGCACTTATTCCACTGGATGACATATTCAAATGACTTTCACATGCCTTAAGGTCCTTAAGGACCTCGATTAAGGTAACGCAACATCAGACTTCTTCTACACACTACGGGTGTGTGTTTGAATTCAGGGCAGGTGAATGCGTCTTTGTGTGCAAGGCTAGGGGAAGCAAAGAGTCAGAAGTGCAACCACGGGGTGAAGAGTTCAGAGAGAGAGAACAAGGAAAAAACAAAGAGGGAGAATAATGCACAGGAACAATAAATGCTTCTGAATATTACAAAAAAATAGAAACAAATGTTTGTGTGCATTGCCAAACTATGCCAGACATCAGCCGTGTCACTCATAGCTTTCATAAACTTGAAAGTCAAAGACGTCCCAGTAAAAAGGTTTTAAATTATTAAAAGGGAATCAGTTTCTATTAAGGGAACATTGAGGCTCATATCTGAAAAGCAGCAACAATTTGATATTTTGAAGGAGATTTTTATCAAGCAAAAAAAAGCCAAACATTTATAGACCACATTCTTAATTGTGATGATTTGCTGCTCTCCTTTGTCATTTATTATGATGAATTAAATATATTTAGGTTGTGAACTGGTGGTGATGCAGTGCAAGCAATGCATATTTTTGGGTTTCAACGATAAGCGTTTTTTATTTAACTTTTTACGTTACATAGCTCCAAACATGATCAATTAATGGTGTAAATAATCTGCAGGTTATTTTTTTTATTTCATCCGTAATTTGAACAACATAAAATTAGAGGTGGAGAGTAGAACAATTTTGATAAATGCAGATAAATGACACCACAGATTTCTTTCTCAAATCTATTCAAAGGTTGTGCAAGGTGATGGAAAAGCTGTATTAGGCAACACTCAACATTTATGTGTTGTTTTGTTAGCTTAAGAAATAAATACTTTTTCTCACGCACTCTACGGTCACAATGTTTCACATGCTTCATTTTTCCCATGGTTCCCAGTTTGGCCCTGTGTTAGCTTGAGGCACCAAGATAAGAGTGGAAACTTGGGTAGAGAGTAAATCCAGCACATGGGGAGCAAAACACATGATCGTGAGCTTTTATTGCCTTTATTTAAAACATCCGCCGTGTGCAAGAGTGCCACATGGAGATGAATGGAGTTGGAGAGGCAGAGATGAGGAGAGAAAAGGAGGGGAGGAGCGATAGCAGTGCCAGGTGCTATTGTCCTGTCTGTCAGTTGCTGGAGGGGCAGAACAAAGAAACTGGTGGGCTGTGGCGTATCACATGTCCGTCTCACTCTTTACTCTGTTATTCACTCACACACTCAGTACATTCACTCTGGGAGATGTTTGACTCCTTTGCATTTGTCTTGTCTCCCATCCCCCACTCTATCTTTGTGAGTCTTGATTTTGTACCCCAAATCAACCCCCCTACTACTTCTCTTGTTTGTCCACTCCAGATTCGAACTCCATTACTGAGCAGCAGGTGGGATTGGAGCAGGTGGAAGGCAGCCCTATAGGTGCAGGACAAAAAGAAAGGCAGGAGGAGACCCCCGACTACTCCCAGGTAAGGAGGTCACTGCAAGGCCAGCACATCCCACACCTGTCCCTTGGCGCCAGGGAGGGGGGGGATAGAGAGCAATGGGGGGAGCGACACACCTGTCCCCTGGGGAACTCGCCATTGGAGGAATGAGGGACGAGCTGAAGAGAAATGGGGGATAGACGGTATAGAAACACACTTGACCCCTGACCTTTTAAAGAGATTTGAAAGGGCATGTGTGCCTTTTTGATGTGAAGACAAAGAAATAGAAAATAGCGTATTTTTTAAATCTCATAGCAGATCTTTCGCAAGATACATCTTTAATGTGAGCGTGCATTGTCTTTTAGCCTTAGTTCTTCCACTGACGATCAGCAGCTGCTGCAATATCCAATTGCTCAATGGCTTCTGTCATCAGCAGGCCACCCAGCTACATATCATGGAAAGCTTCATATGACAAAATGTTTAGCCAAATGAGACCATTGTTATGGTAACATATCAGTGCTAGGAGAGTCATACACTGGTCCTCTGCTTTTTGTCATAATAGAACTTTGAAACATTTTCTGTCAGCCTTTTGGAAGTTTAACTGATGATCGGCCTATAGAAGGGGGCTTATTTAAATAGAAATGCCTTAGCTCTACAAATGCCAACTCAAACAAAGGGTTATAGGTAATCTCTTCTCTCTCTCCTTCTTTCCTTCGCTTCTCATCTGTTCTTCACTCTGTGCTAAAGTCTGTAAAAATCTTTGTGGGAGAATTTTCCCCTGTAAAGTTAAGGGAACATTTGTTGCTTCCAGAAACAGTCCAATAAAAACAGACCTCAGCCTCACTCTCTGTCGTCTCTTGCTTTCGCTCTCGCTCACTTTCTATCCCCCAGCCCCTTGTCATCGCTTTTAACCATACTGACCATTGTGCCTCTGATTCCCAAATGCTGATATCCAGTGTCGCACAGAAATGCAGACTTACTTCTTATAAAGATTGTCAAAATTCACTAAAACCAACCATCTTCACATGGGTTTATGTTGCATAATGATCTCCAGGAGAAGTCCATGTGTCACAGTGAACTTTCCCTGAGGAACATATTTCATTTGTGTTTACAAACTAAAGAATATCAAGGACATAATGTTTGATCTAATGTAGCTTCATTGTTGAAAATGTGGGGCATCATTTCCTTGTGAAAACTGAGGTATTTTAAGCTGTTCAGAGTAGTAAGTAACAAAGTCATAAACTCTATAATTAAAAGAAAATCAGCAGCACTGATATGAACTGTCTTGAACGCATTTCTTCCATATTGTTCTTTATACTAATTTTACACATGGATAACAGAAAAGTAACATCTCTGTTTAATCACAGACTGGTTTATTGTGAGCTGTTTGAGGATTACTACTTTGCTATCTGGTCTTTCTGTGAGGATCAGTGGAGTCTTTCTCATGTTAATCCAGTGATTCCTGACACTCTATTAGCAGGCCTGGATCAGACCGGACACCTACCTCCGAGTTGATTAGTCGGGCCTTTTGTTCAGCTGGCATTACATGTGTTTGATGAGAAAAGCTCCTGCATTGTGACTTGTTTGTTTGTATGTGTGTCTTCTCTCAGTGACAGAAATAGAGCCCTCTTGTGGTACGTTGGTCTTTTCCATTCTTTCCTCACTTTCTCCATCCCCTTTGGCATCAATTCTCACTGGGTGTTTTTCTGATAGGTCATGTCGATTCTCTAGAAACTCGGTGTGGTTTTTTTCATGGGTGAGATAAAAGAAAGATAGATCATACTCACAGATTAAAACAATTTGGAACAACAACATGCTTTATGTTTGCAGGATATGAAAACGTTTCTGCTATCCCTTTCTTAAAAGATTCTTTGAAATGTCTTCACTTTGCACAACATGTTTAACTTAAAGGACCAGTGTGTATGATTCAATGGCATCTAGTGGTCAGGTTGAAAATTGTAACCAACTAAATACGCCTCTGCTCACCCCTCCCTGTGGCACTACAGTACAGTACAGTGTACGGCGGATTTTGGCTTATGAAAAACTGTGAAGCTACAGACAGTACTGTTTGAAAAATGGCGGACTCTGCTAAAGTGGACTCGCTCCCTTTGTAGATACGATCAGCTCATTCTAAGATATCGAAAACACAACGATTCTTAAATTGAACGTAACAATTGTTTCTGTAATTAAATCTAGCTGTCCCGCTAAATATAGCTATCTTCAACACAGGTGGTGTTATCCTACACTGTCTACACAACTGTTTGATTGGCAGATAACATGGATGCTCAGCTATTTGTTGACAGGATGCAGTCACACATTAACCTTTGACTTCTGCCACTGGCCAGCTAAAACCTTTTGACCTCATGCTTTGTTATTTCTTTTGTTTTTTCCTTTTCTCTTTCCCCTTGTTTTGCTTCCGAATGGAAAAAGTGAAAGTTTCCCCGGATGGTGGTGACTGTAGAATATATGGTTTGTATTTTATTATTCTTCTACATACCATATGTCAATTTTGGCAAAAATAAATCAGCGCTTTTTGCAGCAGTCATCCTCATTCACTCACTTCCCAGAGTGTGTGCATCAGTCTCAGCACTGCAACACTCTTTAGGTTGTAAGTCAATTTCTGCCCTCATTGTCGAAGTCTGTTCTTCACGCAGTGGATGTTCTGTCCGAGAAGATTGATATTTGTTTGACACAAATCTCTTGTAATGGTGTCAACTACCCAGAAGTTTTCTACACAATGTTTGGCCACCATATGGTTCTACTTTAGCTTCCCTGTATAAATGTGGGCAGTACCAGCACATGAGTTTCTTTATCAAAGCTAACATATTCCAAGTTTATTTGCATCTCACCTCTACTCAAAGTCCATTACACCTCATTCGTAGCTGAAAACAAGACAATTTCTACAATGAATGGCCATCTGGTTACATTTAATTGAGGTGTGTGTGGTTTTCGGCTCACATTACAACACCTTAAAACCGAACTTTAACCTTAATGATGGATTGTTCTGGTGCTTTGGTTTTGTGAGTGCCGACTTGCTCTCAAATGGATTTGTTTCTGTAAACATTGTCAAACCTACTTAGCTTTTTATATTTAAATAAAATAAAAATAAAATCTATATATTAAAAAATAAACTATTGAGTATAGTTAATACATTTGAGCACCGTTCAGAGCCAAATACGTCTAACCTTAGCTAGTCTATGCACATAAACTTGAAGCCATTTACTCCACAATAAAACAACATTGTAGACAGCTGTATTGATTCAAATAGATGACAAACGACTTAATAACGCTTTCTGTCTAGACACCATGTAATTCCAGAACTTATTATTTGCTTCAATCTAGACAAAAACATCCATTGGTTTTTTTTGTTGACGTTTCTTTTAAAAAAGGGTAAAAGGTTCACCCAAGTTTCTCAGAGAAGTATGATGGCATTTTTTTCCTCCAACCTCCCCTCCAATAGATTACATCTCCCAGTCTGAAGGGTCAATCTGTCTTTATATTGTTTATACTAGGTGTGTGCATGTATCAGCGTGTGGGTGTAAAGGCTGTGTCAGGAATAAAAAACATTAAATTACAGAGATGAAATGTTTTTGTGTGTGTTTTTGTGTGCCTACATTTGATGTTAGTGTGGAGGTTGCATTAGTGTTCAAATAATTTGGGCTGGGAATGATTAGGCACCTAGTGGGAAACCTGGAATCCAGTGGTCATAGGTTACCCCTCCACACACACGCACACATGCACGCACGCACATGCACACCACTACAAAAAGTGCTCCTTCCCCCAATGACCTAAAGTTTAGTTTTGTTACTCAAACTACAAACTAAAATACTTGGTGATACTCTCGAGATCTAAGAAAAACAAAAGCAAAAAGACAAGAGTGCCAGCTGTTTCCATAGCGACTAATCCTCAGGCCTCCCCGTGGCAACATACACTGGGAAGGGGGGGGGTCAACAGAGGGGTCAGTGGGAAGGTCAGCAGGTCCTGGTCCTGTTTGGGGTGAAGCTAGGGAACAATGATTGAGGGGTTGACATGGAGAAGTGTAAAGCACAGGGAGAAAGACAGTGTTGAGGGGGCATCTAACACTTTTATTGTTTCTCGCTGTACATCCTGCAGTGAAAACATCCACTGACTTCGGAATAAGACGGGGAGAATGGAACATTTTACTGTCCCTCTTGAGACGGTTTATGTTTGACATCCATCTTTATGTCTTTCCATCAACACTATTGCCAATATGTTTTCTATCATTTCTCTGCTTTCGGTTTCACTTCCTGCACTCTCTCAAACCCAGGTGCACTGTTGGAGCTATACCTTGATTTATGTTATTTAATAATTAAACATTTTCTTTCTTGCCGTCTTTGTTTGTAGCAATTTATAATTGTTTATTGGAATTTTTAGATTTTTTGTTTTGTTTAATTAAAGTGTTAATTTATGCCTGGTGATGAGTGTTTATTGGAGACAGGTGGAGGTGGGTAACGCACCAGTATAGGCATACATTTTTTACCATGGCAATACAAGGAATGCGAAAGGAAAGGAACAGGGCAGGAACACCTTTGCTCTTTGTAATTTGTTGATTGGAATAAACTGCATAAACTAAAATCTTGCGAGGAGATTGATTATTCCCCTGCGTAAGATTTGGTGGCTGGTGCCTCAGCTGTAGTTTAATTTTTTTAGTTAATTTTATGTTTTACTTTTTTATGTTTTTGCCGCGACATGCATAACTAAATATGTATTATACAACATTTGGGATGATATTTTCTTTTGAAAGGCCACTTGGAGGACACAATAGGAGCACTTTTATTTTTAATGTGAATAAAAAACAATTATGCTCCATTATCCACGCTTTAAAAACACATACAAAAAACAAATATTAGCATTGACAAAACTGGCAACCTGAGAGGCGTCAGTCCTGTTGATATACAGAAGAACATATTTTAATAGCATTTGTAATCGTGATCATTTTCCCATAATTTAAAAGACCTTATTTCAAATACAATGTTATCCATGAAAATGTAACTACAATCAAATCGCACTTTTAAAAATGTAATCTGAGCTGGGTAAAGATACTTATTTTTTGGAATCGGATTACTTCATCCTGTTAAATCATTTACCATATGTATGCACTCACTGATCCATGCAGGCCTGTTTAGCGTCATGCTATAATGCAGCAGTGTCTTTAAAGCACAGGTTTGTAGGAGGAGTTGTGACTCAAATGTATGCAGGTTACTCTTCATTTTGAACTGTAGGTGA
This sequence comes from Notothenia rossii, assembly GCF_949606895.1. NCBI lineage: Eukaryota > Metazoa > Chordata > Actinopteri > Perciformes > Nototheniidae > Notothenia > Notothenia rossii. The sequence goes on along the minus strand of NC_136902.1, from coordinate 81,536,456 downwards.
GCGTATGCATTCAAGTCTGTGTAAGCCAAATAAAAAAGGGAAGTCATGGCTGCCATGGCTGATGTCACGGTTGCATTGGGAGTGGCGTTGAGTTTGCCTGCTGACGTTAGAAAGCACTTAAAAGAGTTTTGTCCTCTAACCTCAGGGCTCTCGAGAGCAGTTCAAGCCAGCAAAGGTTAAAACAAGTTCTGTGGCTTCTATGATGATGAGTAAAAAATGAAATCTGTGTTGACTAAGAACACAAGTGCATCACTCTCGCACTGTGTTCAAATACTTCTCCACTTTAAACAGAACGTCTGTTCACAATACTGATGCTCCCGCCAGGTGTTGACAATCTACGGCTATCCTACTTCATACACATGACACCTAAATATGTCAGAGAAGGAGTGTTTAGTGAGAAAAATTAGTAAGGAACATGCAGATAATTCCTGTTGACTATTTAAATGAGTAATGCTGAACAGACAGCTCTGCAGATGAATCGGTTTAAGCTGTTTTGCTCTATAGACATTTCCATGTTTTACTGACACATTACTAATGTGTCTATACTCTATCAACAGATTACACACTGTGTGAACAGTTAGTTTCTTGATATGTACAATGTTAGTGTTACCAAACATGACTGCGTTTATGCTTTGCATCAAACATTTTGTTAGTTTAATTGACAGCTTGCATTTGAAACCCACGTTGCCATGCTAAATATTTTGCATGTTGCATCTCTATGTAACTTTTGGATCAGCTTCCAGGCTTAAGTCATAATGATGTGATCGTGGAGTGAGAGCATCTTCTAGAGGGAGAAGTGTGAACATATCCTGTGGCAGAGGATAGATTAAAAGACATCAGGTTATAAAATAACAACTCTGTTGCACTGTTGCTAAGGGAAACACACACACACACACACACACACACACACACACACACACACACACACACACACACACACACACACACACACACACACACACACACACACACACACACACACACACACACACACACACACACACACACACACACACACACACACACACACACACACACACACACACACCGTATACTGTACGCATACAGAGTACTGAGATACAGGGTGTTAAGTATGTCATATACACTGTTAAGATATCATGTATTTTTTTGTGTTTGTGGTTCTATGAAAGTATAAATATTTGAAGTGGCTGAAAAATAGATATTAAGGACAACATGGCTATTTATACCATTTGATCATTGTCTGGTGATTAAATTGTACATTGAAACTCCAAATGCAACAATATTTTTAGTATCAAGTACTGACTTCCTGTAAATGGAAACGTGTCTGTTGAAAGTTGGTAGATTATCACATTTGTAAACTGCATCGATGAGAGTGGAACTGCAACACATAGTCTCTGTCATGTTTTGACAACAAATACATAAAAACAGACAATAATATCTGCTTCAGGTGAAAACAGGACATGTATATTCATTGTGTATTGAAGCAATTACAGTTTGCAAAATGCTGAACATACAGAGAATGTAAGAGGTCACAAAACTAATTTGAGAAGTTTCTGTGGAAGTTTCACTACTCTCTTTCTGTTGTTAAAACGTCACACTTGAAATAACTGACATGAAACTGACCACAGTTTCTATTTTATTTCGTTTCCTGTTCTAGTTTTCTTTTCTTTTTTATGCCCCAAGTATTGCAATTCAGCAATTCGACAATGGTATTTCATCAAAACACACACACACACACACACACACACACACACACACACACACACACACACACACACACACACACACACACACACACACACACACACACACACACACACACACACACACACACACACACACACACACACACACACACACACACACACACACACACACACACACACACACACTCACACACACCATGTATACATCACTTCAGGGGACATTACATTGACTTACATGCATTTCCTGGAGACTTATCCTAACCTTAACCATAACCAACACATGCCTAACCCTAACCCTTACCCTTAACCTTACCCTTACCCTAACCCTAATCCTAAACCTAAACCTAACCAAGTCTTCACCCTAAAATTAATGATTCCCCTCATGGGGACCTCCAATTTGTCCCCATAAGGGAAGCGAGTCCCCAAACGTGAATGTGTGAACAGATTTAAGTCCCCACAAGTATAGTAATGCTAGGCCACACATACCCCACACACACACACACACACACGCACACACACACGCACACGCACACGCACACACACACACTCCTTCTGTAGCTGGGAGCAATTCTCCTACTCCTGTCTTATTAGGAAGAAAGAGGATAAGTAATATGATACATGAGAGTTAATGTAGGTGTAGGTCATGGTGGCTTATCATGTGTCTGTCATCCTGAATGAGGCGAACAATCCTGCACTAAAAGTCAAAATGTAAAGTCGTTGAATGAATCCTTCCAATAATGCATGTAACTCTGCCTCTGCGGTTTAATAGTTAATCAGGTCACAAAAGTCACAATGCCTGCTTCTCAATCAAAATTGATTTTAGCTGCAGTTTCTGTCTTCACTTTTGGAATGTGCCAAATGAGGAATGTTTACGCTAGTGCTAACAGTTGAGTGTTTTGGTTTAGCTTAGTTTATAGACTATAAACAAGGTGCAACAGCTAGCCTAACTGTCAAAAGGTGACAAAAACCCATCAACTAACTTGCTCATGGAGCCTTGTTATTGCTGTGAGGTTGCAATGTTACCAGCTATGACTAAAGAAAGCCAATGTTGTGCAGCACATGAGACCAAACGTACAATACCAATGACTTGTATATAGACTCTCCTTGCACTATTTCTATCCTATTTTATTTGTACTTACTTGCACTATTTTAACTATTTTATCTGTTTTATTGTGTTGCACTGTTGGAGGAGCCTGTGACCTAAGATTTACATGTATATAACTACACTGTAGCTATGTACAAATGACAATAAAAGAGCTTCCGTTGCTCCAAGTCTTTGTGCTAAGCTGACAGGCTCTTCGTTTGAGCTAAATAGAATGGTATCAATCTTAACGTACAACTCAAAGCGTTAAAAAAAAAAGAGCTAAACTATTGCTCTTAAGTTGATCTCTAAAGTGTGATGGAACAATTTGGGAAATCAATATTGACTTATGGTTTTTGTTTTCACTTTTGCTCACCAACAGATTTGTTTAACCCTGCATTCCTAGATCTCTGCATTTAACAGTATTATCACAACTGAAGGACTCATGTCAATAACTTACAAAACAGATACAAGTTATAATAAGGGAAGTCGTTTTTGCATTCTAACCTGTGTCGTCACGACAAGTTCACAACAGGGGAATGTCTGACTTTTCAGATTCTGTGACAGCGCCCTGGGTTATTTTCCAATTTGGTCAAATTATGCGTCAGAAAGTAGCTCATGGGTTATTCAGATTGGCTTCTACTGTTGCTGTGCACTGACCCAATAATGCCTATGTTAAATCTGACATCTGGACCCAATGTTGAAAGAAGCTGCACTTAAGCAACGCAGAGACACAAAAAGAGACAGACAGAGACTTCAATGGTGAGCCACTTGTTTGATCACCCAAGGGAACAGTGGTTCAAAAATGAGGCAGATGAATGTGTGTGTGGGAAAAAGCAGAGAGGAAAGAGAAAGTGAAGGAGAAAAGGAGGTAACTGGTGAAGGTAGAGAAAGGTGAGAAGACTGGAGAGTCATCTGTGGTTCCCATGGTCCAGAGAATGAACTGCTTGTGCTCAAATGGTTGAATGTGTGTATGCGTGCACATTTGTGTGTGTGTGTCATTAGAGTCCCCCAGAGCGCTGAGACCAAAGGGGTCTCACCGTGACACCTATTATCCCCCCGAAACATGACACACCACCAGGGAGAGAGACAGAAAGAGAGAAGGTGGGGGGGGGAAGCCACGTTAAACTTGTTTCTCCCTCCGTTATAGTGACCATTTGCGTCTGCATGCGCCTGCACGTGTATGTCTGTGTATGTGTGTATGAATGTTTTGGCCTTTACCAGCATCTGCTGTGTGTGTTAATGTGCACACATGGTCTGAAACTGAGACTGCTGTGTAGAGTGAGTTTATGTCTGCGCATATGAACTCCCTGTGTGCATATTTCCGTGGTAGAAGGTGAAATGTAGCAGATCCCTGCGCTGCGCCAGGTGTTTGCCTTGGCCACACTTCTAAGGCCCTGACACACATTTTACAGAGACCATAGGGAAATAGCGTTAGAGTTTGGGGGGTTGACCGTTTGGTATAAAGAGTGAGAAAATTTCAAAGGAAAGGAAAAAGTTTTTCCTGTGCTTTACTTTCATATGATTGTCTGCATCCTCTGTAGGGCAAATGGAGTGATTGTAATGGAATTTTGCTTCTACTTAGCAATAAAAAATACAATAAAATAATGTCATTCCAGAAATGATGTCCTAGTTACTCATCTACATTCTAAGGAAATAGTCCGTATAAAATGTTTCTGACAGTGTGCTTCAGTTGTAACATCAAGTTATGTTGTAATGATCATTAAGCATTTACATAACTTGGTTAACGTGTTTATAACCACATTTATATGTAAAGTTACAATAAGCAGAGTTTGGACCTAAATCCTAATGAATTTCTTACACAGCATCCAAAGAGAACAACTGTTGTGCTCTGGCAAAGAGTTTAGGCTAGTAAGCTAAATACTGTTAAAGAATAGAGACGCTTGTTGTTTTTAGTTTGCAACAGGCTCTAATGTTGTGGGAGAGGTTATTGAGGATGGAATGTTGAATACCATTTTGGGGTGTGCATGCATAGTGGGTGTTTCGAGCTGCAGAGGGGAGTGGGTTTGGTATCAACCGCGGTTGTGGCAGATATCTTGTTGGAGTTGCTGGGTAGTGAAGGTTGAGGAGGCATATGGGTGCTAGAAGGCGGATTGGGGAAAATGTTCGGGTGGGTGGTGTCCGGTTTATATTACCTTAGGCAGTTTGTATTCCGTTTTTTAAACGATGGCTCCTCCCTTTTCTATATCCTTATCAGGTTTCCTAAAGGCTGCCAGCAACAAAGCAATAGAGAGCCAGACAGACAGAGGGGTGTAGACTGGATTCAGGGGTAAGAGCTGAGGGGGGTAAAGTGGGTCTGCAGGGAGAGGAAGGAAAAAGGAAATAAAAAGACATGGGGAGCAAAAAGGGGTTGAGAGTTGAAAAATAGGTGAGAACTTTAAATAGAAGGAGGGAAAAGTAAAGTAGAAACGGTATAAGAAGGTTGGAGTATGAAAAGGAATGAAGACCAAAGACAGATATGCAAAAAATAAATTGGGGCCCATGTCTGAAAGTCAAAGTAACCCCCGTCTTTCTGTCTCTTTGTCTCTCTTTCTTTCACTAGAACCCGTCAAAATAATGGATTGTCACGCTAAATGGCCGGATACAAGAGGGCAAAGGGGTTGCCTGGGCTGGGGAGCCGGGTAGGAGGGGGTAATTGTACGAGGCAGGGGGGAGGAGGGCCGTTTGGAGAGACAAGGGGGCGGACACACTGAGGAGTTGGGAATGCTTCCAAGTCAATTTATTCCTTATTATTAAGAAGCGCCGCCAAAAACAACATGAAAGACTGATTGTCATTCTGATTCTGAGATCAGGTTTTCATCAGTTTTGCTTTCCAGCTCTGAGCTCCTTTTGGTTTTGTGAAATTACTTTTAGAAAAATAGTGGTAACCCACAGAAACCTCTCTGATTGACAACAAATATTTGGGATATTTAAGGAAATGCCTTTTCAGTGGTTTGGGTCAGCCTCCAGGTCATGTCTCATTATTCAAGTGTTACATTTAAAAAATATATCTTACAGTAAATGGGGGCACATGGTTTTTGGAAAACATCACAACAGCCTTTTTTTTCTGTCAGAATTCTGGACAGCGACTTGTACTTGTATGAATTTGATTTGGCAGGCTTCTATAATTTCTTTGAACATGTACAAATGTTTTCTTTTCTTTTGCAGTATTTGAGCAGATTTTTCCTGGCCCAGCGTTACACCATGTAAGTTTGTGGATTTAGAAAAGCTTCTGGGTAATTGGCTATGAGGGTAAAATAGTGACACATGCTCTCCCCATCAGTATCAAATGTATACAGTATCTGTGTTCAATGGACAAACAATGTCCTCCTCCATAATCAACTATGTGCACTTTTCTATTGATTTTAGACAGTGTGTTTTTGCTGTTAGATTTAACACTGCCAGGTAGTTCACATTCTGGCTCTTAGGGCACTTGTGATTGCCAACCAAAGCTCCCCACCCCATAGTAGGAGCATGTGGTTATACACATTTCCACAGTTTTAAAGGCTCCATTGTCTACAGTACATTGGACATTTTTGAACACAGCGCTCCTCCAGGAATGCTTGCCAGAGCACCAAGACAACACATCAAAACACATTCTCCATGGAAAAAGATAGTATTTTGTATTAGTTTTTATTCTGGTGAATAATACATATATTTGTGAAAATGGTTTGAATGTATTGCGGACAGTAGCTGTTTAGCTCAAATCTATATATGGGTCTTGCTAAAAACAATGGCCCACACTTGTTTCTTTCTTTTTTCTTCCTCTATCTGCCTCGCAAGTCTTCAAATCGATGAGGCCCTTTGATGTATATTTGATGTATCTCAATACCCAAACGTCAAGATATCTCCATCGGTATTCCTTCTGACAATACAGAATCAATAACTGACAATAAATTGATGGCCTCAAGGAGAGAAGATCTGTAGAAGAAAGAGAAATTCACAATCAAAAGACACTCATAACGCACGGTAAAGTATTGGTCAACAAGAGATGCCTGCTAAAATACTAGCTGCATATGGCTGTACATCAATTTTTACCAGATTTAAAACTCATACAGTGGCCTGTCAGTAAGAAAAAGCAAGCTCAAACCAATAGAGATTTTAGCCTTATAATCACTTAACATTTGATTTGGTGGATATCACATGCACATCATATTTTTCCTTTTCCTAACCCCTCCTTACTCAAACTTAAAATAATGAAAACAAAGGGGAAACCTTGGGAAAAGGAGAAAGTAAAGTCAAATGGAAAGTCCACATCTGAAAAAATTTTTTTGGGCCAAGCAGGCAATCTGAAACCAGCTTGCATAGGACATACTATATTTGCAATATGCATCCATAAATTGAAAGCGCCAAAGCAAATATTTTCACAATGTTTTCTCAGACACTCGTCTAACAATTCTGTGTGATATATAGCATCCAAATATATTCACTGGGATGTAAAAAGGAATGCGAATATCTAGTTCCTTTTTTTGTAAGAGATGTTTTCACAGATGTGGATGGATAATGTCTCAAAGGCACAACAAAAGAAAATCTGATTCAGAGTAGACACATATAGTAGGTATTCCCAACACTCTCGTTATAAATTCTCTGTTCGATCACAATCATCCTCCCTATCCTTCGGGCTTCTGATTTTCCCTGGTATGTTTGCATGAAAAAGCTTTTGATTTACACCCAGTCCCTTATGATTGTGTGTGTCTTCAGTGTTTGTGTCCCCCCCCCCCGGCCTCGGAGTGAATGTGCATGTTTAGGTGTGTTTGTTTCTTTGAATGTCTTTAAGCTTTTTTTGGGGTTGTGAAACAGGAAGGTGAGGCCTAACCGTGTCCCATGGTGACGTACTTTAACAATGTCTATCCTGCTTCCAGAGATTTGTCTCACTGGAACTGTTTGGAGAATCAGCCAAGCATGCTCTGCATCGCCCCCCCCCCCCCCCCCCATACTCTGTTGTAGTGGGAGAAAGATGAGATGCTGCAATATCTTTATAATAGATTGATGGTGCCTGTGGGCCTCCCTGCATTCTGAAACCAATCATGTCTCTTTGCAAAGTTTCAAACAAAGAGGCAACGGCTAGCTCACACAAACACCTTGTTTGGTCTAAACCTTGGCAGAACAACACCCTGGACCTCATATCTGTTCAAACACCTTGTGACGTGTTGCTTTGCACAATTTACTGCTGTTGCTTTGCAAGATTAGGAAACAGCCCAAAAGCATTATTTTAAGAAAGCACTGCCAGCACTAAAAGATTTCCATCATTGCACTTCAATCACATTTATGGTCTTGTCAACAATCTCTGCTTGTGTTTGCCAGTGACAACATGGTCTTCTCAGAGGTCAGAAACTCTGCCTCAAGGATTTATTAATTTCTCTTTTAAAACCCAACTGTTTTAAAAATATTTCTCCAGACATTAGTTTGAATATTTTCACGAGTGCTTCATGGCAACTTACTCAAGGTTAGTTGTGTTTAAGAAGAGATGGGAAAAAATAGGTCATGTAACAGCATGGGCGTAATAAAGAATTTTGACATCATCCGCAATATCAGCCCTTCTGTCTTACTTTCTCTCAAATTACATTATGCCAACAAGACTAGAAGTCTATTGCCATGCTAGTAGAATGTAATGCTTATATAAAAAAAGAAACAACATAATAGTTGTTATGCCAATTTTGTTGCCGACACTTGGTAAAAAAAAGAAACGGTTGCCTGAGCTGTGCTAACAGAAAACAAAACAGCTAACAAAAAATAGGATTTAAATCAATAAAAAAATGTCTTTTGTACAGTGACCATTTCAAAAAGTAATTGACTCAGGTTCAGTTTTATGATAAAATACAAAAATACTGTCTGAACTTAACTGTACATTGTTGCCTCAGCTGTTCTTTGAGTTGAGCTGATACTGTGCTGACTTATGCGTGTGCATATACCTACAGTTAGCAATGTTTAAATGTATGTTTCTTAAGCATGTGGACATTGGAAGGAGCTGGAGGGAATTGTATTTCTTGGAACCAGGCCGTGTCAATGGCAAGCAAAGACAAAGTGCAGAATGGACGTGGATATACTGTTGGAAGGATACACACCGCGGCCTTTTATAGACCAAGTTGTTTATATAAAATGTTGGTCTTATATGGCTTGAGAGTGTATGAAACACGAGACTATTAAACAATGTCTGTGCCTGTCTGAGGGTATATATGGCTCCATTGCATCAGTTGATTATACTCTGTTGCTTTTACATGTGAAGGCCAACCAGTGATTTTTAGCCTAAAGGTTAATATAGCTGAGGTGTAAACAAATCTAAAGATGGTATAGTCGAGCAAAAATTGGCTCACCATTTAGAACTCTTGTTTTACAACTCGCACATTTCCCTGGGCAAAAGCCAGCCAAAACTACCTTTTTAGTCATTTAAGCTTGAAGTAAACCATAGTTTTAAAAGATACTGTTCAGATAGGTCTCGGAACCTGTTGCAATGGCTCAAAGTTATTGTAATGACGACTTCAAGATTCAAACCATGATCACACTTACAATGCCCCCCCCCCCCCCCCCCACACACACACACACACACACACACACACACACACACACACACACACACACACACACACACACACACACACACACACACACACACACACACACACACACATTTACACAGCAAATACAAGCAGTGCCAAACAAAGGTGGGTGCAAATGCATTAGGGCAGTCATGCAAACACAGGCTTGCGCACTACAAACAAATGTGGTTTCCCCTACAGGCTGTTGGGCTAGCACTCTCCCTTGGACACACACACACACACACACACACACACACACACACACACACACACACACACACACACACTCACTGAACAGCTTGATCATTTTTCAGGGCCATACCTTACATATTTGCCGGCTTGATGAAATTCCTAAAAGACTAACAGCTACATAACTTAAAAGGTTAAACTGCACACCTGCTAAAGAGATATTGTTGAGGTACATTTTTATCAGAACAATATTTTTAAAACATAACAAGTCTTGAATTTGATATATTGATCTTTTTCATTTTCATTGTCTGGTCTCCAATAAACTGTGCTGTCTCTTTAATATATTAGGCCTTTGTTATTCACGTGCATAAAGAGATAACAAAACAAGCTAAGACTCTACAATTTCTGCCTCTGCAGTTGTTTGCATATTATATAAAATGTCTCTTTTATCAAATAAGGGTCACAATAAAGGAATTTCCACATTCGTCAGCTGTTGAAAAGTAAAAAATGAGGTTATCACGTATGCGAAACAGTTGGTAGCAAGACATAAACAGTGGTAGCATGTAACAAACATCAGATTGCGTGATGTCACATACAGTCTTTCGTTACACATTAGAAACACTTGATGGTCTTTGATGTTCAGCCTCTGCAGAAACATGAGGCTGCCAACCTTCTGCAGCCAACTGGGCATCGCACCCACCAATCCCTCACGCTGGTCTCTGTTTTTCCTCATTGGCTCCCCCTCAAACAATAACCCCACGGCACAGTCAACTTCAGCATGATCACCTGTCGGAATGTTTCAGGCAGCAGAACAATGTCTACTGTACAGTTTCATTGACATACAGCATAAAAGTCACAGCATGAAAACTGTGAGGGGGGGGCTTGTGTGCAAAAGTAAAGGTCACATCTTAAGCTGTTCTATAAATATTCGAAGGAGATGTGACTCTAGTCAATGTCTGCTCAGATTTCGCTCATCAACACACGCACACACAACTTTTGGTATTGGCCCAGTGGAAAAGGTCTTGACTAAGAACTCCTTTGGTGTATCACCATTACAGAGAGGTGTTAATAGTTATATTGGGGCTCCCAGCCAGCAAATATCTCTCTGTCTCCTCACTTTCAAGTCTCTGCTGATGGTTTTTGTCTCCACCAAAAGTAGGACCACACATACACGACGGCTACGTTTTCATCATCTGACCAAAGTAAATATTGCCATTGATGCACGGTCTCAAAGTCCACACTGGTTTCAAACAGTTTCATAAACCTGCCATAATAACCTTAAAGTACAGAAAGCACATTTTCTTCCAGAAATATTTGAATACCTCTCAAGAGCAATGTCACAAACTGCTTTATTGGACTAATTTAGTGTAACGACTACTTAATGCATCCGTCCCCTCTTCGCTGACTTCTTTTTTAACCTTCTCAGTTCTTCTTTCTGGTGTGTTGGTTTTAATTTCCATATCTCAGGCTTCAGGTCATGGGTCAGAAAGCAGAGAGGTGATAAATGCTTCCAGGTCACCTCTCCTGTCTCTGGAGGTCAGGGAGAGGGTTTCTGCAGTGACAGCAACAACATGATCACTCAGCTGAAGCACCAGAGCTAAACTTCATCTGCCTCATTCTCTTCTACTACCCCATCTACAAAAATGTATCTATCGACTTAAATGTACACATACACACATTTAAAGCACAAGACAAGAACTTACTAGAAGGTCTTGTAAACCAGGAACAAACAAGACAACAACTACATCAAAGTTATCAATATTTTCTGGTGCTTACCAAATAAAATGTTGTTTAAATAAATGTTGAAACATCCACTTTATTGTTTGAATTCCTACACCAGACACAGAAACATTCACATGCACGCATACGCTTATCTGATTCCGAGATGTGTAATGGTGTTATTTTAAGAACGTTAACAGTCCAATCTCCCTCATGCTGATCAGCTCCACTCTCCTGCTGTGAATCGATGCCTTGTGCTCCGGCTCCCCGCACTAAAACTAATCTAGCTGACTTTCATAACTAGTGTAATCTGATTATAAATCCCTCGGTATTGACGCCACACAGAACACTGTGGCAGAGGTCACGCGTCGCTTGCTGAAAAATTCCATTGACTGAACACTTTCTCCCTTAAGCAGGAGATTTCGCACTGATGTGTTGCTAGAAAACAGAACAGTGAACAGAGATCTTCATAATTATTATGTCCATTTTCTTTGCCTTATCTCCTATGTGTTAGTATGAGAGTTAATTATCATGCTTAATACCTTTTGGCAAATACATCTCAAATACATGTAGTTTCATCCTTTTGAAAATCACAGATTGAAGTAAGTTTACATTTGATCAAAAGCAATCATCAACAAACACAGATGACTAAAAAAAAAGGGAATCCCTGTGACTCAACGTTATGTGGTGTAGGTTTTTAAATTTTTCGAGGACATGTAAATTGACCTTTTTGAATAATTTTTGTTTGAGGGTAATTTGTTTGAGTCTTTCTTTGATACAGTTTCCCCACTCCAAATAATATGCTTTTACAAATACACTCCAAAATATCCAGTTCTGATTATTGTTTATTCAGTGGTAAGTTTAGCGTTAAGATATCCAAATAGCAGCTCTATCTTATGTTGAACTTAAGCGCCTCATATCCTTTTTCCAGTACCTCAAATTGACTAATGTTTATGTTTAAACTAAGTCTGACATGTGGTGTGTTTCTCTCACAACCGCCACAGAGGAAAGTCCTCCCTGGTTTGTTTGGGTTAGACAGCAGAGGAATGAGGGAGGGAGGACAGCGAGATGGGGAAGAGTGGGAGGTGAGGGGATGATGACAGGGGAATGGGGGGTGTGAGTGAGCTTGGACAATGCTCTCTGAATTTTAAAAAGGGGATAGAAAAAGGCGAGGGAGAAGGGGAGTGGAGGTTCTGAGGAGAGAAAGCGTGTGGAAGAAAAGGGGAGAGGAAGGTGGCAGAAGGGAGCTCGTTGGTGGGGGGTGATGTGGCAGAGGGGAGGATAATTAGAGGGAGGAGGGGAGTGAAAGGGAAATCACGGAAGATGTAATAGCAGAAAAGTGAGGAGAAGGGGAAGGAGTGAGTTTGTGCAATGAGGGAATTAAAGAAGGAAGGAGAGAAAGTATAACGATGGGGAGGATTGATGTGGGAAGGAGGAGGAGAGGGGGGGGGGGGCAGGGACCTTGGGGGTTACATTCCTGAAGTGCAACCAACCTGGTGCTGCTCTGCTGCCCAATGTAAACACAGGGCAGAGAGGTGGACTGACAACCTGTCACTGTAACTCACAGTGAGACAGAGTGAAAGCAAGCGGGGAAGAGAAATGGAGGTGTGTTATGAAAAAAAGGAAAAAGAGAATGGAGGAAGAAAAAGTAGCAGGAAAACAGAGATGTATTTGGAGTATGACAGTTTTCTACAAAGTAAAACATATTCTTTTTTAGACAGAACATTGTCCTTTCTCCTGTCATTGACTCAATACTCTCATATTAACATATCCTTTGATGCCGTCTCACATCTAGTCTACAATCCTCTCCTATTTCCTGCTTTTATTTAATTTATTTTTTACTTCAATAAAGCAGGGCCCATCCTTCTTTTCCTGGAAGGTGAGAATATATTGAGGACAGAGAGACATCATATTGACATAATTTATCTCTTAATAGTTCATTTGATTACATTGCAGTGATTAGACAATATGTGCTACATTTAAAAATATTGTTTCATTCCCAGAGCCGGCTTAAAACATGTTGCTTTTGCCAACTAAGTCACATATTGAATGTGGCTAATATATGTGGTACTTAAATAATGATAACATTGATCTTCAGATATTGTAGTTAACACAATACCAAACAGGCCAATCTGCCGTGACAGCAGGAGAATTGTCTTCTTTACTGTGCTAGTGCGACATCTAGTGGCAAATACAAAAGTCACTTCAAAAGGAAAATGAATGAGTTCGGTTAAAGCTACAGTATATTTCTAGAGATTTGTGTAACCAAAAGCCCCAGCAAGGTCTTCAAAAGTTTAAATACGATGATATGCAGGACTTCAAATACAATGTGCTAGTAAAGAATAGAACACAATACAAATGTAATTCAAACATGTTTAATTTACTTTATTGGATTACCAAAGAATACATATGAACTCATTTAAAATTGAGTTAACATAGCCATCTAACAGGATTGTTTGCTACAAATTACGGAAATGAAAGAAGCAGTTTGAGATATTGGCAATTCTTTGGAATGAGGAAGAAAAGCCAGCTTACCCGAACAGTATAGGGTAAACAAATTAAATAATGATATTGAGAAATAAATCCTTAAAATTAACTAAATATGTTGCAGCATAAATATTGAATAGGAGAACAGTCACCAGAAAACCAATTGCTTAAGTTCTGACAGAGACCAACATTTTTAGCTAAAAAATCATTTGTATTGAATATTGCACTTTTACAAGGAAATCCTAAAATATTGGAATTTACTATAATACTTTACTTTACTTTACTATACCGCAGAGAACTATTTATTTACAAACACTATTCTGACGTCTATTTCTTTACTTTTCTCAGCTTCTCACACTGAAACTATTTACAGAATAAACTGAAAACAGAATAATCCTAGACGAAATAGGGGAACCACAGTACATTTTTAAAATATACATTGATAAAAATAACGCTCTAATATATACATTGAATAAATTAATAGAACGTTTTCAAGTGCAGCAGCAGCAACAACAGCAACAACAACAACAACAATGTTCTGTATTTCAAAAAGATGAAACACAATAATTTATGTAACAGATTAAATTATGTCAGTAGAGGTCAGTTATACAGTAAAACACAAATTTTACCATTTGTGATATGATTTCATTCTTCACAGTACTGGGGAGTTTGTCCCCAGAGACTTTTGCCAGACATTTAAGTACGATTTTCTCACTTCAATGATGCACTGTACTTCCCCTATTACAGTAATCTGATAAATAATACTTCCTCAATTCAAATGTCAGCGACATGTTGACAGTAGGCTGTCCAGTGAGTTGGTACCGGTATAAGGTATAGTTTACAGTCTATGGTTGGTACGCGGGCAGCAGTCACATTATGTTATTTACACTTTAGTGAGATTTTTCTGGGAAATGGCCCTTCAAATAAATCAGACATTCCTCTTCATCAAGCACTCAAGTTTCCTCTTTTTTTTTTTAATTGAGGGGTATTCCCTCCCTGAAGAAAAGAAAGAAAAGGAAGGGATAAGTCAGTTTTACAATATTTCAACATGATGTAAAGGTTACAAAAAGTAAAGGCAACGTTTGTGCTTCATCTTACTTTTCAACAGGTTGTATTTGACATTACCTATGAATTAAATCAAAGTATTAAAGGTATAAATTCTAATCATCCACTTACTCCTCATCTTCTTTAATGTCTTCATGTTCTCCTGGAATCAACATAGATAGTGCTGTGAGTTTTTTCAAGTTACGGAGTCATCCTTATTCTTTTATTTTTGTATTTATACAAACACAACTTGTGAAACACCTAATATCGGTCCTTACCTTTCTTACATTTCTTGGTTTTCCACCACAGCAACATAACAACCATAACAACCATAACAACTGTAACACCGACAGCCGACACTGCAATGATTATCACATGAGGCCAGGGAGGATTAGATGTATATTTGGGTTTGCCTAGAGAGGAGAACACATGGAAATTAGTCTCAAAAACATATGGACTTCGACATAATGTTCTCTGTTGATGGCATAACCACGCATACAGTTTTTTTTTTTTTTCTTCTTACAAGTCTATCTAAAAAAATCTGCTTTTGATCCAACTACAACTAACCTGAATTAACTTTTTTTTGCCACAGGTACACATGCCAGGCACTATAGATCAAATGAAAATATACTGAAGCAGAAATTCAGCGGCATTGGGGCTGAACTGTGAAGTTCAGGTCAAAATTTGACTCGGTTCAATACATGTCAGATAGCCTACCTGAAAAACAAATGATGTTTTAACCAGCCTCTGCTGTACAGTACTATGTGGTACTATTGCTAGTTAGCCAATGCTAGCATGTTTAACTAAGATGGTGAATTTAGTTAACATTTTACCTGCTAATGTAAGCATTTAAGCTGAAAGCCTGGCTGTGTCTAATTACATCCTAACAGACCTGTCGGCTTGGCTGTAGACTTGGTTTAACCTTAAAAATCTCTTAACTATAACACAAACTCTTTGTCAACCATGTAAAAGGATTTTTAAAAATCCTCACATATTTCCATAACATTTGCCATATGCCAAGTATTGCCTTTTACACTTACCAAAACTTGCAAAGGGTTTAAAAGCACACAATAGGGACAGTTATTTTTTCTTAAAAGTTTAGGACTCACAGACTGACAACAGTTCTGATCTGAGGTTGCCCACAGAGCAGCTGATGAAAATCTCTCCATTGGAGCAGTTGAGCCGGGCAGTGCTGGAAGTGTTGACCAACTTGGTGACATTATCTCTCGTAATGTTGTTCATAGCCTTCAAAGTGTGAGTCTGTGATACGTTCCACTTCACTTCTGCTGGCGGGTAGCCGCCATGCGCGACACATGTCAGTAGGCAACTCAAGGGAGGACTTTCATCACAGCAGTCCATTGTAAGGGCAGGTTTATTGTAGTTTCCTATGAGAGAGACAGAGAAAAAAAACCACTGTCATTCATAATACGTTTCATTTCCTGCATGTCATGGTAACTGAAAATGGCTATGTTTAGTTAAATTGCTATTAACCTTTTAACAGAGCCTTTTTGAGTCCAAGATCACAAACTCACAGATCAATTATGACTTAGATAGTTCTGGATTAATGCAAATGTGTTGTTTTTTGATACTGAAGTCTATTTTCAGGGGTGAAAAGTTATGTCACTTGATAGATAACCTTTTGATCGTCTCCCTATTCTGCTTCCAACCTAAATAAATAAGCTTGGAGACACATAAATTAGTCTTGAAATTAAGCTTCCTTTATCTTGAAACTGCATCCTCGCTTTAATAAGTGTAACTGAACTAAAAAATGGGTTTAACAATTGCATGGTACAACAAAATATCCTAACAACCCACAACTCAAAGAATTACATTTTAAAAGGTTAACATACTCATACCTGTGACACTGAGGTGCATATCAGTTTGAACTAGGGGTAAGTGATTGCCACTGTTCATGGTATAGCACTGATAATCCCCTTGATGTGAGACATTCAAATTGGACATGTGCATCGTTCCCTTCTTAGTATCGATTCTTGTGTTGCTCCATACCGGAACCAATGTTGCCTCTCTTCTATAGTATCCATTCACGTACGTGTCGCCCCTTTGAATGTACATTAAGCCTAGTGTCTTATTTTCAACAACGGGGCAGTAAAAAGTCACATTTCCACCAACCACTCCTCTGTACTGATTCTCAATCAGTACAGCACTTCCTGCAGAAGAAAAGGAAGCAAGGACATAATGAAAAGAAGCAAGGACATAATGTTAGAGCATGCTAAAATAAAAGTATCTTCTAGGAATTAACAATCTTTAATGTTGTGCACTTTTTGATCACAGAATGTCTGAGTAGGAAGCATTTAATTGAACATAAGAAATAAAAGAAAAAAGGGATAATGTTCTATAGCCAGAACTTTGGTTTGTTATGTTATGTCTAAGGATAGTAAAAGCACCAACAAACAGGTTGACATCTGTAATAATTTACTTCATAAACATAAGATAAGAAACATACTTGTTTTTGTGTGTGTAAAGGTCGGGAGTTTCTGTTTAGACTTTTAGCTCATGTCCTCTCATGACGTAAAGGGCTAATCACAGTTCCTCTTAATGTTTTTCTAAAATACACAACTACAATTGTCCCGTTCATGTTTTACATGATGTAAAGGTCAACATATTGACCATTGTGTTATAGTGAGCTGAAGGTTTCACTTTTTATTTTAACTTTCTGTGTAGGTGTTTTTGGTAATACCAATAATGTTTAGGTTCTGTTTTGACGGTCCAGTTCTGTGTTGCTAGCTGGACTTTGACTTTGTCTTTGTCTGACATTTGGTGCTGTTTTTGGTATTTATAGTTGTTTTATTCCAGCTCTACTGAAGAAACCAGATAGGAATATAAGCTTGATAAGGGTGTCTGGACTTTGATAGTATTTGCATGGGCTTTAAAGTAATAGTTTGGGAAATAGAGTGTTTTCCCAAATTGGTAAAATAATCATTTAAAGCCAAACGATTGAGATAAAAAAGAATTAGAGATATGTAGAGCTTCAGAGTTGGATGATAATTATCTGTCTATTCCTGTCTGCCAGCAAACCTTTCTCATTATAACTCAGTTATTTGAATTATTTGGAGCTCCAACACTGCTGGTTTCTAATCTAATATAATACATTTGGTACTTGTTTTCGATCAAGCAAAGTATTGTGATATCAAAAGTCCTTACGGTATGCATGTAATCTATTTATATATACAACTGGTTCCACTGTAAAACCAAGACAAGAGTGTGTTGTTAATGCACTGATATGAGGTGAACTGCTTACCTGTGACAGAAATAGCACCAGTCATAATATACAATTGGGCCAGCCGGAAGAGGGAACTCCTTTGGTTGATAGGAAGACAGGAGGAAGCATAATTAAAATGGTTTATAATTGTTTTCATGGTTACCAAGGTAACACTGGGAATACCAGTGACACAGAGATGAATACAAACTGTGTGACAGAAAGAAAATGCTCTGCAACTACATAGTCAAATACCCCTGGCCCCGTGCTCAGAGATACTATCATAAGAGGTAAATATGAGCCACCATTGCTAATATTGACTCAACCGGCCCCTCCTCGATCATCAACTGTCATTCTTTTTAAATAGTACTAAACCAAAGACCGTTATGGTAGCAACTAAACCATTGTCCTATGATTCACAGCAAAGTACATTTATTGTAGCATGATACAACCTGTATATTGTTGAAAGGATATAATAACCGGTTTCTGGAGATCAATTGTGGCTGGCTTGAAGAAAGGCTGCTGTCAGCATTTTGTAGGAGTTTCAGATACAATAATAAGGATGAGGTAATACAAAAAGCCAAAGGGCACTTACGGGAAACACTGTGGGTTGGAAGGGGATGCCTGTTGAAAAGAAAAATCAAGTTAAGTGATAGTATTGATTCTTTTTTTAATTTAATTTGGTATCTTTTAAATCATTGCACAGGAGCAATACTCATTCAGGAATTCTTAGAATATTTTATATATCAAAATCTTAGACATCTTTTAAACTGTTAAACACATGGATGTCGTATTTGCTGCTTTGGGGAGTCTGCAATATGAAACCTGCCCTACCACCTATCAACCCAGTGTCTTATGTATGTTCACATTGTGTGTGGAATTCTACGGAAACAAAACAGTATCTGAAATATCCGACTGGCCTTTTACAGTAAGTGAAGTTAGGGTAATGGTTTCTGTCATCCAGGAAAAAGAAACCTTGTTTTGAACACCAAGATTCAGGAAAGTCCCATTGAGCAGTAGGCAGTAGCAACAGTATCTGCCAAAAAAAACCTGCCTTCACACTTGAGGCAGTAACTTCTCATATTCTTATATTTTGTAGGAAGTATTATAAAAGTATATTATAAAAAACAGCCATCAGTTAATAGTGTATTTAGTTTTAACTTGAATATTTTTGTGTTTTGATGAGTCAAAACACGAGTCAAAATGCATCACACGCCCTACAAATGGTCTTTCTTAACTCATGCATACTCACAGTCTACAAATAACACTGTTATTTGTGTTATATTCACTCTTTTGAGGAACATTCTTCATATTCAACACTTTGCATTTAAAACACACATTTAGAGAATATGAAATTAAAAAAAAGAAAGCATAAGCAGAAGTGTCTTCTCGACAGAAACCACATCTGAGGGAATCCCCAGGGGCCACGTGAATACCTAAAGAACGGTTCATTGTGTTTGGTTCAGCAAAAGTGTTACCAAATGGATAATAACATTAATTCAAATCTGAATTAATGTAAATAATGTTGTAAATGTTTGGTTTAAGTCTCCCCTAATTTCTATGACTGTGTCTGTCTTTTACAACAGCAACCAAAGTATAGTAATCATCACATGTAATGTAATAAAGCTGCATTAAGGACAACTTTAAAAGAGCTAATGCAGATTGTCTTTGTTTACACTGCATTAGAAAAGTCTTAAGTCCTCTCTTTGGCATTGTTTGAGTCCACACTTTCGTTGTACTGGACTGTGCAATAGAATGTACACAAGTTTTAGAAGATTTCAGAAAGCGATGGCAAAACATTGCATAGCATTGATTGAGCGTTATTATTGACTTTGTGCGGTCTACTATCACTTATCTATCATCACCTAACACCTTTAATGTTTTTATTGAGTCTTTAGACAGAGAGTTTCGATAATGGGGAGTTCCCTATGACGTAACGTGATTTACAATCGATGATACATAAATGATTGCATGACTTACACTAATCATATAAGCTACGAAACCACATACCAGATTCACACATTGGATTCATGTTATCTCACATTTAGTTTCATTCATTTTAATGTAGGAGT
Source organism: Notothenia rossii (assembly GCF_949606895.1). Classification (NCBI taxonomy): domain Eukaryota; kingdom Metazoa; phylum Chordata; class Actinopteri; order Perciformes; family Nototheniidae; genus Notothenia; species Notothenia rossii. The sequence goes on along the minus strand of NC_136902.1, from coordinate 81,516,423 downwards.
CGTTTGACACTTCTTGTGGTTCAAGAATGTTCAGGGTGAAACCTATTTAATGTGAGTGAGATACTCGAAACAGACTAAAGAAAATTATCTCTGTTTCACAAATATAGTTATACACACAAGGATATATTCAATCAGCAGTGCCTATTTGCAAATAGCAGTCCTACAGTGATATAGATCAAGCTCACAGAGGCGGTATGTTGGGAGTTAGTTTACTTAAGGATAAAACTAGTCTCACACACACACACACACACACACACACACACACACACACACACACACACACACACACACACACACACACACACACACACACACACACACACACACACACACACACACACACACAAACACAGTATTCGGGGGCTGCTGCTCAGTGTCCTTTCAAGTATTTTTTTGATACAGAGAGACTTCCTTTCTGACATTATAGTAACAGACAATGAACAAACTTATCCGTAACAATAACATGACATGTTATCATAAAAGACAAGGAAAAGGAAAATAAAAGCTAAGCTCTTACCATTGTGCTGTGTCTGCTGTTAGTCAGTAAGAGAGTGAGAAGAACATGCTGTAAACTTCCTCTTCATTCAGAAAGAAACAAAAGGGGCAGGGCAAAACAGTCACGTGACAAGCAATGACACACAATCTGATGTCAACCTGAGCAGGTTTTATTTGCATGTTTTAAAAAAAGCTTGTTATATCTTTGATTACAGCAGATATTTATTATAGCATGTATATTATAGCACTTATTATAGCATGAGAAAACAGGTGTTAAAATAGTAACAATAACAATGGCTTTGTTCTATGTCAGTGTCCCAGTAAGTCACTTTGAGATTCAAATTTTAACATATGACTTACTGTTGGGAAGCCAAAAGAGGGCTTCCACAGAATCATGTCAGGACATTTAGGCTTTGGCACATTGTGTGTGTGATCACTACGTGTCTGTTATGTCACAGCGGAACAATCTTCATGAACTTCCCTGTCTGCTAACTAGCTCATTCTCACTCTCATCAGACCTTGTGGTATGAATCACAGTCAAATGTTACAGTAATATGCAGTGTTGCATTAATATTCTGATGCTATGATTGTTTTATTTCTTTTTTGAACCAAGGCATCACATAACTAAGTCACAAGGAATGCAGAGGGAGGGGGAGTAGGATACTACAGATCATAGTAAGATAATTCATTTAATCAGTCAACTGATTAGATTTGCCATCACTTACTGTACGGAGGCTCAGTCATTGGTACACGTTTATTTATAAAGCCATGTTGGGTAAACTCCCGTATTACATCTGTTCACTGATAACACAGAGAGTTGCAAGCAGCTATTGTCTGAGATCGCATGATGTAGTATTGTTGGATGTGCCAAGAGCAAGGACTGTCTTAAGATAGCTTTTATTTGCGCAGCGCCACTTGCTTGGAACAGTCTACAGCTAAAATTGAAACTGAGCAATTTTATTCCTCTGAATGTTTTTAAAGCAAGTCTAAGTGAAATGCTCTTTGAAACTATGGGTATTTGTAAATGTTGATAAGTATGCAAATGTAGCTTGTAAATATGTTGCATGATATCCTCTATTGTTTTATGTCGTTTTATGTTTCATGTGGAACCTAATTGCTGCAGGTCTCCATTGAAAAAGAGATCTATGATCTCAAGGGACAATCTGGATAAATAAAGGTTTGAAATGAAATGAAAACTATTATTTCATAATCTTAATGAGACATGGGAGAAGTGGAAACTCTCCTATTCAAGAAAAACCTTTACAATTTAGATTTGTATTTCCTTAAATAAATAATATACAAATGTTTTATTGTGCAAGAAAAGAGGCACGTGTTACTAAACAGGCCAACTGTTTCCCTTTTGGGTAAAAAAATGGCCACTTGGGACACAAGAATACATTTGAATATTGCTATAGAGCAGTGACATGCATCATTTGCGGTAACATTTGAGATGCATTATGTTCAACTGTGTGTCTCTAATCCTCCATCTTCCACATTGCAGTCATGGATCAAAAGAAGGTGCTTAAATGCCGGTGATGTCACACAATAACTCAGACACCACTAATGATATTTTCAAAAAGCACTTTTGGATACAGGTGGTGTAAAACATTTTCAAAAGGTCAAATATGCTCTCACAGCTGCTTTGTTTCTGACACTGTTGCAGATGACTGGTGTACCACACACATTGTGGTGTGTGGTACACAGAAAAAAAAGTTTGTGTTTCAGACTTTTTTTCGGAGTACATTTAGAAGATCTTTTCACTTCTGTTTTTTAATAACTTTATTATAGCACTTATAATATAATATAATATTCAAACATTTACTGTTATTGTCAATTCTTATTATCCACTTCATTCCTGCTAATTGCCTCTCAAAAAGGTTAATAATTGACAAGGTACCAAGCTAACTTAATGAAGTGTTAACTTCACTTTGACATTTGAAGAGTAAAAATACATGGTTTTTACCAGTTTTGACTCAGTGTCTCTGCTCTTTATCTGTTCTTCTTTGAATAGCCTCTAACTAACTAAGACATTAAATAGGGAATGCCTGGTGATTTCCGTGTGTATCCCTGAAAAGTTTGATATGCACCCAGAACGTAGAGCCACACAATGACTCATCCCTATTATATTCATAGCCCATCCCAACGCATATCGGTAAACCACTTTATATCTGGTTTCCTTTTGAATCATCTGACTTTAAATGAATAATTAAGTAGTTGCCTAAATTTACACAAGTGAAATAGCTAAATAGTCATTTTAATAGAATGTAAATGACTGTAAGACATCATTTCTTATTGTCAAAGGCAACATTTTCATTCCATCAGGTTAAGAATTGCATTCCATATCAAAAATACACTTACACTATAGAGGTGGCATGCATGTTTGTGAAGGCGAATTCCTGTTTCTGGTATAATGTGATAAATTAGAGCTTTATGTATTGGATAAGAGGGTATAACAGGAATTGTACATCCAGGTAAAATGTAAGACTGCAAAGAAATATATCAATCAACAGTTTGCATATTTATTACAAAACTGATGAGAAGACATTATAGATATTCAAGCGGTATGTGGAAGTGAAGTTCCTCCCCCATACTGCCCACAGAACACATTTACTGTATACCACATTTCTTACAGTAATTTGTTGTTATGTGGGCTGTAGGAGGAAGTACGGTGGCTGGGAAGTGCAATGGACAATTACAAAGTGTGAAACACTTTAACAAAGCTTGAGACAAATTTACATTTTATAAAACAAAATTACATTAGCAAAAACACTTTTACCAAGGATAAAACAATTTAACATTAACAAAAACAAATTAACAAAATGCAAAACACTTTAACATTTCCCGAAACACTTTAACATTTCCCGAAACACATTAACATTTCCCGAAACACATTTACAAACCAGAATTAAACCGGAAGTGACGTGACGTGACGTGACGTAACCATAGGACGTGACGTGATTGGCTCAAATTTAAATTTGTTTTGGCGGAAAGACCTAAGGTACGAGTGTGTTTCATATACAGTCTATGGTGTGTTTACGTTCGGTAAACATGTTTTGTCCGTTTTGTGGAAACAACCTGGAACAAGTGACACGGTTTTGCCTTTCGTGTGGAGGATCTCTGGAGTGTTTAAAGGACACGGGTCAGACAGAAGGACCAGATATCTTGCATCATTGCGTGCAATATTTTAATGAAGGTCACTCGTATGCTGTAATCGTGGACATTTTGTCTACCTTTCACGGTGTAAAAATCAGTTTGCGGACTCTTAAAAGCAAACTGAATCAAGCCGGGTTTTACCGCAGAAAGGGTTATTCCTCTCAAATCGCTGTAATTAACGCCATCAGGTTGGAACTTCGTGGACCTGGACAATTGTTTGGATACCGAACAATGTGGCAGGCACTAAAACAAAAGTACAGTCTTCGAGTGAAGAGAGATGATGTTATGAATTTGCTCCGGGAGCTTAACCCTCGAGGCTGCGAGAGGAGATCTCGCAGAAGGTTTATAAGGAGAACCTACCACTCAATGGGACCGAACTATATGTGGCATGCTGACGGTTATGACAAACTTAAGCCATTCGGTGTGGCCCTTTCAGGATGCATAGATGGATTTTCACGTAAAGTACTATGGCTTGAATGTGGTCCAACAAACAATAACCCAAGAGTTATCGCTCAATATTTCCTCAAATGTGTGCGAACCCTCGGTGTCATCCCCATGAGGCTGCGGACTGATTGTGGCACGGAGAACGGAATTATGGCTGCAATTCAGTGTACCCTACGTCACCATCACCATGACTACTACTCTGGAGCGTCCAGCCACATGTATGGCACATCCATGACTAATCAGCGCATTGAGTCCTGGTGGTCCATATTAAGAAAGGGAAGGTAAGTGTTTATCATTATTTTCTATTACTTGCCAACCCTGTCAGACAAACAACATTTGCTTAGCTAAAGTGTATCAGTTTTTATTATAATAGATATAATATATAGCCTGTAGTCTATGACCCAGACTATACAAGGCCTTTCTTTAGAACTTCTTTTTGGCAGAAATAAAGTTAGAAACTGTGAACATCTAAGCGTGGGTTTTGGATTGAACAGCGGCCCCTGAGGGGACGTAGGCCCTATAGGTTGTGAAGCAAATAAATTATGAAATAGACACTCAATGATTTGTTGTTGATTTTACTGGTAACCTTTTAATGTAATTTGTAGAATTGTTGTATATTTCTTAATAATTCACTTGAAAATATATCAATTTCTATAGGTCTCAGTTCTGGATGGAGCTATTTGCAGACCTCCGAGATGCTGGATACTTCAACGGGAGTCACGAGCATCAGTGCCTTCTGAGATTCTGCTTCGTTGATGTTATTCAGAAGGACTTGGATGAGTGTGTGAGACTGTGGAACAGTCACAGGATTCGCCCTTCCAGAACAGCATCATGTCCAGGAGGAGTGCCCAATGAACTGTACTACTTGCCACACAGGTAATACATTGGTGATGGATTGATACTTCTTTGTGTTTTTATCTTAAATGTAAATAAATACTATATCTTCTATTTAACATAGATTTGGCTCCAGGGACTGTGGATTTGAGATTGAACAGGCAGAATTGGATGCTGTTCCTGAGACAAGCCTGTCAATAGCTCCATGTGGGGACCAAAACATGCAAGAGTACTTGGACTTTGCTATGGAGCGCAATGACCTACAGAAGCCAGAGAACTGGGAGACTGCATCAGAACTGTACATGAAGCTGAAAGAATATGCTCAGTTATAAAGTAATCGAAAAGGTATTCAGAAGTACAGTAGCACTGTTTCACCACTCCAAATCAGATTTCAGGGCTCAACAATGCTTGGTTTCATGGTTTGTCAGACTGCATTTACTCTTTCCCCTGTGACGTATCCAAATGATTATGGTACCTGTTCATCCGAAGACTGGTCCTATTTAGAAAAAAGATATTCCCATACATTTTTAAATAAAAACAGCATTTTGAAATGAACATTGTTTCCAGCCAATCACCATATTTGTTTCAATGTCATTTATACAGCACCAAATCACAGCATAAATATCTTAATCATTATAAAATATAACCGGAATAACAACAAACAACGCTCCAATTAGCAAGCACAAACAAGGTTATGTTGTGTGTGTAATTGTGTGCAGAAAGAACATTTCTGTATAAGTCTTATTTCAACCATGTGGACTCACTGGAAACCTGAGAATGAATGACTGATTTACAACAAAGAAGCTATGGGTGGCAATGTGAAATATGTATAGCAAAGTTCAGAGTATTTATAAAAATTGTATAGGTATAGAACAATACTTTGATTTTGTCCCAAACTAAATGGACAACATGAGCTGTAAGAAGAAAAAAAAACACGTTCACATCCAACAACAACTATGAACAACCTTTATAGAGTGTTTACTCTATGAAAAACCTTCATAGAGTCTGTACTCTATGGGTCATCCAGTCACATGACTTAAAAACAGCCAAATCCTGGAGAATTTTGCATTCCAAAGTCCATTTGGGACTTAAACACATTGTATGCGTCAAGGAGAGGTAGTTTTAATGTGTTGGAACATGTGTTTGCCATTGGGAATGGAGAATCATCAAGGAACTCTATTCCTGGCGATGGTTCAAATCCAGATGGGGGAAGTGAAGTCAGCCCAGTCGCAAACATCAAAACATCTTCCAAAGACACAGCAGTCTGGCTTTCTGCAAAGAAAACATGTTCAGATACATTTTGGCAATGTGTTTCCTGAAATAGTTATAAAAACAGCGATTTACAAACCTTCACAATCGAGGAGATAGTCTGCCCAGTAGCCCAAAGTTTGACTTTCCCTAAGCCTCCTGTTACTCCCTGGTGGACTGAGGTCAGGCTTGAAGAGTCGCTCAAGTTCCAGAGCAGTAAGTCGCTTTTCAGAGTGGCACAGGACCGGGGCCAGCAGAGTAGGGTGCTGCTGTAGTGCGTTTAAAAACTGAAGGGCTGAAAGACCCTCCTTGAATCTGAAGAGTGAACAAAAAAAATATTTCATCACAAAGTCACATTTAAATAACCTAATACCTAAAACAAGGGGGGGGTGGCATGAGCACTTAAAGATTGGCACAAGACAGGCAGGGAAAGGAGAGACGGACGTCCCATATCAGTTATACTACACAGGCACACATTTTGACACTGACTAATTGCTAACAGATAAACATAGAATAAACCAAAGAGGGGGACCATGAGGAATTTTAAACAAAAAATTCTTACATACATTAAAAAAAAATCATGAATACAAATATGATCTTACCTCTCAATTACAGAGGAGTTTCGGCCAATAATGTACCACTGGAGGTAGTCTGACACAATATCATTCTTTCCTTCAACAGAAGCCACATGTCTCAGACAACCTGCTGTCTGTAACATTGTGCTGTGTCTCATGGTCATTTCTCGCAAGGCATCCACTGAGGCAGCATTCTCAATCTGAAGATTATAAAATGGATATAAACAATCCAGTCAATAACTGCATGTACTGTATATTCTTGCCATTTTTTTTCCATTGCAAGATTTATATATTACTATTACTACTATCCTTGTACAATATATACCTGGCTGCTAAATCCTCTATTACAGGATGTGTTTTTTGTAAATTGTGTTTGTGTATCTTTACTAGTTTTTTATCATTCTTCTTAGGTAACATTAAGTTGTCTTTGGCTCTATTCTGCTCCAACAATGTAAATGTCCCCTCTGTGGGACTAATAAGGGTATTCTGATTCTGATCACAAAACAAAAAATGAAGCCAATTCGGTGTATGTGATAAAGGTAAAGTAAAGATGTCTCAAAACACTGCAGGAACTACATAATAATCTACCCTACCACACTGTTGCTGTATGCAATTCTCACCTCTTGTAAAGCTTTCCCTACTTCTTCATCAGTTATTAAATCAACTGTTGCTTTGAATGAAGGCTGGCCTGCAAGATAATGTACAAGATCTTCTGACAGAAAATGTGGCCCTGGACCTCCATGCACAACTGACACTGCAATCATCTTTCCTGCCAAGTAGTATTCATCCTCCCTAACAGCTGTGAATAAAGGTATTCATATTGCAAAATTAAAACTTTATTTAGTATATACTTTAATGTACTGTAATGAAACTCAACGTTTTGGAAAAAATTGTTCAAGCAACAAATCATATGTCATGTGATATATATGGTTAATGATCATTAACAATTGTATTAGTACACTTCTAACCGTATGCATACCATTTGCATTGTAGACCAAGAAGCGGCGTCCGTCTGGCCCATCAAAAATGGGCCGGTCTTTCAGATTCTTCATCAGTAGAGATAACAACTCTCTCCTGGGACCACCTGAGTCAATTCCTTCTTCGAAAACACCAACATCATCAGTGAATTTTACCAGCATGTCACAGTTTTCTGAATACGATGTACGCTTGAAACCTCTGACTGCTCCATCCCAAACATTAGCCCTTGAAATGTTGAACCGGCTGACTCTTCCATGATCAATAGGCTGTGAGAGGTTAGCAATAATGGCAGGTAATGTAATGTTCATCTCCTCCCTGTAAAGGAAAAAAAGTGACCTTATTAGTGGATATTCCAGAGAGTGCACAAACAGTTTAAAAAAAAAAATGTTGTACCAGAAATATTGTACAGAGAAAAAAAATGTAATGTCACTGTAATAGCTGTCCGTTTACATTTCAGTGTCCAATAAACTCGTCATGTTGACTGCAACCAGCTCTTCGTCCTCTTCTTCAACACATGGTGCATACAGGTCTGTGTATGTACTGTTAGGAAGTGATCATTCCCATGTTAAAACATCTTACAAACAAAAATGTCTTTCTCGTGTAAGTGAGTTACTAACATTTGTACTTACCTGTAGCAAGTAGTCTTGTCTGTATTTGTTTTGGGTGGACCCATATCCTCAGTATCAGATATTACTATCTGAAATACAAATACAAATTTCTGTAACAAAACAACACTGAACATTAGAAACATCAGGCTTCCACAATCTGCCTCAATACCTGTCCAGGCTGAGTTGTGGATGAATGTCCAAGTGCCTTCCTGAAACATGATAAAATTGATAAAATTATTAACTTCATGATACAGGGTATAGTTGAGTTTTAAGTAACATTTAGAGGTAGGAGGAACCATAAGATTTATAAATAACAGATTATTTTTGTTTGAAATTAGATTAAACATGACATGTATGGTATTTTTGTATCCATGTTCACCAGAGAAAATGCTGTGGCCTATTCTTATCATCCACTTAAAGATAAATTACTTATTTTGTAAAAATAAGTACAAACTTACCCTTCATTTTCCGGTTTGTGTTTTGGAGTACTTTTGTTTCGTGGTTCAAATTCAAATACCTGAGAGTAAAAGTGTACAATTATCAACAGCTTCCATTATTGTTCCCTTACCACATATGTCTATCAACAGTGAAACGTTGTGAGTGTTTCTGATAGTAATTGTAACTGCCAAGTTGGTTCTTCTAAAATATTTACCAGAATATAGATTTCCTGCTTAAAATCAAATGTATATGAAAAATAAATAAATGAACATTAAAATAAAATCATTTACGCACCACAGTGTCAGCCTGATTGAATTCAGCTGTGCTCCTAGATGTGATGACAATATCCGAATCAGAGTCTGAGGTATCATCCCCTGTAGTAAAAGCAAAACGTTCAACACATTATTATGTATGCTGCAGTAGAGGATGTTAACATGTAAACAATTAAAATATTGAATAATAACATCCACAAACCTCCTCTAAAATGTTTCTCAAGGCAAATGAAAAGGGTGATCCTGGCATATGCCTTTCCTAAATCCTTTTTATATTCTGCCAATGTGAATGGCTTTTCTGAACCAGGCACATTGACAACCTCTGAGCAGTCTGGATACAAAAGGACGTACGGTCCTTCATCCATGTCCTTGTTAAAGGCTTTCATTTTCTGGACAGCTCGTTCCAGTATAGCAGGTGCTGCTACCTCCGGGTCTGTAAACAACGGGAGTGTTTTCCCTCTCCGAGGCTTTAAATCAACTCCTTGTGGCGACATCATTCCTATGTTTATCTAGTAAAATAGCAGAGATATAAGTAATGACACACACAGAGACACTGAGATTTCTATGAAACGGTTAATGCAGCTTACCTGGACTCGTCTCTTTTCTTGTTTAAGTCTTCCTTTCCCACAGTTAAAAGACTGTTTCTCTTTTGACTTTGAGTTTCTGTACTCCATGAAAAGTTTATAGGATCCGCCTGGTTGTTCTGCTATGAATAGTTCCAATAAAAATATAATAATTAGCAGCTCCAACAATCAGCAAAAGCAAGTGTGCATTAAAGTTTACGGAAAACCTAAAAATAAAAACTAGCATATTAGCTCAATGCGTTGCTATTCCGTTAAAACATGGATTGGTATTTGACTGATATGAAACTGTGATTGAACTTTTATTTACTGCATGTCTTACATTAGCATCACAAAGCTAGCGCAATACTACACTTACTTTGTTTCGCATTTTCCGGCTGTTTCGATGTCCCCTGTGCGCTTGGTACACCCGTCTGGTCCGTGTCCTTTAAACACTCCAGAGATCCTCCACACGAAAGGCAAAACCGTGTCACTTGTTCCAGGTTGTTTCCACAAAACGGACAAAACATGTTTACCGAACGTAAACACACCATAGACTGTATATGAAACACACTCGCACCTTCGGTCTTTCCGCCAAAACAAATTTAAATTTGAGCCAATCACGTCACGTCCTATGGTCACGTCACGTCACGTCAAGTCACTTCCGGTTTGATTCTGGTTTGTAAATGTGTTTCGGGAAATGTTAATGTGTTTCGGGAAATGTTAAAGTGTTTCGGGAAATGCTAAAGTGTTTTGCATTTTCTTAATTTGTTTTTGTTAATGTTAAATTGTTTTATCCTTGGTAAAAGTGTTTTTTCTAATGTAATTTTGTTTTATAAAATGTAAATTTGTCTCAAGCTTTGTTAAAGTGTTTCACACTTTGTAATTGTCCATTGCACTTCCCAGCCACCGTAAGGAAGGGCTGATAACACTTTGGTTTACAGAAATCACTTCTCACTATTCTAGGGGATTTTGAAACTCAAAGACTACCTCATAATCTAATAGTTATCTGTAACAACTTCCTGTACAAATGCATTGCATGGTGCTACAAAGAGTGCAGTTGGTACTGCTATCTGCTTGTTTCTGAAAAGCAATCTTTATTTGTTTGTGCTCCCGAAATAAATTGTAGTGAATGTTTGTCAGTCGGAGAATATTATTTACATGTGATAAATTAAATTGGATTGAACAACAATGAGAGGTTTAGAGGCTGTTTTGAGAAATGCACAAGATTGAGTATGGTTATCAGTGTCATTGGTTAGTCTATGGTCAAAAAGATAAAAAAGATGTGTGTGGGGGTGTGTGTGTGTGTGCGTGACAAAAGAGTTTCCCTTCCATCTATATGCGGTCATTGAAAGAACTTAAACTCTGTTAAATATCAAGGGAATCCCTGTCCTTCTGTTTCGTCTTTTGTGTGTGTTGGTGTTAAGCTAGGTCATTCTTCATTATCAGGCATTGAAGTCCTGTATAAAGATTGGCCTTATTTCAAATTCTAGTATAAAAACAATTCTTACAAGGGGCTCTTCCTGAATAACATTGTGTTAAAAAAAAAAATCCAGACATACCATAAATACTATAAACACAAAGATATGGGATAGTAGGTTAACCTGACCAAGGTTTGGAAGGAGACATTCAAATATATTATGATGAATGTTTTGTGATGACATCCTTTTACGACTTTTTCAAGTACACATGTCATCTATCAGGATCACATGTCTAAGAAAAAGGCATAAGTAATACAAGCAATGACTCGCTGTACACCGTTGTTGGGAAAATACTAACAACGGTCTTGCCTCATTGAGACACTTAATATTGAGTCATTGTAAATGTTATTAGTATCGCAAGTGATTTGTCTTAAGCAAGTAAAGTGCAAATGCTTACACAAAGGCCCATTGTAGTTTTATAACGAGTAGTACAACATAATAAACAAATATGTGTCTCTCTTTTTGGAGTACATCTAAATAGGAATTATTAGGTCATGCTGAATGCATTTAAGCTGTAATATATGTTAATAAATATTTCAACAGTGGTGGAATTAACCAAACCACATTTAGTCAGGAATGTACTTAATGTGGGGTACATGCAGGTTACTTTCCATGATACTTTCCTTATGGATTTTAAACTTTCTAACTAATAGACGCCTCTCGGACTCTGTCACCACAGGCTCGCCTCAAGGATGCGTTCTTTCGCCCCTACTTTTTATAATGTACACTGATAAATGCAGGAGCATGCAAGACAATAGCTACCTGGTTAAATTCTCTGATGATACCACCCTCTTGTCCCTCCTTTGCGGCTCAGAATTTGGCCACGAGGGAGGCTGTAGCTCAGTGGATTAGTGCGCTGATCTTCGAATCAGAGGATAGCAAGTTTGAGTCCCACTGCAGTCAGCATGTTGTTGTGTCCCTGGGCAAGACACTTCACCCCAAATTGCTCCTGTGCGGATTGCCTACAGTATTGAGTATGTAAGTCGCTTTGGATAAAAACGTCTAACAAGTAACATGTAATGTAATGAGTGTGCTCTTACTGATTTTATTTCCTGGTGTGATGACAGTTTTCTGGATTTAAAATGTCTCTAAAACCCAGGAATTGATAATTGATTTTGGACGTCGCAAGGATGTTCCTAAGGAGTGCATCATAAACAATGACAAGGTAGAAATTGTCACATCATACAAATACTTGGGCACCATTTTCGATGACAACCTCAAATTTGATGTGAATAATGAGTGTATTGTGAAGCGGGGTCTACAGAGAATGCATCTTCTTCGCAAACTGAACTCTATCTCTGTCAGGCCTTTCATTCTTTGTCGTTTTTACCAAGCATTCCTTTTATCTGCTGGTTCCATAGCCTTACACTGAAAGACAGGAACAGCCTGAACAGCATTGTTAAAAACTGCTCTCAGGATCATCGACGTGAAACAGAGAGACTTAAACTCCTTCTGTAACCAACAGATTCTGCGGAAAGCAGAGAGCATTCTGGCCTCTCCAGGTCATGTTCTTGCAGATGAATTCCGTCTGTTGCCATGAGGGCGTAGATATGCTCTACCTGCTCTAAAGACTAATCGTTTTGCAAAATAATTCATCCCTTCTGCACTCAAACTTTTAAATTCTTGAAAGACTTTTATCTTGATTATTTATTTATTTATTATTGTGATGCTATGAACTATTTATCGTTTAAATTGGAATGATCCACATCTGTGCTCCCGGGTGTATCTGTGTGTTTTCTTCGTATGTTCCTGCCTGTGTACATGACATAAGCTGCTGCTCATAACCAATTGCCCCTTGCAAGATTAATAAAGTTGTTGATTGATTGATTATAATGCTATTTAATACTTAATCCAACAAATTAAAGAGGGTAATATTGTACTAAACCTACTATACAAAATGATATGTTATTAACACAAAATGCAAATCAACTAAAGCACGACTATGTATTATGGAAGATTAATTTACCCAGCAATATATAAAGTAATTTAAGTTACGGCTACATAATGCAACCTTAAATACATGTACATAATGAATCAAAACATATAATACACTTAAAATATGATTAGAAGATGTGCCATCGTGGAAACATATGCTGCCTGGCTCTGTACTCTTCACCTAAGTAAATGGCGTAAGTAAATTGCGTAGATTTCTATTTCTGCTTTGTCACGTGGTACAGTGGATCGTAGTTGCTACCTGGCAACCACGCAAGCATACACTTGAAGAAACAGACAGGCATGAGTAACAGCTTCCCTCCATGAACTGTGTTACAAACAGCTTTAAAGGTAGTATGCTTGTTGGCAAAACGTTATGAAACCAATGCTTCTGTTGGTTTACTAGCGTGCTGGAGTCAAGCCAGCTAGCTAAAATGCTTAACTTTAATTCAAAGAGATGGTGACGTTAGCTAGCTAGCTTGTGGATTTGTTGACCTCCTGTAGCCATTGTTTTGTAATAATTATGCGCCTTAACTTTGTAAACATTATTTTAGTCTGTGCCATGTGAAGCAAATAATCTGCTTTGACAAAGGACACATACTAACTTTGTATTAGCACTAGCACCTTCGATAGTACCGTTATAATGTAAGTTAGCTAATAGTTTAGCAGCAATACTCTAGTAACGTTAGCACTGCCCTCCCTTCAAAGACTTAGCTGAAATGTTAACGTACTCAATTATCTTAAGAGGAAAGTATCCGGGGTAACGTTTTAGTTGTTTAGAGAATTCATAGAAACTTGCACGGGCATGTGGTTTGAGAAAGGGTTGAAACTCCTCTATTTGCTTGTTTCTGGGTCGACAGAACAACATTACGAACTAACCCTTGGTTAAAGCGTAACAAACGCTGGTATTAACTTTAGTCAAAGTCTGATAGGGCCCAATTGTATTACATGATGCGGCAGTAATTGGTCTGATTCTGGGTGTATTGGACATGTTAGATGGGTTTTTATGTAATAGATAAATCCATTTAATGTGTTTGGCTTATTATTCAAGTCTATTTTACATGAGTGGCAAAGTACTGAGTCCTTCTTTCCCACATAATACAATGATATGTCTGAATTTACATCTAACTGTGTTCTATGATATATTTCAACCCTAAAGGAAGCTTTGAAAAAAGCCAAATCTGAGCCCAAATGATCTGTATAAATAACATTAAAACTTAAACTCACAATTTATAGTGCTTGTATTAGACAATAGTGACCATTAAGCCATATTCATTTTATATTAAGCCATATCCCATTAAGCCTTATCCCTCCCACCGTGCAGTCTTTACAGTGTTATTTTCTGTATATTACAGGTTTCTCAGCATCAGTACATCACTGTAGCTGAAAGATGCCCCACGGTTCAGATGATGCTCGCAAAAGGTTTATCTTGACCACAACAGGAAACTTCTATGGGATAAAACCTTCACCGTCCCTGACTGACAGCCCAGAGCTCAATAACTTTCTGGACGATGGAAATGAGTTTGTCCTGTCCATCAGCAGACATGACGGGGACCTTCACTTGTCAAAAAAGGTAACACAAACATATAACATCATTACAGTGTTTCAGTTTCTAGTGTGGATCAAGATATCCTTGTAAAAGAATTTGCCTCTGGGCTTATAAGACCAACAATCTAACCTTTCAACTAATGCGTAATGTTTTAAAAAGACTAACATGTACAGCCTAAACCCTAGTAGGGCTGTTTATATAAGCACATTTAAAGTGGTTTTCCATAATAGTTTACTTTGTAAAATAAACCGCCTCATCCTATGTATGGACAACACAAATGTACTTGACAGCAAAGCAGTGTCTTACCCCGCCTCTTTTAACATATTTGATCGCTCTTTGTCAGATTGAAGCATCGGGGGGAAACAGAGAGAAGGTGTTGGTGTTCTTCAAGCTGTATCCCACAGTCATCACAGAAGACAACCTTCACCATAGCGTCCTTGTGTCGTCCATGCTGGAGTCTCCCATCAACACCCTCTACCAGGCTGTGAGACAAGTCTTTGCACCTGTACTGCTGAAGGTGAGCCTGTATCCACAATAGTATGAGGAGGTACCATTCCCCAAGCTACTATTTGGAACATATTTCAATTTGAATAATTCAAAACAGTTCATACATTTTAGTTAGAAATAAACACTTGCATTCATCTATTACAAATGAAAGGAAAAACACATCTAAATTAATTTAAAACAAGTACTGGAAATACATATAACAAGACCATTGGGACATGTAAATAGATACCTTTAAAATGTTATACCCTTAAGTTTTGATTAATGTTTTTTTGTGGCCAAATAAAGCACCGGTAGAGAACAAGACAATTCAGTCTAAAACTTAGTAAATGTATTCTTTGCTTTACCACTCTGTAGGATGAGCGCTGGCGTTCAGCATTTGACCCTAAGCTGGCAGCTCTGCTGAGTGAGCTGGAGCTGGGCCTGGGCTCAGTGGTCCGCCAGTCAGGAGACCATCCCTCTGCTAAGAAGGGACGCTCAGAGGAAGATGTCCTCGGTATGCATAAACACTTTTTTGCTAAATGAAATACACAGGTCAGGGCCTTAGTGCCTATGATCAAGTAAGGGCTAAGGTTTTTTGTGAGTATAGAAGTGGTGTAACAATATACAAATGATTGGATTAAACATTTAGCTAATAAGTGTAAAAAAGTGTAATCTCAGTACACCTATCACAAATACTAAATAAATGTAAGGCTAAACAATATCGGTTCACTTCATAAAAGAAGTTGTCTTAACCTCTTTACTTAATTTAACATGGGTCAATTATTATTTTGAAACATTGTACTTTTCTCTGGCGATGCAGGCATCCTGACTCCCAGTGATGAGTTCCAGTACTGGGAGGACCTGGCTGAGTCTGCAGAGAAGAACAGTTCGAGAGAGAGGGCTTTATATATCACTGAGCAGTTTAAACCCATACAAAAGGTATACATGCAAACCTTTATGTATCAATATTGATATTGATATTTGTATGTACGTTTACAAATGTTGGTAGTCTCTCAGAAAGAAGTGATGCTGCTATCTTCTAGTTCACGCTGTTGTTAAGCGCACTAAAACTCTATTTTGTTTTTCATTCATACATTTGATAAAATATCCTTTTTTTATGACTTAAATACTTTATTTATTTAGTTAATACTTTTTTTAAAGGTGCACTGCAGACAGATTGCACATCAAGTTAAGCAATAAAAACAATGCAAACATTAAAAAAAGATGTTCCCTGTTCAAATGGATTTAGCACGTTTTGTCTCATTGTCTTCATTTTAATTGCTGTATTTCATTGGATGCCACAAACAACAGGAACATGCAATGATTCCACACATAAAATGCTAAAATACCTTTTTTCAACTTGGTACATATTTTCTTTTACGTTTGAAACCTTTATCTTAGCATGTTCTTTATTTTTCATGTAGTTTTAAGAAGTGTTTAATAATTGTTCTACAACTGATATTCAAATGGCAGGGAACTATCTTTGAACTAACTTATGTGTCTCTCTGTGATTCCACCAGGAGTACGGGGGTCTTGATGGCCTTTCCATGCCTGATGTTGTGGATCTGGTGGAACAGAGTAAAGACAGTCTGGATGATGTTTGGAGGCAAACTGATTTTGACCCTTACCCAGAAACGCGCATGGTGCGACTCATGGATGTTATTGGTGGGACTCGCACACAAACAAAAAACAAAAATAGGAAATGAAAACACATTTACGTCGGTTACAAGATCAGTTAGCTTCTGAGGTTAAACAAGAAACGCAATCTCTTGAGAACTGAAACTCACTTCCAAGAAACGACTCTATATACAGACCATGGCTTCTCAATAGTTCAATGTTGACCTTTTTGAGATTTAAGGGAGTAATTTATAATGTTGACTCAGTACTTCTGACATCCTACATAAGAAATATTACATTCCCGTGAAATGTAGAAAGCGGTTTCGCAATCTAAGATGATCTGTTTGAGCATGTCTACTTTTCCGTGCATGTAGCAACCTTGTCATATTTTATTGTTGCTATTTCTTTGTTTACTAGGTGGAGCCCTGGGAAGATATGTGCAGAAGAAGCTGAGTAGTCTAAAAATATTTGAGGAGCCTTTTGTATCCATGAGAGAGAACCTGAGGACGGGCGTTTCCATCTGTGAACAGTGGGTGGTAGCCTGTGAGCATCTGACTGGACAGGTATGGAAGAGATCAAAATGAGGATGAAATGTGCGCAAAATTGTTATAAATAATATGGTTTATACGTATAATAATAAATATAAAATGAAATCTAAATGAAGTGTCTGTGGTAAACACTAACCATGTATTAAACGGCCTTTTTTCTCAGGTGTGGAAGAGACATGCTCCACACCCCTGGAAAGGAAACAAGCACTGCCCGCAAACCCTACATTGCCTCGCTAAAAGATTGGATGAGGTAAGTCCTCTCCTGACATTGTGGTTACATTACATTTAGTGCTTGACATATATCTGTCAGAAGCGTCTTGGTTGACCTTTCCTTGTTTTTGCTCTTCTGTAAAAAGAACAGACGTCACATTGAGGTGGAATTTCCACATGTCATTTATTTTAAAACAGAACAAGGAAAAAAAAGTGAACCTGTAACGGATTCAAAAAGCGAATTGCACATTGTGCACCTTATTGATCCTGAAAGTAACGACACTGATATTTATTAACTGTATTCTTTCAAACATGTTTTTGTTATCAGTTTAGCATGCTTAAGAACCTTGTTTGTATTGTGTCTCCCAAACCCATTTACACAGCATCTTAGGAATAGTGCCATAGTCTGATAAGTCAGTCACAACTTGTAAGTCATATTGTTGACTCCTGCAAGCCTGATAACCAAACACGTAAACAAAACAAACATAGATAACTTGAAAACACTCTCCTTGTTTATGTCTTCCAGGTGGTGACTCTGCGTATCGTTCATGAGAAACTGCTGCGTCTGCTACCAGCAGGGAAGCAGCAGGCTCTGACTTCAGATCGAGTGTTTGAGCCTTTCTCTGGACTCAACCCTCTGCATTACAACCCCTACACTGAGGTTACTAGTGTATTTCCATGTGACACTTCTGAATGACCTTGTTTTAACCTTTCATAATGACTGTCATTTTCAGTGCATTCATGCATGCACAGTATGGTACAGGTACAGGTTCTCCATTGCATGGCTGCTTGTTGTCACATAAAGATTAATATCCAAGCTAAGGGGAATCCCCAATGAGGCTCACAATTTCTAGCTGCGACCAACATGTAAGCATCTGGCTGAATGGACGCTGCGCTGTACATATTCCACCCACCTCGTCCTGAATTGACTTTAAACCCATGTAAAAGCACCTGTCTTTAAGCATAGAAAAGCAATGCTGATTATTTGGGATTTTAAAGTAGCAGCTTACACTATTAAGGCAAGAATGGTTACCACTTTACAATAAGACTACCCTTATAAAGGATTCATAAAGGGTTTATAATTAGGTTATGAATTAGGTTGTAAGCACTTTATTAATCATTAAGAATCATTTATAAACCAGTTCTAACATAGTTTTCATACATCAACACAGGCTCACTATTTGGCAAGATGACTAGCCTTCTATTGGCTACCTAGCGAGAATCAACTCAGTGAACAACAGATACCAAGGATGCTGGCTGACGAAGAAGACAAATTAAGCTAGGTGGCCAATATAAGGCTTAGCAGTCCAGATAAATGTGGGCTCACTATTTGGCAAGCAACCGCTCACAGTTGCCCTGTTTATCACATGTCTTATAAAAGCTTATTAATGATTTATAAATTGTTCACAACCTAATTAATAAGTGAATTACAAACTATTCGTAAACCCTTTTATAAGGGTAGTCGTATTGTAAAGTGGTACCAAAGAATGTAATTTAATTTACTTAGATTATTACTTGTAATTGTTCCTTTTTAGCCTCTCTGGATAGCAGCGGTGGCTCAGTTTGAGCGACTGATGGCTCCCTCAGAACAGGAAGTCGCTGGCAGACTGAAAAGCTACATTGCTGATGTCCAGGACAACCCACAGCAGGTAGCGTGACACACCTCTTCGGATGCAAACACATTTTGTGTGGGTGTGTGTTGATCTGGGAGCTTACTGTATGTCCCTGTGTGTGTGTCTGTGTTTTTTGTCTAGCTGTTGCAGGTTTTCCAAAAACACAAGGAGTTGATCAGACGTCCCACCATCAGCAAAGAGCTGCAGTCAGAGAGAGAGACCCTACTGGCCAGACTCCTGGACTACAGCAAGGGTACACAGTTATGATTCAAAGCACGTATGTCTTGTTTTGTCAGAGATAGTGTGGCATACAATGACCAGATGCCCACATAAAAAAAACACTCTAATATGAAATGTTAAATCTATTCTTGATCTACTCAATAATGGTAAATGACTTTAAAGTGTTAACTGAATGTGTGAGAGCAGTATGTAAGCCATTCAGAAGCTGAAAGCATGTAATAAATCCTCCAAGGGTTTTTATAGTCTCATTGGGACCAATAGTATTCATTTAGCCCTCAAATGTAATAATACAATAATTGTAATCACTCAAAATATATAATAATACGAGAAGAGCAAACATAAGTGGATATAAATAAAGGTGAAATGTGTTTGTATTATGCTTCCCAGATCACTGACCCCTCTCTCACTTAATTGATTCTCTTAAGGCCTAAAGACTGACTTTGAGAGTCGTTGCCATGGAGCTCCTGGAGACAAGTCTGGGCCATTCATCGGCAGGAACCTCCCTGAGGTGGTCAACAAAATAGTTTGGGTCCGACAGCTCATACATAAGGTAACTAAGTGTGTGTCTTTTCACATACAACTATCAATCATCAAGTCTGACAATGATTTCCAGGTGTAATAGAATGAGATGTCCTTGCATACTGAGATGAGGAACTTCTGAAAATGACATCATACAACCTAAGCTTTTACTCATGTTATAAAAATCAAATCGGTTTTATGACGATTAATAGAATAGTGTATACTGATCCCTTTGTTCTATTATGTTCCTGTACTTGCATTCTTCCTATAGGTCGAGGACTCTGTCCGCATAGCTGAGGCGCTGCTCTCAGACCTGTCCGGGTTTAAGGGGTTCCTGCATTTCTGTGATGACCTGCTGGAGGTTCTGAGGGCGTATGAACAGGAACAGTTCGAGGACTGGTCGAGAGATATACTGTCAGGGCTGGCCGACCCAAAGTCAGGGATCAGGTTAGAAATTCTGCACACGTTGACTAATAATACGTATTAGAAAAGTTAAGAGCAACACTGAGTTACATCTTAATCGCCATTGGAATCATTCAGGTCAATTTATATCACAGTACCTCGAACTTACTGCTGTTTTTGTCACTTTTCAATGTTAAACATCACCTCATTAGGCACATTGCTAAAGTGCAATTCAGGGTGCTGGTCTGAGAGGATTCAATTACATTTGTCTCTCTTTGTATAGTCTCCAGGCCAGTAACCGTGTAATGGACCTGGACCATGTGGACGGCAGGCTGAAGATCCAGTATTCAGACAGGCTGGTCAGTCTGCTCAGGGAGGTCCGGCAGCTCTCCGCCCTGGGGTTTCCCATCCCTGCCAAGATCCAGCAGGCTGCTAATACTGCAGACAAATTCTACAGACAAGCCATAGTCCTCAAACAGGTGACAGGCCGTTTCCTCATTAATGTATTCATTTCTGTGTCATTGTTTCTTTTTGAAAGCTCATATCGTATCATGTGACTGTTGTAGGTGGCCCATTTCTACAACACCATTGACCAGCAGATGATTCCCTCTCAGAGACCTATGATGCTTGGATTTGCCCTGGCCTTCGAACAGGTCATCAAGGTACAGTGTAGCACTTTCTGACATGAAAGTTAAGTTATAAAAAGGGATATTTAAAGCTGAAGACTCGCCAATGCCTCTTTATGAGCATAACAAGTCTGAACTTTCTCTTCCTCAATCACATATTTTAAACAACCTATACATTTTGTCTGGCGTAAATGTCATACTGCGGACTGGAATTACTGATTTCTTTGTTCTCCTTTTGTAGAATCCTCGTTCTCAGTCAAAGGAATCTGGTGGTAAACTACAAATCACATGGGACAACCCCAAAGAGTTGGAAGTTTATATTGCCAAGTTACAATCTGCCGCGGAGAAACTTTCCACCGAGAACAGGAAGTTACGCAAGTGGCACACTGACTTTATCGACAAGGTTTGCAGCTTGCTGTTGTTGATTAAATACTAGTAGGGATGTAACGATATATCGAATATCGCGGTAAATAAATGTGTCAATACCGTCGTGAGACTGACAAAATCTACCATGATTACATTTTTTTTTTTTTTTTTAAACCTTTATTCAACCAGATGGTCCCATTGAGATCATCGATCTCTTTTTCAAGGGAGACCTGTCCAGCAGCAAGTAGGTTACAACATGAAAATAAAGGCCCAGATACACAAAATCGGCAGTAAATAGGAGTCGGGCCGAACATGAGCGTGGGCACCCCCTATTCGGAGTGGTGTGCGCCGCACCGTCGGGTCTTTTCTGCCGACCTGACGCCTTTTCTTGCCGATTCATTCATGTTGAATCGGCGTCGGGAACACCACCGGAAGTCGGACAAAGGGATAACACTGATTGGCTGTTCAGCTAGCGAATCAGTGCATGAGAAGCGTTAACGGAAGTGGGGGAGGTAAACAAATGATTTAAAATGGAAGATGGAACACACACGGACGGCTAATTCACCTCATCGGTTTATTGAACTCCTGTTCGTTCATGTTTTCAATGGACGAGAGTGAAAATGGAAAGAAAAACGCTATTTGTTGTTTGTTTATATCACGGAGTCTGTTCTTCTTCTCTGTCTTCCGGTTGTTCCGGTTGCTGCCTCTTTTGAATGATGAATACACACTACCGCCGCCTGCTGGTAAGGAGAGTTATTGCCACTCACGCATGCGCAGTTCATACGTGCTCGGCTCGGATTTGCGGTGTGTTCCAGTGCGCGAAGTCGGCAAATACGCAGGAGAGTCCGGCGACGCAACAGTCGGTGTCGGCGTCGGCGTCGGCGACTTCTCAGGTGACTGGCCGGTGTATCTGGGCCTTAAAACAACAGATAACACAAAAGGATATTGTATTTACAGGGCTACATGTACATACCTAGAGACATTGACAAGTACCACAACAGTATATTTATATCTCGCCTCGTCAATAAGCCGCACCTTCTTGGCAAAAACTGTATTGTTTTTGAAGTGGTGGAGAGACAATGCACAGTGGTGCCAAAGCATATCTCTATGCCCAAACATCCCAGCTTCTATCTGGAAATGTTGACATGCTCATATTCCTAAAAGATAACCTTGATGATACTGAGTGAGTGAGTTAGTGAGTTAGAGTTGAGTTACTTGAAAAACTAAAGTGAAACTTGATTTATTCTATTGCAGGGTCTGATTATTATATTGTTGACACTTTAAAATACTACTATCCTACTAAAATGCTGTACAAATCAGATTTATAATTTAATAAATAAAAAAAATTCTAGTAAAAAATAAAAAAAGTTTTCTCTTTATTTTTCAATATCGCGATAAATATCGTACCGTGGACTTTTTATCGCGATATTATCGTACCGTGAGTTTTTGGTATCGTTACATCCCTAAATACTAGCATTAATTGTTACAACCCCATTCCTTTGTAATAATAATGTTGTAATTTGTATCTAAAATCATATTTGGGTACATGTCTCAGGTGGTGACACTGATGAACGTGGACCTACTGAGACAGCAGCATCGGTGGAAGGACGGCCTGCAGGACCTCCGCACGGGCTTTGCCACTCTGGAGGCTCAGGTAGTGATAGCAGTCAAACATATATAATTCTCTTTGCTGCTGGCATTAAAGTAACCTATTTATATTGAATACAGTATTTATTTTCATTATATATTTGTAGAAAAATGTGGTCATCAGGAAGCTTCTTGCATTATTGAACATGCACAACCTGTACAACAAATCTTAATCCTCTCACTTTAATCCAGGGGTGTCAAAGGCAAACTCAAACTCAAGGCCCGGGTGCCAAATCCAGCCCGCCACTTCATTTTATGTGGCCCACAAGAGCTTGCAAAGAATATAATACGTTTATTATAAGGTTACGTGCCGCTTTACATGAGCACGTTGCCCATAAACTACATGTCTCACAATGCATCTCATTTTGTGAGCTGCGCACTGAAGAGACTTGCAATTATTTGCCCTAGAATTATGAAGTTATTACCATATCCGATAATGATCCAATGCAGAGGAAATATTGTAAAATAATACATTGTATTATGGATATTTATCTATATATTTATATAGTCTTAAAGTTAATTACCACCGGCCCTTTGAGTGCAACCATAATTCTAATGTGGCCCGCGATGAAATTGAGTTTGACACCCCTGCTTTAACCAATGCATGCGTGTGTGTTTAGGGCTTCCGGTCCGATGACATGCGGGCCTGGCGTCAGCATTGGAACCATCAGCTGTACAAAGCTCTGGAACACCAGTATCAGACCGGTCTCGAGGCTCTGAACAAGAACCTGCCTGAAATACTCATAGACCTCACTTTCAAGTCAGTATACAATTCCTGTCCCGCCCTTTATTCGTATTCTCTTTTTCCATTTCTCTCTGCTTTCTTAATATTTTAATAGGGCGTTCCTCTTTTTCGGTTCCCTCTCAAACTTTTTTCCCAATTCCCCTCCCTTCTTGTGTGTCCATCTGTTTCTTACTTTCTCTCTCCTATACCAACATTGTTGATTTAAATTTAAACTCCCTTTATTTTTGTTCTACTTCTCGTGAATAGGCAGGGTCGATTGCAATTCCGTCCTCCCTTTGAGGAAGTGCGAGCACGCTATTTCAGGGAGATGAAGCGGTTCATCTCAATACCAAACCAGTTCAAAGGTGTCAGTGCCCAGGGGGAGGAGCTTATCTTCAGCGTCATGATTGATAGAAATGCCACTGGGTTCGTCACCATCTTCAGCAAGGCCGAGGACCTCTTCAGCCGCCTGCAGGCTATACAGCACAAGTTCAAGGTGCACAAACAACACATTCTTTTGACATTAATACTAATTATGGCTGATTTATATTTTTCAACTGAGGCAAAAAACGCACATGTATACTGTTAAGAGAAGAGTACCAAATGTTTTTTTTAATGCTAGGTTAATTATCACTACATAAAATGGAACCGTTTTGATTCATTGCATTCTGTGGCAACCCGGCTGCTCTTGGACACAAACGAGATGTAAGCCTAAACTTCCATGTATTGTACTTTAACTTGTTTTTAACCTTTGTTCATTGAAGCATTGTAATCAGACATGCTGCCCTGTTTTCTTTGAAAGTAAGAGCCTTGAATAAGTCATGCTCTCTATTTATATACTGAAGTTCTGTTTTCTTTAACACTACTCGATCTAACAGTAAGCACAGTATACGATACTTTCCCTTCTGTTTGCAGCCATGCATATCTAAACTGTTGGGGAAATCCCTCAGTCAACACAAATCTATTTTTTCCTCCACTTTTCCCTTGTTCTGTTTCTAATGACTCATCTTTGTCTTCTTGCTGCCCGTAATTTTGTCCCCTTTGAGAAAGAAACATTTAAAATTGGGAAATATGTACTGCACTCAACCACTGTGTGTGTGTGTGTGTGTGTGTGTGTGTGTGTGTGTGTGTGTGTGTGTGTGTGTGTGTGTGTGTGTGTGTGTGTGTGTGTGTGTGTGTGTGTGTGTGTGTGTGTGTGTGTGTGTGTGTGTGTGTGTGTGTGTGTGTGTGTGATTGTGTGTGTGTGTGTGTGTGTGTGTGTGTGTGTGTGTGTGTGTGTGTGTGTTGTAGGAGTGGGTGGTGCTGGGCCAGGTTGATTTAGAGAAGTTAGTGGAGAAGCATCTGAGCTCTGTGCAAGACTGGGAGAGAAATTTCAAGGCCCTGAAAGCCAGAGGGAAAGAGTCGGAACGTCTACTAAGGTATATAACACACATAATAAACACAAGTAAACATGACAAAGTTATAACTGCTCAACAGAAAAACTATGTTAAAACTTGTTTTGAGTAAAAAAAAAAATACATATTCATAACACAGTATCTGGCAAGCATTTAAAGGTGGGTAGGTCATTCACTTCAGATATGCACTTTTTGTTATATTCCATGGAATGCTCTTAACATCCCGATAGCAATGAATATCTTAAATGCTTTGACAAAAAATACATTAAAAAATGTCATCTGTGGAAGCCGTAGTACTGTAAAAAATCCCGTCCAATCATTTTAGACGGCACGGCTAAAATAGCTGGATGGCCTACCTGCCTGTCAGCCTTCCATCTGTGCACAAACTTATCTTGTGCCCTCATCTATGGGCTCAGAACAGTCTCATAATACACACATGCACACAGAAGGATTCACACTTGTATTTCATGATCCACACTTGTGTTTTTCAATGCACACACAGATGTGTTCCGTTTCATACATGTAAATAAAATCCAAATACAGAAAAAAGTTTTAAATGTGTATTTTTGATCCTCACAGATTTGTTTTCCGTTTAAAACCTCTGAACCTGCAAACACAACCCGCTTTCTGTGCGTGGATCGCTGTGCATTCGTGTGTGGGTTTTTTGAGACTCCCCTGATGGTCAGCCGATTCGTACTTGTAATTTTTTCTATCTATAGCCAATCAGATGTCTCCTCAATTCTAAGCCAATCACATGATCGCGCCCCCACGAGGGTAGATTTCTTGCGTTCATGACGTAGCGCTTCATGTACGCATTTTGCGCTGTCCGGAGCTGACAGGTCTAATCTCAGGACACCTCCACTCTCAGTACATTGCCACTTTCCGAACCATTGATAAATGCTTTATGGGCTCAGAACAGTCTCATTATAGAAACTACGCAGCCGAAAAAATCTGCCTCTTCCTTACAG
Source organism: Notothenia rossii (assembly GCF_949606895.1). Lineage (NCBI taxonomy): Eukaryota > Metazoa > Chordata > Actinopteri > Perciformes > Nototheniidae > Notothenia > Notothenia rossii. The sequence goes on along the minus strand of NC_136902.1, from coordinate 81,490,496 downwards.
AGCCCCTCCTCCAACACACATGAACGCGCACACGACCAATGAGTATGTATGTATTATGAGACTGTTCTGAGCCCATAAGTTTCAAATTCTAGCGAACTCGAGCTGGTTTCTACATTCTTACCTACCCTACCTTTAATCAGGACAATCATCATTATTTGGATATCTAAAGATAGTTATGAATGAATGATTCATACAAAACATTTTGTTATCTACACAAGCTGGATGTGGTGAAACTGTTGATAATGCAACAGTATGTGACTTTCAGTTTTCTCTCTGCTCTGATTCTGTTGTGTTGATGTCACAGATATCAATTTAAGCCATTTTTATTGTAGCTAACATTTAAATCTCCTGTCACGAATGAATGTACTTCTTCATTCAACTTCCAATGAATTGACTTTACAAATACAGGGAACTTACACCCTAACAAAAGAGTCACGTGCACTTATCCTCTTCTTCCTCCTCTATCAGTCAGGAGAAGGTCGACTGTATTACAGTTAACTGTGAGCCGGTAAAAGCCGTCATCGATGACCTGATCCAGAGGCTGTTTGACATGCTGCTCTCCTCACTCAGGAAGTCCATACAAGGTACAGTAAAAGCAGACAGCGGGATTGTCCATTTCACTTTCATTTTCTTTACTCACTAGGTTTCGTTTTTGTTGCAGCATAGAAATGCCTTTTTTAGAAAGTCATTAGTGTTATGTATGTCCAACACAAGTCTACTCACTACTTTCCCACTTCACTGTTCAACTTTCCTTCTCTGCTCTTGTTTGTTTCAGTTTTGTTTTTCATTCTAATTGCCCAATGACATTATATGCTTTTTCCTTTTCTGATTTCTGATTTCATTTTCCTTTTGCTCTCAGGGCACACCCAGGCCATAGACAGTTTTGTTTCAGAGTCAATGGAGGTGTTGTCTAATCGACCAGAGAGCATGGAGGAGATTGGTGTGGCCGGTGGCAGATATAACCAGATATTAGCCCGCAAACCAGAAGTAAGACCAACACAATCATAAACTCTGACTAGGAGCTAAATGACAGTACAAAGGCTCCAGTCCAATAGGTTCCCTCTAATCCCTTATTCATTGTGTTAAAATCATATGGAATTAAGACATAAAGTTATTTTTCCTCCATACATTCAAATATTTTGCCTTCATGTCAAATAAAAGAAATATTGTTCGCGACATTAATGCATTTTTTTTAAACTTTTCAATCTTGCTGTTTTTATGATACTGAAGTCAATAACATGACAGGCAGGAATTCTAGTGTATGGGCCTTTTTCTTAATACATTTCTGATGTTTGATATAAAAGCATAACTTATCATTTCATGTCAAATAAACCCAGTGTTTAACATACTATGGACGTAAACTATCTAATTGACAAATTCTGCTGAATGTGTGTGAATAGATCCTGCCTCAGTTCCAGTGTGCTGAGGAGAAGAACCGTTTGCTACGAGCAGTGGCTGGGGGGGGCATGGACTCCCTTTCCTCACTGAGGGCCAAGTGGGATAAATTTGAGCTCGTCATGGAGAGCCACCAGCTCATGATCAAAGATCAGGTAACAGAAGTACTCATACAGTACTCATGTAGCGCTTTGTCCAGTCTCTGCCACCCCTCAAAGTGCTTTACATTCAACAAGTCATCCTTTACACCTCATTCATACAGAGCAATGCACCACCTTGCTCATGTAACTGTAAGCTAACAATCACACAACACATCCACACACCCAGTGTTAATTTCGTCAAACTATGACGAAAAATGTTCGTCAACGACCTTTTTTACATGACTAAGACGAGACGATGACGAGCTAAAAATAGATTCTTGATCACGAAAACTTTGACGAAATGTATATTTAGTTTTCGTTGAAGAGACGGGACTAAGGTGTTAATGGTGGACTATCGGACAATCAAAATGCAGGGTATTTTCCCCCAATTGTCCGTCTTGTCTGTCAAAATGCATCTTACGTTTCTAACTTGCAATATCATTATTTCCGCTCTCTTAACTCCAGAAGAGCGATCTCCCTGTGTCTCCCTGTGTGCGGGGGGGCCTAACAGACATGCTGCAGCGGCACACAGAGATCTGCCGGGGACGGAGCGTTCAGAAGGGACACATGCTGGAGTCCTTCAAGTTTGAAGGACTTTGTATACTGCAGGGTAGCTTGTGAATTTACTCCAGGTGGAACTAAAGTCTGATTTAACACTTGTTTAGATTTCACATCATTCATCCACATCTGTAAAGTAACTAAAGCTATTAAATGCATTTTGTGGAGTAGAAGTACACAATAGCAACACATTTAAATACTCCAGTAAAGTACAAGTACCTCAACATTTTACTCAAGTACAGTACAATATTTTAACATAATTATATATATTTCATTTATTTCACATTTAAATAAAGCAATTAATTCGGTTAACAATTTGTTAGTTTTTCCCTTTAAAAAATAACAAAAAGTAAATACAAGAATACCGTTAAAGTACCGGATCGATAAGCAGTATCGATAAGACTAGTAGTACCGTAGAAAATCTTAACTATGCCCATCCCTAGATATTACACAAGTAAAGTGTTAAGAGAGTGAAACGTTGCTTTACGAATTTCAACACTTGATACTGTCACATTGATTCCAATTTCAGATACCTGTATTTGCCTAACTGAATTGGTTTAAAGAGAGAAAACATTTTGACTAAAAGTTGACTAAAATGTAATTTTTCATCGACTAAAAGTAGACTAAAATGTTTTGAGTTTTCGTCGACTAAAACTTGACTAAAACTATGAAGGATAGGAATGACTCAAATGTGACTAAAACTAATAACCATTTTCGTCTAAAGACTAAGACTAAATCAAAAACACCTGCCAAAATGAACACTGCACACACCCTTGGCCATGCCATCAGGAGAAACTCAGGGTAAAGTGTCTTGCACAAGGATACATCAACAGGTTGACTGCACAGGTCTGGGATCGAACCCACAACCTTCCTATTGAAAGACGACTGCACCCCCTTGCAGCCAAAGAAACCAGAGAAACTGAACATTGTACACATGTTGGATCCGGGTTTAAAAACGTTTCATCCCAAATGTTCTGTAACAACAGCTTTCTGCTACTTCTTATATAGTCTCATTATTTCTCCTCCTGCCTTTCTTTATCTTTACATTACATGTTACTTGTTACACGCTTTTATCCAAAGCAACTTACATACTCAATACTGTGGACAATCCCCACAGGAGCAATTTGGGGTGAAGTGTCTTGCCCAGGGACACAACGACATGCTGACTGCATTGGGGTTTGAACCTGTGGCCCCCTGATCCGAACACCAACGCACAACTCCAATGCGCCACACACCTCCCCCCACACCATGTTCCTATACTCACTGCTTTCTCTCTCCCTGTTCCTCCCTTAGGTGGAGGTGATGAGAAGTAACGCTGCTGGTCGTATCGACGCCTACAGGGCGGATCTGGAGCGCTTTAAGGCCCGCTGGGACCAGCTGAAGCCTAAAGACGAGATTCTTGAGAGTGGTGATCACGACGCCCTTCTTGCCTGCCTGCAGACCATCAGGGACAAGCAGCAAGAGTTCCAGGAGCTAGAGCTTGTGCGCAGTAAACTGCTGTAAGTTACTTTGAATATGCCGAGTTTCGAGTGGTTTCTTTATTGCGTTGGGACGGCTGATAGGATGTTCATTGCCTGGATAATTATTTTACAATACGCTGTGGTTGGATCAAATGTGATTATGATGTGTGCCATAAATCTGCCTAATATTTCATTTGGTGCTCAACATAAAACAGCATCGCAATTTAATCTGTAATGTCTTTAGTTGTTCTTGTTTCTATTATCTTTATACAGTAGATAGATTTTTCTATTGAAGCTACTCAGTATTTGTATTGATTCACACTGTCTTAAAAACACTTGAAATACTACATTATTCATCTCCTCCTCACAATTACACTACAGCCCCGGACTAGAACTTCTGTAAAACCTTGTGTTTTTCCTAAATCTACAGTTTTAGTGCTTTCTGTCAGCTTTTAATACATTTAAGAACATTACAAGTGTGCATCTATCTCCTCTCCTCTCCTCTCCTCAGTGAGGACTGTACCTCTTTTGACCTGGGGACTCCAGATTTCTCTCTGGCAGAAGAAACAAAAAGAGACATGGAGGAGTATAGCCAGATGTGGGGTCTGTATGAGGAGTGGCAGCAAGGCTTTACAGAAAAGGCCCAGGAGGACTGGATCACATTCAGGTGGGGGGGTCGAGTTTAATCCTGCTGTAGATTAATCTAAATCTTCTGAACTCACTTACCTGTGTCGGTTGTGTCTTAATATCTATGTTTCTGTTGTTTTTCAGGAGTAAGACGTATGTGTTTGAGGAATTTCTCTTTACGTGGCAGGACAGACTTAGGAAGCTGGAACAGCCTACTGCCATGTCTGTTAAACTGCAAGGAGAAGTGGACAAATACAAGGTAGACAGGAGGGCAGTCGGTGGAATAACATATTATAATCTTCTTTCCACTTTGTGTACATTTAGTTTAGAAGAACAATACTACACATCTCAAGCAAAACCCTTGGTGTGGTGTGTATTACACTCTGTAATGAGTTTTAGGCAATAAACGGAATAATCAGCCATTTGTCCGCTCATACAGAAGTGTTATAATGTTGTAATAGGACACAAATCTCTAAATTCAAAAGAGTTTCTTTTTTGGAAAGAATACATCATTTTTTATTTTAGAAAATGCCAATCAGACTTATAAAATATATATTGTGCAAGCAGAACAATCATTATTGTCTGAATACATAAATGTTATCACTGTATCAAACTAAAAGATGAATGGTGAATGTTAAATTATATTTGAAGCAATATTTTATTTGATCCTCTTACACATCATTGGATAGTTTATTGTATTTTTGTTATACTTCTATTTCCACTATTTTCCCCCTGCGTGTCTAGAACATGGTCCCGGTGTTGAAGTATGTGCGCGGGGAGCACCTGTCCCAGGACCATTGGTTGGACATGTTCCGTTTGATTGGCCTTCCCAGAGGGACAACGCTGGAGAGACTCGTCTTTAATGACCTCCTCAATGTGGCAAATACCATTGTTGAAAAGGCCTTGGAGCTTAAGGTATGTGCACACACACTCAAGCAAATGTATATACATAACGATGGAGGCATGCACGTCTCTACGGACACAGACGTCTCTTTAAATTGTTCATACTTTTTTTGATCTATTTTAGGGATATCCTTATCAAGTTGTTTTTTTTACCCCAGATGCCAGTCATTTGATATTGAGAATGTGCCCGATGCAATACATCCCTTCAATTAAATTAAAATAAGGTTATTCAAACCAATCCAATATATATACTTTATACATTCATAGTTTTGAAATGCATGAACAAAAAAGAACAAATGCATCAAAGGTGTTCCTTAATGCCATACCTGACTTTGGAAACCGGGGGCAACAGCAGATAAGTAATGTGTGTGTGTGTGTGTGTGTGTGTGTGTGTGTGTGTGTGTGTGTGTGTGTGTGTGTGTGTGTGTGTGTGTGTGTGTGTGTGTGTGTGTGTGTGTGTGTGTGTGTGTGTGTGTGTGTGTGTGTGTGTGTGTGTGTGTGTGTGTGTGTGTGTGTGTGTGTGTGTGTGTGTGTGTGTGTGTGTGTGTGTGTGTGTGTGTGTGTGTGTGTGTGTGTGTGTGTGTGTGTGTGTGTGTGTGTGTGTGTGTGTGTGTGTATTTGAATTATGTGTTTTTTGCGTTAAGGACCTGAACAGTCGCGCTCAGGCAGAAGTAACGATCAGAGAAGCACTGAGGGAGCTGGATCTGTGGGGAGCTGCAGCTACCTTCAACCTGACGGAGTACACAGACAGCAGCAAGCGCACACTCACCCTCATCAAGGACTGGAAGGATATAGTCAACCAGGTACACGCAGGGGCACACCAAAACAAACAAATGCGTACTTTATACACACAAAACGTACACTTTGTGCTATGGTCACACGGAGTCTAGCTGTAGACACAAATGTTTAATCAGTTGACTTAATTACATTTAATTGCAGTTGGTTATAGTTTTATTAGCCACAGTTTGACCATAATCAACTTGTGCAAAGCTGATTGCATCGACCAAAATGACTTGAGTGTTAGTTTTTATTAGATCTTCATTTCCTCTAACTGCTCTCCACCTGCCTGACATGGCCAGCCAAGGGATTCCTCAGCACCAGGATACTGTTTAATTAACTTCTAAAAAACTTCTGAAGCGCTTGTGTGCCTTTCCTTAAGAAACTTGTGTGGCTGTGTGGGTATCATGTCGGACATAAGATGGTTTGATGGTAAAAATAAAATGTTTAAAAAGTCAGTTACACAGATAATACAGATACAGATGACGTCCTGACTACTGAATTATAATCTGTAATTTCCAGAAAAGATGCCTAATAATCTACACGTTATGCTATTTATACTTATGTAGTAAGGCATTTTATGTATTTATATATAAATGTTTTAAAGTTTTCTATATCTTTAACCTTTCTGCCTCAAAGGTGTGAGCCACAACGCTGGACTCTGACTTCACATAATGCTTTTTATTAAGATGAATTGCTTATAAAAAAGTAAAGTGCATGCAGAGCAATGCATATTAAAACATTTGGTCATTTGAAAGTTGGCTATAACTGTCGGAATCATCCTTATCATAAGTACTTTATTTTTTGATTATCATTGTTCCAGGCATATCAATTAAAGTGACCACTTGGTAGATAAAATAGAGAAAGGCGTGAATATCTACTGACCCCTTCAAAAATAAATGTAAGGGATTAGCAAACCCTGGCTTTATCACCGCTCTGTGCCCATCCAGGTGGGAGATAACCGCTGCCTGCTGCAGTCTCTGAAAGACTCCCCCTACTACCGCAGCTTCCAAGACAAGGTCAGCTCAATAAAATCTATGAATACTTTATAAGCTTCAAGCACTTTGTATTACGTTTGCAAAAAGTGTTGTTGTTAACCCGTGTTTAAAGGTTTACAAATCCTTAATGAAGCTGCAGCAATAACCACTGCTCCTGTATTAACTGTGTGTGTGTCCAGGTCAGTCTGTGGGAGGTCCGGCTCTCAGACTTAGACGAGTACCTGCTGAGTCTGAATGCCATCCAGAGGCGCTGGGTTTATCTGGAGCCCATCTTTGGGCGAGGGGCATTGCCCCGGGAGGAGGCGCGCTTCAAACGTGTTGATGAAGACTTCAGGTACTGTGTGTCTTTCTAAAAAGACAGGTCAAATGAAGACCTCACATTTTTACCAATGAATATCAAGCACACTGCCCACACCCAGAAGTTCTGAAATGAAGCATTATCTATCCTATGTATTAGGGCTGTACCCGAATATCCGAATATTCGTTCGTTGGACTACTGTTCGGGTTTCAATTTCGTTATTCGGATATTCGTTTTGTTTTTCCCCCGTTTTTTTTTCAAATTGAAATTATTGAAATTTCCAATATCAAAGTATGAGCTTGTGCCTCTTCGGGGGGTGCTAACACTTAACCATAAACGTTATCGTTTACTTTCGCGTCTTTATATGTAGATATGACTTTTCTCCGTTAATCTCAGTCACGTTGTTTCCATAGCAACAACAACTTCCTGTCAACTGCGCTAACTCTCCTTCAAAATAAAAGCATGTTCATACAAAATAGGAAGCCAAGCCAAATTACACTTAAAACATATACAAGTGCAACGAAAGTAACACACACAATGCGATATATATTCCGCCCCCCCGCGCGGGCCGAATATTCGAATATTCGCTGCTGATTGCTATATCCGGAGCCCAAAAAAAGGTATTCGGGACTGTCCTATGTGTATATATATATACAGTATATGAATATACACATCCTCAAATGTAAGCTTTTTTTCATTCCATATCCTATACTGCTCGAGAGTACATGTTTTTAATTTATTTAATTGTATTTTCTGATTATTATAGCTGATATTCAGTATAACAATTGGATAATTAATTTTTTTCCTGGAACAAATCAACCAATGGAAATTGTATGACAGGTGTTTCATGCAGATCCAATAACAAAACTGCCTCCATATGTGTTACAGGTCTATCATGTCTGACATCCAGAGGGACAACAGAGTTGTTTCTTTGAGCTCAAGGGCTGGCATCAGAAACTCTCTGGTCACCATACTGGATCAGCTGCAGCGCTGCCAGAAGTCACTCAATGAGTTCCTGGAGGTACGCACACACGCACGCACGCACGCACGCACGCACGCACGCACACACACACACACACACACACACACACACACACACATTTTTTCATGCAAAGACGGCAGGAATCACAACTCTTTTTATCGTGTTTTTCGCAGGAGAAGCGCTCTGCCTTCCCACGGTTCTATTTCATAGGAGATGATGATCTGTTAGAGATTCTCGGTCAGGCAACCAACCCAACTGTAATCCAGTCACACCTCAAGAAACTCTTTGCAGGTCACATCTGTTTTGTTTTGTCCTTCTTCATTATTTCCTCCTCTTTTCGGTTTTCCTTTCCTCTGCTCGTCTCTCCCCCTTGTATTGCTTGTATCATAGCATGTCCTGACAGTGAAGATAATTGGTGTGTGTGTTATCCTCGCAGGCATCCACAGTGTTGTGTTTGATGAGCAGTGTCAGCACATTGTGGCCATGTGTTCTTTGGAAGGAGAAACCGTGCCTCTCAGAAACCTAGTACGCATCTCCAGCCTCGTGGAGGTAAAGTCTATGTGAATTGATGTTCTGTGTTGTAGGTAGGAGATAGATAATAGGTTGCAGACTCTTCAGCTTTGCATGTTTATGTTTCTTGGAAATCGAGCATACTGTATTCATGTTTTAATGAAATTATTGTTTGTGGTTGTTTTCTTTGAACTCCTTCTTAGATGTGGCTAAGTGAGCTGTCTGTGGAAATGAAGGAGACTCTGAAGCACCTGCTGTATGAATGTCTGTCAGCAGGGAGGAAAGGGAACGTGGACCCCTCACGCTACCCGTCACAGGTACACACACACACACACACACACACACACACACACACACACACACACACACACACACACACACACACACACACACACACACACACACACACTTTCTCACCAACACACACACAGGTGAGGGCAGACACAGAGGCCAATCACTGCTGCTAACCCCAATACTTTATTCAAGATGAGAGGCACAGTGTCAGTAATATGTGACCCAAGATGTTAAATAGCTGAACTGTCCTTTAAAGCATCATATCAGTGTCAAGTGTCTGAAACATCTTTTTTTTTGGTTTAGATTCTGTGTCTGGCTGAGCAAATTCAATTCACTGAAGATGTGGAAAGAGCTCTAAAAGAGCAGAATTTGCAGCAGCTGGAGCTGGAGCTCAGTGCCAAATTAGAACACTACACTACGGTGGACACCAGCTCTGATGATCAAGCTAATTCAGGTACTACTGTCTCTGCTTGTGTGTATGCATTGGTGAGTGTATGTGTGTCCTGGTTCTAAGACAGGGGTCACTTCAATGTATTGACTTGCAAGACATTAACTGTAGCTTTCCAAGTGACTTGCAGGGATTGACTGCTTTTATTAACAACCAGAGAGAAACCTCGTGTTTGTTTTTACTCATCTTTAGACATCTTAATGCACCCTAAGTAGGCTATATTGTATGCTTACATGTAAGCTATAGCAACATCAGAAGAAAATATACAAGGGCTATGTGACCGATTGATAGGAGGTGTCTGACCTCTATTGAATAAAATAAATACATTTACCTTGATGCATTTCATACATATGGAATATATAAAGTTAATGATGACATTGATGGTATGAAGAAAATTGTTTGTATGTGTAAACTCGGTGTGGGTTAAATATCTACACACGCTAGGTTCTGAATTTTATAAGCTTTGCGTGTTCATTTTTGTTTTGTTCTAGTGCAAACCCTCTTACCATATTCTTGAATGTCCATAATTTAAGAAGTCATTCAAAATCAAGATGTTTAAACATCTGTGATAAAAATACAAACTCAGACATGCTAAATAATGTTCAGGGTATTGTTCTGTTCTTCAACCCCCTTTTATATTTTCTATATTTATTTGCTAATCACATTCCTGTTGATACTAATCTCCCCAAATTGCCAATCTCTATAAACACTTGTGACTTCCCACTTGCCTTTTGTTCCACTATCAGACTCCCTCTTGTGTTAGTAATGATTTAGCTCTGATCAGCATCTTGGGTCGTTACTTAGGGCTGAAGGATCATGCTCTTGTGTGAATCTGTTGATAGCCAGTGAGTCTGGAGAGGCTGCAGAGGGGCAGATGCAGCCGCTGGCAGGCTCATTTAATGTCTCAGGGCTGGATATAAAGCTACATTAAACATGACAGCAGAGGTTTTTTTTCTGAACTTGAATTTGTAAAAAGGACTTTTTAAATTAAAATCAAGGTTTCTTATTCATGCATGAGATGAAAAGCTCTTCCATAACTCTGGTAGTGGCATCATTTCACGGTACATTGCTACCAAATTCCACATTTCTGTGTCATGAAAACGTATCAATGATAACAGTGCTTGTTTCACTCGCACCGTGTGTGACTGGTAGCACATTTCTCTCATCGGTTAGTTCGATTTTTTTAACTTTTCTGACATAATTATAAAGTATTTCAGCAGTGCGCGGGGATGAAGGTTAGAATATTTGTCGATAAAATGGTTTGTGTTCCGTCTGTCTTGCATTCAACCCTCCACGCTTGAAATAAAGCTCACTTTCATGATAACATCTCTTCAAATGACTGACTTCCTAAAACAACCAGGTAGGCTGAAGAGGCTTTGGAGTGGCAGTATTGATTAAAGTGGCTAAAGTAATGGCAAGAAGGATAATCTAATTACCCAATCTACATGAATGGGCCATAAACCATGGTGGGGAGTGCGAATGAACTTCCCTTTGGCACACAGACAAGACAAGATGGTTTTCATTTGGCAAGGGATTTGAATGCTTCCTGGGCTGACCTCACTGAAGCAATTCTACCGAACATACAAAGCATTCAAAGCGCCTACCTAGTACATCTGTCCCGTGTAATTTACGGTATGCAATCCCAACTTCAGAGCTGTACGTGAAAAAGCACAGTGAAGATTTATGATTCAAAGATCCAAGCCCTAAATCTTGCATATAAAATACTCCTACTGGCAGTAGAACACAATTCACTTGATTTGATATTGTCATTTTGACTTTTGCATATTTGTATGCATAAATAAACATATTGAGTTAGGATGAGCATAAAGATATCCAAAACAAACTTTATCTAATATTCTTTTGTTTTTAATTATTTTCTACTTTTCTTTTACATTTATTTATCAGCTGTAACATTATTCTATTTTTAAATGTACAGACGGAATTTAATGGTTCAGAGTACCAATCACCATTTTCTTCAAGATACATTTTTTGGGTTTTGCCTTTATTGGAGAGAAAGGACATATTGACCAATAGCGGAGGGGGAGGGGGGGGGGGGGTAGAGAGAAGAGACGATATGCAGGAAAGGGCCACGGTTGGGATGCTCTCTTTGAATGGGACGCCCCTATATTCCTTCTTTTGGCGGTTTATCCAGTTTGTAATATTGACTTTCCAGATGATCAGTTTGGCTGAATTAATGTCTGATAAAATGTACGTTAGTTTATAGAGACAAGTCCTGTTGTCCTCACCAATAGTAACTGTTCTGCATTACGACCTGAAACAGCTTCCCTTACAACTGTTGAGACGCTGATTTTACGATAACATAAAAGCTACTGCCACTCTGTCAGCTTACAATGAACTCCATCCATCTATCCACAGCATTTAAAATGAAGTTGGTTATTTTTTTTTTTTTTTACCAATTCCACCATCCTGGTATTCTGACACGTCTTCCTGTACAGAGTCCAGTGTCCTGCAGTTGAAGCTGAAGGCGTTGATTCTGGATATTATTCACAACATCAGTGTGGTGAAGCAACTGAACCAGGCAGGGGTGACCAGCGCTGATGCCTGGGCCTGGAAGAAGCAGCTCCGCTTCTACATGGGAACAGACAAAGGCTGCCTTATCCATATGGTGGACGCACAATTCAGCTACACATATGAATACCAGGTTCGTTGGCATGTACATACACCTGTATACACTCTCTGTATTTCACCAAATGGACACAACTTGATGTTTCCCGGGCTGCAGTTAAGCTTTTTTGAGACTTAACTTTTGATCAGTTAGCTGTTACTTTAATGAGTAGAAATCAGCTTCATTAGAATTCAATCTGCAATGTCTTGAAAGAGAGGAAAGCAGGAAGCCTCTATAATTAAATTGACTAATTGATCAATTTGATTTCAGATTGACTTGCTAATTCTCTGATTCACATTCACGATACACATTTCAGCCTTCTGTGAAACCCGCTATAAACAAATACTGTCCGCATCATTTAAATATTCTTACTGCAATTCCTCGTCAAATACATATAAGGAGCGCTAAAGCATAAACTCTGAAAAGACATACTGCCAACTGTACAAACTGTATCATACTCGTGTCAGTGTACCCATTCACGCGTTACCTAACCCAATCCATAGTTATACATTGATGTTAATACATATAAAGTTCTTGAATCATTAATGTAGTCATCTAAAAATCTTGTTTAAACAGTGATTGGTTACCACTATCAATTAAAGAACAGTGTGTCCCGTTCAGGGTTTCACAAAATATGTTTGGTTACAGATATAAAGCTCCACTTCCTATCTTTCACCTTTAGGGGGCACTGTTTATGCAGAGATGAAGAGCACTGAAGATACCTTGCTTTATTCCCCCTCTGCAGAATCTTCAAGATAACACAAGCAAGACTCACAGTCTCCCGCATTTTCATTCTCTGCCTGTTATCATTTGTTTTATAATTCCTTCCTTTTTCAATCCATCATCTGTCTGTTTGCCTTTCTCCTCCACTGAATTCTGCCCCCCTTCTTTTATCCCTTCCCACTCTTCCCTCACTCACCATATCGTCATTTCTATCTCACTGTGTTTTTTGTGTCACTTGATTTCTCTCTGTAATGCTCACTTTCTTCTCCACCCTACCTCTCGTGTCTCCCAGGGGAATGCGGCCAAGCTGGTGCACACCCCGCTGACTGATAAGTGCTACCTGACTCTGACTCAGGCCATGATGATGGGACTTGGGGGGAACCCCTATGGGCCTGCTGGCACGGGCAAAACGGAGTCGGTTAAAGCCCTGGGGGGGCTGTTCGGACGCCAAGTGCTGGTGTTCAACTGTGATGAGGTAAGAAGAGTTTGTAGAGAATATATACAGGGTTAACATTTCAGCCTAAATTACAAAAGTATGCTATAAATGTCATACATATCTAAATGTATTTCCTTTTTAATAACACACCAATAAGACTGGTAATTGAGAACCCATGAGAAGGTGCCTTCTCCAGTTTTACATTCATCTGTGTTTCAGGGCATCGACGTGAAGTCAATGGGTCGGATCTTCGTGGGCTTGGTGAAGTGTGGAGCGTGGGGCTGCTTTGACGAATTCAACCGCTTAGAGGAGGCAGTGTTGTCTGCAGTTTCCATGCAGATTCAGGCCATTCAAGACTCCCTCAAACATCACAAGAACTCATGTGAACTGCTCGGGAAGGAGGTCAGAAAATAAGAACAGATTCAGACAAATATTTCAGATGCTAAAAAATGACTTACTATCTCTCACGCACACTATCTGTCTTTATGAGCCAAGATGGTCACGTCATTTATCATGAAGCAATCAATGAAGCTATCACCATGTTGCTGTTAAATAAACAACAATGTGAATAACGTGTTCTCCTTCTCTTCATCCTTCAGGTGGAATTGGACCCAAATTCTGGGGTGTTTATCACATTAAACCCGGCAGGAAAAGGCTATGGAGGCAGACAGAAGCTTCCAGACAACCTGAAGCAACTGTTCAGGCCCGTGGCCATGAGCCGGCCAGACAATGAGCTCATCGCTGAGGTCATCCTCTACTCCGAGGGCTTCAAAAGCGGAGAAGTGCTGGGACGCAAACTGGTTGCTATCTTCAACCTGGCAAGGTAGAAATTGTTGCTCTTTTTTTGGTTTAATTTGAGGTTGAGGTTGGATGATGTTGGGATATTCTTTTTCATAAATAGACAAGAAATATATATCAACAGATTACATTGTGTTACTTGTTAGATGCTTTTATCCAAAGAGACTTACATACTCAATACTGTGGACAATCCCCACAGGAGCAATTTGGGGTGAAGTGTTTCAGGGACACAACGACATGCTGACTGCAGTGGGGTTTGAACCTGTGCTCCCCTGATCCCAACACCAAGGCTCTATCCACTGCGCCACACGCCTCCACAGATGAATGATTATGTAGATGGCAGAGGTGTGGACTCGAGTCACATGACTTGGACTCGAGTCACCAATTTGATGACTTTGGACTCGACTTGACAAAATCACAAAACACTTGCGACTTGACTCGGACTTGAACACCATTGACTCGGGACTTGACTTGAGATTGAGCCTTCATACTTGAGGTGACTTGATACTTTAGTTCAGGGATCTCCAACACGTCGATCGCGAGCTACCGCTAGCAGAGCAGGCTCTCGTCGGGGAGAGCAGAATCTTCAGCCGCTCCTACTCTTGCGGGGGAATCCAACCATGCAGGCAGGGGCGGGACTTTATTTTGCTGGGTCACCATGTTTTTTCAACAATTTTTGGAAATAAATACATACAGTACATGTTCAAATAAGTGTAGAAACAAAGTCGAATTTGTCAAATGTATTGAACTGGTGATCACAGTTTGACAGCTATAGGCCTACAGCTTTCATGTGCGGAGGCGATTCACAATCAGCCCAGCTGTAGAGAAGACCCTCAGCTGGAACGGAGGTTGCGGGTATAGCAAGGTATAGCATGTATATATAAGTTTAATTTGGCATAGTTTGACCTCTACACCGCACTCACTAACCTGGTCGAAATATTTCCACACATTACTCCTTTTTGACGCCATGTCTGTTGTGTAGGACTAGAGTGTAAATAATGACCGGACTATGACTGTTAAAATATGTTGAATACCGGCAAAACTAAATCTCTCCAGTCAAAATGTCTATGTACTTTGCCGCCAATCACGGTTGCCAAGCAGCGCTTATTGTTGTTTAGACTGGCCACTCATGTGTCGCGAGTGTTGACAGGGGTCGGGGTAGCACGCAACGGCTGCGGAGCGCATTTGCGCCACATTTGGGCCTAAGATAAAGTTTGAGTCTGCGTGATCTGCGTGTAGGGAGGGGCAGCAGCCATATTATTAGCTAGAACTAGCTAGACCTGATGGATTTTGACAACAACACATTTAGCTATGGCACTGTCGTATACATTGAATTATTCAATTTGATAATATGTAATCAACTTAGGCATCAGTCCCAAAAAAAAAAAAATTTAATAAAAATATTCATAACTCACATTCGAATACCTGAATAATTTCGAATATTCGATTAATCGCTCCCATCCCTACTACAAACAATTCAGAGTGTGTGATTATGTGGGAAAATGTGCCTTTTTGTGTGTGTCCAGGGAGCTGTTGACTCCCCAGCAGCACTACGACTGGGGTCTCCGTGCTCTGAAGACGGTGCTGAAGGCCTGTGGCAGTCTCCTGCAGCAACAGAGGAGGAGTCAGGACAAGGACAAGAGTAAGACCGCCCTCTGGCTATTTTTTTATTTTGAGCTACAAGTTTTCTGTGAGGCTTTTCCAATAGTGGAGAGTGGCAGCAAAGTAAGGAAAAAGAGAGTGCCTTTTTTGGCCCTGACCTCGAGTCACTTTCTTTGCAGTAACAGGATTTATTGAGTAAAATATAAGGCAGGATCTCATTCCAGCCAAATGAAGAACTAATTGATCTCTTATACCTTTAAGCTTTACTTGAGAGATTCTGCCACTACATAAGAAAAAGCTTACTTCCTCCAAAGGTACAGTGTCTTCATTTTTCCATCAAAACATTTTGTGTTGTTTGATTTTTTCAGAGGCTTCTGCCAAATTACATTTTGTAAAGGATTTATGGCATTACAGTTATGTTTCCGTCCTGATTCAATTGGGTAGTGACAGCCTTCTCAGGAATGTATGTACCACAAAACCAAAATAGACGTTTTAGACTGTCATGTTATATTATTTATAGCAGACAGCCAAAGTGTATTACCATATCAACGTTTAATATCTACATTTATTACATGGCTTAGTTGAATATAAAATAAATAAAAACATTTTCTAAATGTATACAAAGCATTTCAATTAATATTGGGAGTCATGTCGATACTTTGTTGAGAATGTGGCCGTGTAAGAAGCGGGATAATGTGCAGCGAGGCGGTCATTATGGGGAAAAGAACAAACATTATCCCTTATGTGATGATTCTCATATTCACATATTCATTATATAACAGAACAGCCAAACTGATTGTACTGTGATATGTTTACATTGCCTGTAATGTCCCTACACTGTATTAGTTAAAGTAAAGTGTTCCAATACCATTTACTTTTAACCAAATTTCCAAAATATGCTTTTGTATATTGGATGAAAGTGTCTCTACAATGTGTCCCCTGCACTCGTAGAAAGCTTGACCTGAACAAAAGAAAGCTCGTAACCTGATGAAAAGGATTTAAGGATGAGGTAGAAGTGAAAATTCATCTGTTTTGAGACTCTTATCCTGTCCTTCACCGCCTTACAATACAACATGTTTTCATAATCTGTGTCGTCATTTGTGGATATCTCTTAAAGTCAGTTTCAGATGAAGAGTGTATTTCAACACGGATAGGATTTATGGCCCAGCACAGTACACCTGCCGCTGTCCTTGTCTTCTAAACCCTCTAATTCAGGCAAGCCATTAACTGACATTTACTCCAAATGCCCCCCCCCCCTTAAAACGTTTATTCCCTTGGGCTTTTCACTTGCCTGTCCCTTTGTCCTTCTCCTTTCCAAACACCTTGCCAGAGTTCTGTTGTTTACCTCTTCAGGCTCTCTTTCTCCACCTCCTTCCGCCTCCTTCTGACCTCTTAGCTCTCTCTTTTCCAGAGCTCAAAGCACTTTACAAATACACATTGCACACATGTAACGGTCGTGTACTGTGGACAGTACCCACAGGAGCAAATTCGGGTGAAGTGTCTTGCCCAAGGACACAACGGCCTGACGCAGTGGCTGCGGAGGCGGGTTTCGAACTGGAGTTCCACAACGCCACCTTGAGCTGATGATCAACGCATAGCCCACTGCGGCACTCCGCCCCGGCCTCTGCCTTTTTCTTCAACCTATCCCCCCCTCTCTTTCTCTTTTAGATCCTTCTGTCTCATCAGCAGCCCTTTATCTCTCCAACACACACAGGCACACACACACAGTACATGCACTTTCTGTCTGTTAGATGAGTCCCCGAGGTTTTCTTGTGTTCGCCTGTGTGTGTAGCTTGGCCAAGTGTTTCTCTCTGCTACGGATAAAAGGCCAGCAACTTTGGAGCAGAGGACAAAAGTATCGACAAACTCTTCAATCATGACAGCCTTTGGTAATGAGCACTTTTGTAACAGGCTGAGAGAGCAAAAGAATAATGACTGGACAAGTTCATTATCATTTAACCTTTTGCTTTTTGTGGTTCTTTATCAAGCATTGCCTCTATTTGTGCATCAGTATAAAACTATTTCATATATTAGTATTTTAGTATTTTGTCATGACTCTCATATTTCACATTGGAATGGTACAAACATCTTTTTCATGTACATGCAGTTCAGGAGAGCGGTCTGGTGGTGCAGGCGTTGAGACTGAACACCATGTCCAAGCTGACGTTTTCGGATAGCTCCCGGTTTGATGCTCTGGTCAGAGATGTCTTCTCGGGGGTTCATTTCACCGATGTGGAGGACCAGAGTCTAATGCAAGCACTGGACCAAGTCTACAAGGAGGCACGGCTCGAACTTATTCCCGGCCAGGTGTGTGTGTGTGTGTGTGTGTGAAGACATCCAAGCACTAGCCAATTATACACCTGATTTTCATGAACTCTGACCAGTTATTGGGAAACACTTTTTTTCCTCTCAAAAAGTATTCACTTGAGACAGTTGAATAGTTTGTTAGAAGGATGATGGAAAACCCTAGAGGAATTACTGACTGTTTTTCCATCTCTGTGTAGCTGAAGAAGGCATTGGAGCTGAATGAACAGCTGAGACAACGCATGGGTGTAGTCATCGTTGGGCCAAGTGGAGCGGGGAAGTCTACGCTCTGGAGGATGCTCAGGGCCGCTCTCAGCAAGACAGGCAAAGTGGTGAGTAACAGGGAAACCGCCTACACTGTTGTTCATTCACTGATACATGCTGTACATTTAAAATGACAATTGCAAAAATGCTATAAATGTACATGTTGTAAGACTAACACAATATCCATTATTATTTTTCATATAAACGATTATTTAAAGCATTTATTCAAAAGTTTATAGGTCAGTATTGTCCCTATCTTGTGTGCCATCTTTAATGCTTTAATGCTGTGTTTTTGTAGGTGAAGCAGTACACAATGAATCCTAAAGCTATGCCCAGACAACAGCTGCTGGGTCATATAGACATGGACACCAGAGAATGGGCTGATGGCGTCCTCACACACAGTGCCAGGAGTGTCGTCAGAGAACCACAGGGTAAGACATCGCTCCATTAGCGCTAATAGGTTACTTATCATCTGTGTTGCTAACCCAGACTTTAGATAACTGCAATAAAGTCTATATTAAATAAAAAAGTCACGGTGAACCAGTAAACTCTACAAGGACTGCATGAGGTAAACATTTAGGTGTGTGTGTTTCTTGTACTCTTCACTGTCTGTACTGAGATTCATGTACTGTATGTATCTAGAGTTAGAGATATGTATATGTGCTTTTGTGTTTTCTAGGGGTCAGCTCATGGATTGTGTGCGACGGCGACATCGACCCAGAGTGGATTGAGAGTCTCAACTCTGTGCTTGATGATAATCGGCTGCTGACCATGCCTAGTGGAGAACGCATCCAGTTTGGACCCAATGTTAACTTCCTGTTTGAGACTCACGACCTTAGCTGCGCCTCACCAGCCACCATCTCCCGCATGGGAATGATCTTTCTCAGGTTGGTTGGACTGTGCATCTACAAATTCCAGGTTTGCCATCTAGCTCTTCTCCATGTTGTTTTTTACATTGACTCTTCTCCACTCCAGTGATGAGGACATTGATGTAGGGGCCTTGGTGAAGTCGTGGTTGAAGGGACAGCCAGAGGATTGTCGCAGTAATCTAGAAAGCTGGCTGGGAGACTACTTCCAACGGGCCCTGGACTGGGTCCTCAAACAGGTAACATTTACTCTGTACTGCATCTTAACACTGACTCAAACAAACAATGCTGACACAGTTTTGCTGTGTAGCAATGATTTATGTGTATATCAAAAGTGGACATTTTGGTGGCCCTAAAAGATAGGCCTCCATGTATACTGACCATTGATCATTATAAGGACATTGTGTGTCCTGAGTGAAATGAAATCACAAAACTCAGCAGACTTTAGTAATCAGAAACTAAACTAAATGTTTTACCCTATTTAGTTTTTTTAGTTGAATTTGAAACCAACTTGTGTCTGTCCTTCTCTACTCTCCTTTAGAATGACTTTGTGGTGGAGACTAGTCTGGTGGGTACAGTGTTCAATG
This sequence comes from Notothenia rossii, assembly GCF_949606895.1. Classification (NCBI taxonomy): domain Eukaryota; kingdom Metazoa; phylum Chordata; class Actinopteri; order Perciformes; family Nototheniidae; genus Notothenia; species Notothenia rossii. Next base: position 81,470,900 of record NC_136902.1, on the reverse strand, counting down.
GCCTGTCACACCTTAATGCTGTGTCCGAGAGAGGTCAGTTTATCGTTGGTCTTCTCAGGGGTTTGGGAGGGAACCTGAACTTCAAAACAAGACAGGAGCTGGCCAAAGAGGTGAGGACCCCTGTGTGTTTTGTATGGGCTGAATGTGACTATAACAACAGTTTACTTTGAGTATTGAAATGTTATCATGTCTCAAACTTAAAATCTTGTCTCTGAGCTATAACTTACATACAACTAAAGTGATGAGTCATTATTCAAATAGAAATACAGGATATGCACCTGGTGGAATTTTCTCTTATGCCACTGCTCAAAAAAGCTTAATTGTGGCCCTTGTTTCTTTGTACTTCTATAGTTGCTGAGCTGGGCCAGGGAAAGCCCACCAGACACCAAAAGACCTTTGGATACCTACTATGACTCAGACAGCGGACATCTAGCTGCTTATACATTTCATCGTCCCGACGGTCTCTCGCTGGAACAGCTCTCTCATTCACACACACTGCCTGTTATTGAGACCCCAGACATGCAGAGGGGTCTGCACTGCTTCTCCCCGTGGCTCACCACTCAGCACAGGCAGCCCTTTATGGTGGTGGGGCCGGAGGGCTGTGGAAAGGGGTAACTACACTCAGAGCACACACATTTGCATACATGCATCATAAACTGAGCAGGCATTTGCACACATACTGGCAATATTATGTATATTGAGACACATGGTAAAAACACAACATTGCATTTAATCCCACAATGTGGATCAAAACAGAAAAGACTATTTGAAAATGTATTAAACTCACACAGCATTGTGATGGCTGAGTAACTCATCTAACATTCACACATTAACAACACATCCATGGTTGTTGCATATTATTTATAAAGTGGAAGTCCATGTTAACAGTTTAAATAGTATTAGACACTCTTCTTTAAAAACCTCATGTTGGTCTGCTTTAAAAAGGATTCGTAAGATCACAGTGTGCATTGTATAGAAAGTACAAATAGCACAAGCAAACAATCAACACTGAAATCAAATCTTTTTTTTAAGGCTTGACCTTTTGTGGAAAAGGCACTCACATGTCAGGATAAGACTTGGGTGTGTGTGTGTGTGTGTGTGTGTGTGTGTGTGTGTGTGTGTGTGTGTGTGTGTGTGTGTGTGTGTGTGTGTGTGTGTGTGTGTGTGTGTGTGTGTGTGTGTGTGTGTGTGTGTGTGTGTGTGTGTGTGTGTGTGTGTGTGTGTGTGTGTGTGTGTGTGTGTGTGTGTGTGTGTGTGTGTGTGCTTGTGTATATGTTCTCAGAGAGCGGTTGCCTCAAATGTAATTGCCTCGCTCCCAAGGGCTTTGAAGAACAAGGGTCACTCAGTTTGCCTTTTACACTCCAGTTGAGTCTGACCCAAAGTCTCCTTTTCTTGGTCTCTCTCCTCGCCTCACTTCTTCTGAAAGGTCATTGTGCCAATGAGGCGCTGGGTTTGTCGGCATACTACTTTGATCAAAGAACATCTAATTAATTTACACACACACACATACAATATTTAGCTTTCCAATTATGTTATCGTTCTGTCTGCGCCCTCATCAAATGTCTCTCTATGCCTTTGGGTCTGCTGTGACAAACATTGTTGGATTAGATTCCAAGTGGCTCTCTTGATAAGAACAGCACTGTTACTCATATCTCCCTATCATCATCTCCTGTAGAGATTACACCATTCTAAACATACGAGTGATGTCACAAAAGTCAGACCCTTTCTGGCCTACACCTTCTAAGTGCCTGTTTTTTATTCTTATTAAACCTTTTATGTGGTTTCCTGTCCAGCATGCTCCTGCGTCACGCCTTCTCTCGGCTGCGCTCCACCCAGGTGGCGGTGGTTCACTGCAGCGCCCAGACGTCATCCCGCCATGTGCTGCAGAAGCTCGGTCAGACCTGCATGTTGCTCAGCTCGAACACAGGCCGAGTCTTTAGACCAAAAGACTGTGAAAACCTCGTGCTCTACCTAAAAGACATCAACCTACCCAAACCTGACAAATGGGGGACCAGCAACCTCACTGCCTTCCTGCAGCAGGTAGAGACCACACATTCAAAACTAAATACTAATAGACAAGACATCAAGTCAGAGAATACTTGATATGGTTAAAAAAAACCTTTGACACCTGAGTCCAGAGTTGTTCCATGTATAATCGGAGACAACTTAAGAGTCTTTTTGACTTACTTTCTCTTAACTTCCACTTTCCTCGTCTATATCTTCTCTTTGTCTCGTTGTCTTTCCTCCAGGTTTTGACGTATAAAGGATTCTATGATGAGAATCTGGAGTGGGTTAGTCTTGAGAACATCCAGGTGGTGGCCTCCATGTCAACAGGGGGAGCTGTAGGCAGCCACTCCCTCACCTCCCGCTTCTCATCTATAGTTCGCATTGGCACTATAGAGTAAGTGGAACTCGAATGCAATCGAAGCATTTCTTTGTATTTTGCAGAACTGCCTGCGATATACATGTTTTTGACTGCAGGCACTCAACTAATTTTGGACACTTTGTAACATCAGCATGTTACCTCAATCTATTCACTGTTGGTTTCCCTCTTACCCCAATCCCCTCTCTTTTAATTTCTTACATCCATCTGTTTCTCTGCCTCTTTGCCTCTGCCTTTAGCTATCCAGACAGGGAGCAGCTGCAGACTATCTACTCTGCGTACCTGCAGCCAGTTCTCCAGCACAGCCTGGGCAGCCAGGCATCGTGGGCCAGCACCGGGAAAACACACCAGCTGGCTGGGTCTCTGGTGCAGCTCTATGAACAGGTATTTACATGGACAGGTTGTTCCTTGGTGCTCACATTTGTGTTTGCAGCTACATGGTCTCGCCTGAGATGTTGAAAGCATAACCATTAGCATATCAGGTTCCTTTTTTGAACTTCATGAAATTACTCTGGAGCACACTTAATTAGACTCTCAAATGTCACACAATTAATTATGTGATATTTCAAGTTATAATTGGATGCTTTTGTTTGTTTTCTCTGAGGGTTCTCTTGCTAAGGGAACTCAATATAATGGTTTGGTGAGAAGGAGGATTCAACAGAACTACAATATACTACTGGATTACAAATACTTTTTATTTAACAACCTTAACCCACGTCATGTGTTTTGAAAAGTGGAGTTCTGGAGGAGAGTTCTGTCTTTTATGTAATACACAATAGCCTATCTGTGAATGAAGCCCCATACGGCTTATTCCAAATATAAACTGTGGATGGCACAGATTGAGCTTTTAGAGGTAAGATAACTCATGTTTGATGCTGTTGATGCTGAGGCGGACACACATGGAACTTATTTTGGTAAATCAATTGATTTTGATTTTAAGCATATTGTCAATTGTTAATGGATTTGTCCTATAGCTATAAACGGATCTCCCTGTGTATCTTACTTTCAGGTGAAAGCCAAGTTTACAGTAGATGACCACAGCCACTACCTGTTTACCCCCTGTATCCTCACAGAGTGGGTCCTCAGCCTGCTGCGATATGACCTCACTGCAGGTAACCAAACACACATTCATTTGTAAGCACTTTTACTGTCGGGAATGAGATTGATGACATTACCAGGTCTCACTTAGGAAACAAATAGGAACCTGAACGGTGTCCCGGGCTCATGTTGTGCGACCAGTCCTCACATAGATTCATTTTGTTGGCACTGAGGAACATAAAGCATCACAACTGCCAGATCAAAAGGACAACACCATATGGCTCAGTCTGTTGTCAGTTTTCTATTAGAACTACTGTCTCCAACTCTCACCTTTTCCTTCACTTGATCTCTCCTCTGTTTGCTCACTTCCTCTCTGTCACTCTTCTCTCTCCCCCTCTTTTATCAACCTCTCCCTTTGCTGTCCTTTCATCTCTCCCTCTGTCACTCGTTCTCTCCTTCTGCAATGTGTTCCTGCTGTGATAGTGAGTCCAATCATTTATTTTAATTAAACACGTCAGCGGACAAACTTGTCGTTTCCTATGCTCATCATTTTCTAACGTACTCTTGCTTTTGCCTGTCTCTTTTCCCCTCTCGCTGCTTACCTTCTTTTTGGTATGTAAAAAAACCCTCACTTCTATGACTGTGTTGATGTATGTGGTAAATGTGAGTGTGCATTTGATCACAATGGATCAACAACAAATCACTGACAACTCTCATGGCATTGTTTGTTGGCATTTACTTTCTTTATTGTGTTTCCCCACACACATTATAATGAGGTAATGTATGATGCCAGATACATAAAAGGTCCCATGTCATGGCCATTTCCACTGATCATAATTCCATTATGTAAACTACGTGTATTCACTGAATTTCACTTCCTGCCTTTAACGGCTCGTTGTAGCTCCAGTAGCTCCAGCCCCCACCCTCCTTGTTAGCACAGTGTGCTCTGATTGGTTGGGACGTTGCGAATCGCGCTAAGCTCCGTGGAGGTGTTGTTTCCTTGTTTAGCGATACACAGCCAAACACAGCCAAACTCATCCTGAGCACACACAAAGTCACAGCCGAAGTAAAAACAATAAGTGTGTCTTGATATTGAGTAAGAAAAAGGTTGATAAACGCTGTGAGAATGGGTCTGCAGAGAGAATTTCACCACAATCCCAACTGTCTGTTATCAGCCTGCAGCCAGGGAGGAGAAATCAGCAGAGCTGCTTGCACTGAGTGTGTGTGTGAGGAAGTCCGTGGATTGGTCAATTTGGACCAATCAGCGGGGGCTTAACGTAACGGCTCCGCGGAAGTAACGTAACGGCTCCGCGGATTGGTCCATTTCGTTCCGGGTTTGTTTGCCATCATGCTTACCCGGAAGAATCAATGGACAATGACTTATCTCCAACGAGGCGTTTCGGGGAGGTCTTTTCTGAGTTAGAGTTTTACTCGCTACAGGGTGTACTTTGAGGTTTTGTGACTCTGCAGACCGTTTACATGCATAAAAACCTACATAACACACAAGGGGACGGGTAATAACCAGAAAAGCATGACATGGGACCTTTAAAGGCAGATTTAATCAGCTAATTAAAGCTAATCACAGATATATCATTATCAGGGAAATGTAAGCCCATAAGTAACACAAAACAATAATAATACAAAACTTCAAAGAAAATATAGATTTTTTTTCTAAACAAAATAGCATTTAATTAGTTGATTCACTCATGGTCATCATTTTTATCACATGTTATGTGTTTAATTAAATAAATATTTTGAATTAAAACTTTTTTTTAAAATCCAGAATGGGTCCGACTTTATTATCTTTCTAAGTTCTGTTTCACTCATGTTTTTTTGGCAAGGACATTATAAGCATAAAACATTTTAAGTATGGCTACTTGGAACTTTAAGTGTTTATTTTTGTTTTACTTTGTGGTCTTTAACATTTAATAAGCCAGGGTAACCCAGGAGTGTCACTGTGTCTCTGCTGGTTCTCTTCTTCAACGCTTTCAATATAATGTGACAGGCACTGTTGAAGCCAGTGGCCTATGAGACCACCATTTTGGCCTGTCCCTGTAGCACTCCCCTTTTTTTAGCTACAGCGCAGCAGCACTACGCTGGGGAATGTAGTACATTTATTAAATCCCCGGGAGGTGCGTTTGTCATGCCTGATTTCACCCAAAACAGCCCTTTTACTCATGTTGAGTCCTGAGTCACAGTGTAAACAGTGCGCTTGTGTCTGTATCTGCCCTTTTTGAAATGTAAACAACTGTGACAGATATGGACACACAACAAAATAGTAATCTTATGTATTATGGGTGTGATGGAAACTTCTGAAGCAATGGAGACAGGACTCAGAGGGACACGAGGAGAGCAGGAACTTTGATGCCAAACACTGATGGTTTATTTGGAGCTTCGGCTGGAGAATTCACAAGACATGTGCTGTGCCACGAGGTGTCACGGCGGTTGCCAAACCAATTCTGAAGAAATTTTCTGTAATTTGAGGTTTTAACGAGTTCGGAATGTAATAATCAGCATTCCTCATCAGGGAGACTAAACAAATATGAACCCTGAATCTAACTAGCTGTCGTCCATAGAAAAGAATGTGCGCCATGGAACCTAACGTTGTCCCTGAACAATAAACTATCTCATGCCGGCTTGTGCTCGGTCATAAGCTGGCAACAACAATGCGCCCAAGCTGCCCCTCCTTAAGAGAGATAGCAGCAATACCCAAGGCCTTAGACCTATGCCATGGGAAAAGAGACAGTGTAAGGAGAAAACTATGAACTGTGTCAAAGGTTGAATACCTAAGCAAATGATTCCCTAACAATGGAGAAAGTGAGAAACAGAAGTTAATTTATCTCTCCAGATACATCTGTACGTTTCTTAGAAAGTCTCTTGCTTTTGTATTAAAGGTCACCTATCATGCTATTTTTAGGCAATAGCACAGGTCTCAGATATATCAAAAACATGTCTGTGAAGTGTTTTGCTCAATATCACCCATTCTAGCCATGCCTCATATCCCTCTATTTCACTTCCTGTTTCAAAAGTGCTGATTTGGGGTATAAAGCTTTTTTAAAAAATCTAATAAATTGATAACAAATAAAAAAGGAGGGGGCTGAGCTCATGCGGGACCCGGCAATTACTGTCTAAACGAAATACTGCCGTGATGAAACGCCATATCATGGGTTATCAAGGATCATTTCTGAAACAGTGTGGAGCTCAAAGGCTTTCTCTCTTGCCGGTTATACCACAAGGTGAGTTCCTTTGTATTTCCTGCTTCTTCACACACATGCTCTGTGCAGTACAGGTTAGCTCTGAGTGTTAGCCATGCTAATGTAAACAAGCACCGACCATATTACGTCCAAAACAGTCGGCCATTGTTTCTGATAGCAACGTTTCTGATAGGCCCGTGGGTGTAAAGCCAGCCTACATTTCCGATATTACGTCATATCGGACACACATCTGGATCAGCTCCGTTGTAGCCCCGTTTTTAGAGATTTAGGTACGGAGGAAAAGAGAAAGGGTTTCATTTTCTGACGCTGCGTGAGTTCCCTGACACACCGGGGACACATATTTATGTATAAAAGACATCAAAAAGTACATTTTGCATGATAGGTCCCCTTTAAGGATTTGGTGAGAAAAAAATGTATGTAAAAATAAATGTTTTGTCAGTTATTAATTCAAGTATGTGTGTGCTTGTGACATCTATTCCTCTTTAGCTCAATCCAATGTGACAGACAGCGTGTTGGAGGTGGTAGCATATGAGGCCAGGAGGCTGTTCAGAGACCGGCTAGTTTCCTCTAAAGACCTTCACACCTTTGATAACATCCTCTCATCCATCGTACGTGGAGACTGGGGCTCTGACGCTCTCGACAACATGACCGGTATGAGAGACCTCTCATCTCACCGACATACACTTTCATTGAAATCTCACATATACAAAACAACGCCAAATGAAAGCAGGAAAACATCTATTTGAGATTGAGTGCTTGATGCAATTCTTGCCAACATTCATGCAAGAATGAAAGCAACATTTGACTGGCTTTGTTCTTTGACAGCTCTGCATTAATGGCAGTGCCTCAGCTAATGGTCTGTTAGCTAATGTCAGGCATGACATGATCAAATGTTTTCAAGAGCTTACGGCTTAGCACATATTCCTTATTTACTCACTGATAAAGAACAAAGCGTCACTACAAGTCATACCAATTTGATTCCTTGGTTATAGCAGCTGCAAGACACAGGCAACTGGCAAGACTCCAACGCTTCGCTTGCATGCCAACTCCTTGTGTGTCATAAACAATAACAAACTCATTCTCCAGAATCAACCAATAAAGAGCCATCCAAGTCTTTTTCTAGTCCTCCCTGTGCAGAAGCTCCTCTCAGAACTCTAAGTGGACTGCAGATAAATGCAGATTCTGCCCTCCTTGCATATTAATGAATATAATAATACCAATACATACTATGCTTCGTAATGATCTGCACAGCACCACTAGAAATACTTGGTGAATCCTGGCAAGAGGATGACTTGCCCGTTTTAGTCATTCAAAAAAAGAATGGAAGCCAGTATAATACAACCATGTTAAGAAAGCTGGCTCAGCTCAGAGAGGCAACACTTTTAAGAACAGGTCCCTGATGCTCAATAAATAAAAGACATGAAACCGCAATATCCCTCTAGCACCTGGCACTGATTGCAGAGACAGAGCAGTACCGGTACTTTCCCCAACGTCCCTGTCATCTGCTCACACTTCTTTAAACATAAGCCATCTGCATTAAAATCCAGCCAGTGAGAGAGCATCAGCTAAAGGCTGGCACCTAAACTCTGCAAGAAATGTCTCCTCCAAATGATGGCCAGAAGTGCAGTCCACCTGCAAAGCAAACACCTGCCCGCTTCTCTAAAACATCTGGTGTGTAAGCTGTGAGATTTGAAACCTAATCAAAAAGGCCCATGTTGAACATTCAGACACACATTTATCTCATGTTCAGATGTTTTTGACTGGTATTGGTTCATAGTTTCCTTTACAGTGCACATTTTTCCCATATTTTCTCTCACCTCTGTATCCTCTGAAGTCTGTCATTTGATGTGCACGTAGCAAGGTGTGTTGCTAACCATCTGTAATATTTCCCCCGGGTGCAGATGGTTTCTATGTGACATGGGGAGCCTCTGAAGGGGCTGTGATGGCTCCAGGCCAGTCTCTCCCTCCTCATGGTAAACAACTGGGACGCCTGGATTCTGCTGACCTCAAGCAAGTTATACAAAAGGTACACTGTCTGCAGTGCTGTGCCTAACAACCCACAAACAGTGAAATAACAAAACACAATCGTTCTTTGTTGGCAACCTTGGGCAGAAAACAGGGTATTGACAAGCCATTGTAATTTGGCTCCCCTTCACATAAAGATTCTTTACAGTATGCCTCCCATCTCAATTCACAGCTTCTGAACTTACTTGCAAAGGTTCAGCACATTTGTACTGCCAGATTAACCACAGTATATTGAGCTTATTCAGCGGGGCTTAAAGAGACAGGCACTAAAACGTAGTGTTTTAGACAAGCGGTGAATACAGGTATATTTTAAATAATGGTATATCAAATAAAATATGCTATTCTGCATAATTAGAACTTTGCTTACATTTATAATGATGTACCTTAACACTGTGGTTTTGCAGCTTTACCTTAGTAAATGAAAGATGTTTTTTTTTCAGCTTCTGATTTGATCTCTACGCCGAATTAAGCTGGCTCTGTTCCTGTGTCGGTGTTTCGTTCTTTCTTCTGAGTGTCTGTGGTGCAGCTCTCTCACCTGCGTGTGCTCCTCCTCTCCTCCCCCTAGGGAGTAGTGCTCTACAGCCGTGATAATAAGGAGCTGGATCTCCTTCTGTTCTGGGAAGTGTGTGACTTCGTGTCCAGGGTGGACCGGGTCCTGAGCCGACCCGGGGGCTCTCTGCTTCTGGCGGGCAGGAGTGGAGTGGGTCGCCACACAGCCACCTGCCTGGTGTCACACATGCATGGATTCACGCTGTTCACGCCCAAGATCTCCCGTGGTTACGCTCTCAAGAATTTCAGCAATGATCTCAAGACGGTAAGAGTGGATTGCCTTTTTTATCGGCTCAACTAGTTCACATTATGCCAAACTAACCAGCGCATGCCGAATACCTTTAGAGTTTTTTGTAATGAGCTTTCTAATTTCCCTTAGGCCATATTATGCTTTGGGGGTTTTCCCTTTTCCTGTAGTTTGTTATATAGCTTTTTGTTGGCAAAAATGGTGCTGCAGGAACTTTGGTATCAGAGTGCTTGTGATGTGTCTATGTACATGCAACGTAAAATGTCTTTGTATGTATGTGCAGGTGATGCAGCTTGCAGGTCTGGAGGGCCAACAGGTGGTTCTACTGTTGGAGGATTATCAGTTTGTTCACCCAGCTTTCTTAGAAATGGTGAACAGCCTGTTGTCATCAGGTGTGTAAAGTGTTTGTTTCCCTTCCTTCCATTTTTATGAGAATAGATTTGACTTTTGCCCGTAAGTTCCTTCTTTATTAACTTCAAGGTCAGGATTATATTTATGTGTTTGTTTGCATTATTCTTCAGGTGAAGTTCCCGGTCTGTACACCCCTGAAGAGCTGGAGCCTCTCCTTTCCTCTCTCAAAGATGCCGCTTCCCAGGATGGATTCACCGGACCACTGTACAACTACTTTTCCCACAGTGGGTCCAGTTTATTTCTCTTTTTTTTTAATGTAACAAATAAAATAACGTTCCAATCTGTGTGGTAGATGTTGCATTCTGGTCCTCTGCTCACATGTCCTCGTCTTCCTTGCTGTGCAGTGGAGTCTTCACTCTACAAATGTTGCAGTGTCGTTGAGGTTGATGCTGCTGCTAAAGAATACAATCAGTAGCTCTATTAATGTCAAAGTATACCCGCTAGAGCAACTCTCTGAGAAGGTATAAGCTGAACGGGACAATCTCATCAACACAAAAGTTGCCCCTACTATCTCTGTTTCCAGCTCATTTGCTTTGTCTCAAACTACATTCTATGATTAACTCCTAAACCGTTCTTATTTCCTAACAGTCACCCTTACATGGCGTTTCTGTTTGTGTACCACCCCTCCCTAGGAATCAAGCAAAACCTCCACATTGTTCTGATCATGGACTGCTCCAACTCTAACTTCACCATCAACTGTGAGAGCAACCCAGCTTTCTACCGCAAGTGTTCTGTCCAGTGGATGGAAGGATGGTCTGAAAGCAGCATGAAGAAGGTAGGAGGAAGAGGAGAAAGGAGCAACAGCAACAGTGACATATTTTAAATAAACAATTGCTTCTTAAAGCAGTTAAGTAGAGAGACATACACATATGCCTGAAACCTTTTAAAGACAGACTTATGCAGCCTTGAGCTCAAATCTGTTGAGCTATCTTTCACTCTGCTGTAGCCCCGTGCATACTTGTATGATTGACAAGTGGTTTCATATTTGATATTAACCCTTCAACACAGGGCTTAAGAAGTACATTTGCCTAATTGTGCTAACTGAAATCAGACATTTTTCTCCAATAAAGAAGATTTGAACGCATATGCATTCACACTTTTCATATAACCTTTTCATCTGGTGTGTAAACCTTAATGTTGTCAGATTCCTGAGCTGCTGCTAGCAAGGACAGAAGGAGGAGGAAGAGAGGAGGATGGAAGGGAAACGGCCACAAAGGGGAACAACTCAGGTGGGAGCGCGTGTACACAGAGCAAAGTTCATTATAATTATGTTGAAGTTACTTTTATAGTTCATCCTTGTCATCTCCTTAAGAATCATTGTAATGCTGTGGATGTAGTTGTAAGACATGTAATGTAATTCAACAATCTTCCAGTTATCACAATTACAATTTTAGTGCTGTCATTTAAAAATGGCTTTTTCCATCAATAACTTAAAATATGAGGGTAAATGTTTCCACCAATGCAAGAAAGGTTTGTGAACCACAAGAAAAGCAACTATTCTATTATTTTTCACATGACAAAGCTGTAGGAAAGTGACCATTGTTCTTAGCTGTTTTTGGCTTTGTATGTTTGTAAAGAAGTGAAATGGCCTTCTTAATTGAAACCGGTTTGTGCTCACCATCTTCCGTATTCTCCACTCAGCAGGGTCTGCTCAGGGAGACCTGTGCCGTTTGTTCCTGATGGTCCATGAGTCATGCAGAGAATATGGTGCAACACCCAGCCAGTACATGTCCTTCCTGCACGTTTACACTGCGTTATTTAGCCGGAAACAGAGCCAGCTCACTACGAGACAGCAGCACCTGCAGGTATCATGTCAGATACAGTACAATGTCCATATGCACCAAAAACTACGACGGATAAAAAATACTCACACCAAATGTTTTATTGTTTGTTTTTTTACAACATAATTTAGTTGTAAGACTAAGACAAATATAAGTTTTTGTGTCTGTCAAAATACCAATGTCAAAATATGATTTGTATTACACAGATATTTTTGTATATATGGTTTGCAGAAGTTTTCAAAAACAACTAGTTGTGATATGCAACATGTGGGCAAAACCTTAAAATATACATACAAAATAAAGGCTTTTTAGGTTAATGTCTTTTCCTAATCTGAAATGCAGTTTCTGTTTAGGATTAAGAGCCTTTTGAATTTGGTATAACATTTCCTCGGTTGTTTGTTTTTCTCAAACATCAAAGTAATATTTACTTTCTTCGACTTGTGTCTCCAGGCGGGCGTGTCGAAGCTGAACGAAGCTAAGTCATTGGTGGATGAGTTGAAGGGGCGGGCTGCGGAGCAGAGTGCTCTGCTGAAGACTAAACAACAGGAGGCAGATTCTGCCCTGCAGGAAATTACCACTTCTATGCAGGTGTGTGTGTGTGTGTGTGTGTGTGTGTGTGTGTGTGTGTGTGTGTGTGTGTGTGTGTGTGTGTGTGTGTGTGTGTGTGTGTGTGTGTGTGTGTGTGTGTGTGTGTGTGTGTGTGTGTGTGTGTGTGTGTGTGTGTGTGTGTGTGTGTGTGTGTGTGTGTGTGTGTGTGTGTGTGTGTGTGTGTGTGTGTGTGTGTGTGTGTGTGTGTGTGTGTGTGTGTGTGTGTGTGTGTGTGTGTGTGTGTGTGTGTGTGTGTGTGTGTGTGTGTGTGTGTGTGTGTGTGTGTTGACGCTCAGTGGCAGACAGGTCCGAGGTCCAGCAGGGTTTCGTGTCTCCTCCAAGTTATATCTATCCTCATCTGAACTCTCACTGCGGGCCTTCTTGCTGCCAAACTTCTCCTCTTCTCTTTTTTCGTCTTTCCTTTTCTTCTATTTTTTTGTCTTCTCTTTTCTCCTCTTCTCTTTTCTCCTCTTCTCTTTTTTCGTCTTCTCTTTTTTAGTCTTTTCTTTTCTTCTATTTTTTAGTGTTCTCTTTTCTAGTCTTCTCTTTTCTTCTCTTTTCTTCTCTTTTCTCCTCTTCTCTTTTCTACTCTTCTCTTTTCTCCTCTTCTCTTTTCTACTCTTCTCTTTTCTCCTCAATTTGGCTTCTCTTCCCTTCTTTCTCTCTATTTACTTCTCTTCCCCTTTCCTCTTCCTCTTATCTTTGCCTCTCTTCTTCACGTGTCCTCCCCTCATCTGCATTGTATTATGCAAACAACTTTTTATGTATTTCCCTCCACGGTGTCTACCCTGCTGTGAAGACGCTATTTATTTAGTTTGGCTTTTGCGCATTAGTTTGTTCTGACTTCTCATCCAGACTTTTCTCTCTCCTGATATCCACACTTTCCATCTCCTCCTGCTGACTCTGTCTTGAGGTGGATAGATGTATGTATGGAGGGAAAGGGAAGCTGAACCCTGTTCATTAGATATGATATCCCTCTGTCTCCTCTCTTTGGGGAATTAGCTTTTTGGAGTGAGATGGAGAGAAAAGGGGAGAGAGAGGAAACAACAAAAGGAGAGACTGTCAGCAGAGTCAGTTTGCAGAGTGATAATTACCGAATAGACTTGTCCCTTTGGACTGTAGCAACTACGCCTCCTGTAGAGATGGTGACAGCAGGGAGGGGGAAAGGAGAAACACTCAGACGGAGCAATGACTAGGGGAAACAAACTTGATAGAATGGTGATAGAGGCTTGGGAAAAAGTAGAAAGCAGTGGGAGAGGCAGACAAATGAGATTCTATCAACGAATAGGAGACATATGTGGCACGTAAGAAGCGATCAAGACTCTACAGGGAGAATTGGAAGGATGAGAAGACAGTCAATAAAGAGATTTGCTTGGGCTGAGGGTGCGATGTGATGAGGTGGATATGGATTCTTGGGATCATATGGAGGTGATTCAACCACTTTCTCTTTTCATCCTCAACAATGTGTCCTACTGTGAAACCAAATCTTTCATCTTTAGGAGGAGGAGGAGGAGGACTGGGGCTGTATGTCTGACGCATCTCAGAATTGAAGTATTGAAAAAGAGTCTCATTTACATTTTAAAAGGTTGTTCAGAGAAGTTTTAGTTGTCAAATCTCCAGGTCAAGGGGTCAAGTGTTCTCAGAGAGTAGCAAGACCAAGACAGTATGCTGTGTTTGAGATTCTTCTGTTTCTGAAACATTTGAAGGCTGTAATAAACATCACGAGATATTTCTTTTTTTGTTTCCATCCAGAATGCAAGTGACCAGAAGACAGAAATGGAAAAGATAAAAGGGAAGATGGCTCATGAAGTGGCCAAGATCGAAGAGAGAAAGGCAAAAATAGATGATGAGCTGAAAGAAGTGCAGGTAAGTGTCATTATTCGTCTGTTACTAGAAATACAGACACATCAGGGTTCTTACGCTCATTCAAAACCTGGAGAAGTCATGGGAATTCAAAATGCTAATTCCAGGCCCTGGAAAAGTCATGTAAATTCAAAATGCTAATTCCAGGCCCTGGAAAAGTCATGTAAATTCAAAATGCTAATTCCAGGCCCTGGAAAAGTTATGGAAAACAATATTTTTCCCAAAGTTTTGGAAAAGTCACGGAAATATAACTAAAGTTGCATCAAATATAATTTATATTTGATCTAATTACCGAAATAGTAATACTATAATGATAATAAATACTGTATCGACCGTATAGTAATGAAACGTAAAATGGCGTTTAACTGACGAGGTATTTTGCTGGTGAGAGATTTGAGTTTCTTTAGTCCGTAGAAGCTATTAAGCCTACTATTTGATTTGTTTTAGATCGGCACAACATGTGTCAGACCTTATTTTCCTGTTCCATGTTAAAATAAACCATTTTCAGTGGTACCGCT
>NC_136902.1:81413782-81451282 GCF_949606895.1 Notothenia rossii | reverse complement strand
GCTTGGCAACCTCGTTCCCAGGGGGCTTCAGATGTGCATGTTAAGAGCTGAGTCAAGTTGACCCACGATCATTTTTTTAAAATCCTTTTGTCCTTCCAATGACTTCTCCACAATGTAGGTGTCAAGATAACTTAGTGAACCCACTTAAAGCGTATTATACTGTGTTTAGGCACTATTGATGAGGCTTGCTGTCAGTAACTGTCAAATCACAGGATTGTTTTTAGTGGGCAAGAAGAAAAGCAACAAATCATAATCTGCATTTGTGTGTTGTTTGTTTGTCTCAGAGTTTGACTTGCGTTCATTCCTGTGCTCGGAGAGTGAGCAGCTGATCTGGAAGGGTCAAGGGTTGCCATCTGATGACCTCTCCATGGAGAATGCACTGGTCATATTACAGGTTAGACATCCATTTGTCACTCGGTCTAATTTTGTTCATCTTTCCACTTTTGCTTTATTTCCCTTGATAACAATTCAGATTTGTCACAGGATGATCTATTGTAATGTAGACTTAATGCAATGTAATCCCCAACATCCATCTCCTTCTGCAAAGTTAACTTTTTCCTATTTCTATATTAGCTTACAGTAAGACTCATGCTCTCATGCATTCAAAAAGACATCAAAGTACAATATAAATACAGCACTCTCTTGGAAGAGCCAGTCTCCATATTAATAGTTTTGTCAATAATCTTTCCCTTGTTGCCATTCATCTGTCTTCCATTTGTCTGTAATGTGTTTTGTTTTTACCATTGCTGCATCAGATCAATGCACTCAAGCTACGGGTAAGAAGCTGTTCCATCATTCTTCCTTATAGCTTAGCGTAGCCTCCCTGTTTCTCTCACTGTCTGCCTGTGTGTTCCTATGTTATAGTTTCTTTATTATTGTTGTTTCATCTTCTGTATGCACTACCAACGAAATGTGTATGGCAGTCATTCACATTAACACAAACACACAAACACCAATATGCAAAAACCAAGATGACCTTTATCTGTATATTTATTAGACAACCTAATCATCTCAATCAATTAGCCTATTTGGTACAGATCTACAAAGGGGGTTAATTGCAGCAGTTTCTCACTAATATGTCAATGTATGCTGTGATGTACTTAGTAGTGATTTGAATTTGAAAGCAAATGTATATTCGGATATTCGACCCCCCAAAAAAAGGTTAACCGATTAACCAAAATGTACATATCCTATACAAAAAAAAAAAAGTGTGGGAAAATGTTTACAAAAAAAAGTTTTAATTTTGAAAAATAAATAAGTACATGTTCAAATAAGTATAGAAACCAAGTCAAATTTTGTCAAATGTATTGAACTGGTGATCACAGTTTGAACAGTTGGCAGCTATAGGCCTACAGCTTTCATGCTTAAAACATAACTTGTTTTTTAAATGAAAGAGGGATCATGCACGAACAACGGGTTAGGGTAACGTAACCCTATTACAACAGAGATCAACAACCTATAACAGGGCCTATCACAGAATGCAGCTATTCAATACTCATTCTTGTTTAGGAATATGAGCATGTCTACTCAGGGGAGAGGCAGGTGCGGGGGCGATTCACAATCAGGCCAGCTGTAGAGAAGACCCTCTCAGCTGGAATTTGGGCATAAGATGAGGTTTGGGGCAGCAGCCATATTATTATCTGGAACTAGCTGGATCTGATGGATTTGGACATAAACGTGAGTGAATTATAACCGGATGTGAGAAAGAGAGAGATCAGCACCTGCAGCTCTGCCCGCTGTGAGGGACCGGTGAGCGGAGCAAAACACACCTTTAGACCAAACACTTTTAGCTATGGTACTGTCGTATACATTGAATCATTCCATTTGATAATATGTAATCAACTTAGGCACCCCTCCCAAAAAAAAAAATATTATTATAAATATTCATATTCGAATACCTGAATCGTTTCAAATATTAGAATATTCGATTAATTTTTCCCATCCCTAATACTTAGGTGCTGTTTACAGGAAAACGCAAACGGTTGTATCTGCTACTTTTCTCTTTCGCATAGCCCGTTCGTTCACACAAGGACTTAACGGAAACGGGCCCCGCAAACGATAACGGGTCCCAAGGTGGATAGATCTGCATCCGGAACGCTCTGGGGGGGCAAACGGCTCCGTATGTACGTCCTATACGATCATTTCCTGATAACGATAAAGCCATAGCCCCACCTCTCCCCACCTCTGCTGCTCACTGCTGTAGCATGGTCAGTAGCTACTGCTAATAATCTACAGCTCCTCTACCACAGCCATCAGCAACAAGTAGACATGGAGAACTACATGAACTACATGTTGCTAATTCCACCGCGGGGCATAAGCAGAAGGGCAACCATGGCAACCATGCTCGGGGGTCTTCTTCGCTGCTTTTGGTGTATTTTGTGGCGGAATTACAGCGCCACTTACAGGCCCAGCATATGTACTACAGTGTCTCTAGCGATTTTGAGCGGTCTCGTGTGAACGGAAGACTTTTTTGATATCGTATCCGGTTTGTTTGCATTTCGTATGTGTGCAAATGGGGTCTAAGGCTGTTGCAAACCATTAAAGAAATAGAGGGGATACTGTATACGTATAGATGTCCATGACACACACACACACACGCACACAACATAGGGTAGACCAGAGTTCTTCTTCTCCGTCTTCTATCAGTACACAGAACAGATAAGTTTGTCAGATAAGGCTGAGGGGAATAAACAGACAAATAAGCAGGTCTGAGGAAGAGAATCGTTGAGCAAGTTACCGTGAAATGGAAGAGCGTAGGATGAAAAGAGGGAGCTGGACTTAATTCCTTTGCCAGGCAAAGGAGTGACACTGGTCGATAAGCATGACAGCAGTGAGACAGGACTGAAGTGCCTTTACACACCTTATCTTCCTTGGTAACTGAACTTCTTTTTAAGTATAACTATCTCAAAACAACTTAAACTGAAAACAGTTCTTTATCATTGTTTGTACTCAGAGTGTTGCCTGTCCGTTCCTGATCGACCCGTCATCCCGAGCTACAGAGTGGCTGCGCACACATCTCCAACAGCACAGACTGGAGGTTATCAACCAACAGGTAAAGACACACACAAATACACATATACAAAAGGACATTATATGTGTCCTTAACTCTCCTGGGGTCTTCACAAACTCATTTTCACACACATGCACACTGATGAAATATCAATTAAACCCTAACCTGTCATCGAGGTAACTTTTGTGTCTGCAGGAGCCAGTAAAGCAATTACTGTTTTTCTTTGAACTGTTTCATTAGGGGTCCTTGATTGATCTCCTCTTCTTGTCTGATGAATCAAAGTCTGTTTTAAATTCCATTAGCCTTATCATATAGTAACCAGTCTGTTTGACAGAGCATATGATTAAGCCACCTTTACCTCCACCCCTGAATCTGTTTTTAACAAATGATATGATAGATAAATCAATATGTGTGTGTGTGTGTGTGTGTGTGTGTGTGTGTGTGTGTGTGTGTGTGTGTGTGTGTGTGTGTGTGTGTGTGTGTGTGTGTGTGTGTGTGTGTGTGTGTGTGTGTGTGTGTGTGTGTGTGTGTGTGTGTGTGTGTGTGTGTGTGTGTGTGTGTGTGTGTGTCAATTAAAGGGCTGTATTTTAGTGTTGTTGGTTCACTTTGTCTGTATTTTATTTATTTCATCCCTGTTTGTTATCTCTGTCAGCCAGATAAATGAATACAAGCTAATTTACTTTATCTGTATTTTAATTATTCTGAAAATAACACTACTATTTACTCTTTAATTATTTAAACACTGAATTGTATTTGTATAGATATTGAAGACAGAACAAATATTGCTCTGATATAATACAGAGTATTGTGTCACCCACCAATCTTAGAAACGAAGGTATTATACCACTCTCTCTCTCTCTCTCTCTCTCTCTCTCTCTCTCTCTCTCTCTCTCTCTCTCTCTCTCTCTCTCTCTATAGGATAGCAATTTCATGACATCCCTGGAGCTGGCGGTCAGATTTGGAAAAACCCTCATCATCCAGGAGATGGATGGAGTTGAACCTGTGCTCTACCCTCTGCTGAGGAAGGACCTCATAGCACAGGGTAACCACACACTCACAGACCACTCTATCATGTAAAGTGGGTGTGGGAGAAGTTATTGATTCTTCACTAAAGCCAGTGGTTGCTACATAAAAAGCAGACCACTCTTTATGGAGGCAGTTTATCTCATGTCATTTTGAAGACTTTTGTCTGAAAATGACTTTTGTTAATGGGTGCAATCTACTCTGCAGCTTGACATTATCTACCAACATTTAATTGAAGAATTGTGACGTTTGAGCAATGGGCAGTCAAACGCTTCGCTCTGTGTTCCATGAAGGATTAGTCGTAATTAGCCATTATATGTAAAAAACATATATAATTACAAAAAAACATTGTTTGAGCCTAATTCAGCCCAAATTCAGACTTCTTAAATACGTTATTGAACATTCCTATGTATTACTGTATATACAATTAGCATTCAGATGTGCTTTGTTCAGCTTTGACTATTCTATTTTATAGATAAATGCTTCAATAATTCTCCAATAAGAAATAAGAAATGAATCTGCCCTTCTGATTTACCTTACGTGTGATATTTCAGTTTCTTGGCTAAAATAACTGCATACCAATCACAGCTCTGGGCAAGTGTAAACAGAGGTTAGCCATACCTGTGAAAATGAGGGTGATTCATGAGGCTCTGAATCATCCGGTGGGAGGCGGATGTCTATTTGAAGCTAAATTGGAAAGAGTGGGTGCAGAGAAAGTGTAAGAAAGGGCAAGTTATCCACTTAAAAGTAGTGTCGAACAGGATGGAAAAAAAGAAGCAAGACAAAGGCATGGCAGTACTGCATTGCAGACATCGACAAGACAGAGAGTGGAGGAGAAAGTAAAAGGGTGACGATGGGATTCAAAGTGAACACTGTAGAGAAAGTAACCAGATTGCATAATAGAGTATATGTTGCTGACAAAGAGTTTTTCTCTCTGCCCAACACATTCACACACAAACACACAAATGCAGGTCCCCGATATGTCGTCCAGATAGGAGAAAAGGTCATCGATTACAATGAGGACTTCCGTCTCTTCCTGGCAACACGTAATCCGGCCCCCTTCATCCCCCCCGATGCCGTTTCTGTGGTTACAGAGGTCAACTTCACTACCACTAGGGCAGGCTTGAGAGGACAGGTAACCCACATAAAGTAATCCAAGTGCTTTTATAGTGCTATAACTCAGTGTGTATACATACACTGGCATGTACTGTATGTCTAAGTAATACTATGTGTCCATTTGCTTATCTCTTTGTGTGTGCGTGTCTTCGCTTTAGCTGCTGGCCTTGACCATCCAGCAGGAGAAGCCAGAATTGGAGACGGAAAAAACCCGACTGCTACAACAAGAGGAAGACAAGAAGATACAGCTGGCTCAGTTGGAGGAATCCCTCTTAGAGGTACACATGCAAACATTTAGCATACGAAGATACTAAAGAAGGGGAGAATTCTAGGCTTTGGAATTATGGAGAAAAAATATAAAACGAAATAAACCTTTAACTGGGTTGAACATATTTGGTATGACACTTTAAATGGTAATTACCAAAATAGATATTCTGTTTACCCCCGCCCATCACTGCATGCCATTGTGAATCCAAATGTAATGTATCCTGTGCCATTTTTCCTCACCATGACCTCTTGATTTGTTAACTGGGTTGTCTCCCACATCACTTTTCTTTTTTTAAGCTAAAAATAATAGTGGCCAAATAAATTGGTATCTGCCTGATAATGTGTCGGATTTGCGTAGTGGTATTTAAACTTAAAGTATGCATGATATTTGACTTTATTCAAAATACCAATGTTTGAGCACATTCAGTCTAGATCGAAAAATGTGTATATTAAAAAACTAAATATGACAAGAACAAAATATCCATAATTTTATTAACAATACAGTACCCCTGCAATTTGTGCCTTCAAAAGCAAAATGATGTACTTCGGTTAAACAGATGAAGCTTTAATCAATATATAATTATAGGACAATGTTGAACAAATGAGTGGATGACTTCCTTTTCTCCCAATTTAGAATTCACAGTTCCCCTCCCGATGAGTTAGATTGAGCCAATCCGCTGGCCCCTTAGGCATGTCAGTGGGGAGTTAATTGTATTGCATTGCATTTCTTTTTACTTATTCCTGCACTTCAGACTTGTGTAGGAAGGTGCTAGATAATGTAACATCCACAGTAATGACAGTATGGAGCCGGAACATCATACAGTTAGTTGCTGCCAAATACTTAATGGGGTTCCATGTACTTACATGGCTTAATGCATATTTATAATCAAACACATACGCGGACATTGTGACACATAGACACTCAACTTAATGATCATTTTCCATGCACACAGTCTTAGGGGAATTTCATACACACACACACACACACGCACACACACACACACACACACACACACACACACACACACACACACACACACACACACACACACACACACACACACACACACACACACACACACACACACACACACACACACACACACACACACAGACAGACAGTGCCGAGAGCAGGATGTCAGTGCTTCAGTGGTACAAGACGTGCAATTATTCCAGAATTGCAGGAACATATTGGACTTGACATTTCCATGCTCCACTGCTCTCTCATATATTGTATTGGAATTTATTTGAATACATTGTATCAGTTATTTTCAGAGAGCGGATTCCACAGAATGAAGTTGGTTAGTCAAACTTTCTGCTTCTTGCGCATCGCCTTCCCTACCTCTCATTTCTCATTCTGTCTTTCTTATTGATTACTCTCTCTTCTTTATTTGTACCTGTTCGTCCATCCGTCGATCTTTTTCCCATTTCAGACCCTGGCTACATCTCAAGGTAATATCCTGGAGAACAGGGAGCTGATCGACAGTCTGAACCAGACCAAGGCGAGCAGTGCGCTGATCCAGGAGTCACTGCTGGAGTCACACAGGCTGCAGGCATCCCTGGACCAGGTACGTCATGCGCACACACACACTCACAAATTCTGAAAAACAACATCAAAAAACAAGTTGTGGCCTGACTGACTGCACCACTGTTTAACTATCTTTTTCATTCTAAAAGCTGTCGTGAAAAAGTGATCTCAGAAGAGAATCAGCATTAACGTGGATCCTCAGGGCTAACCCAATTCTTTTAAACTTGTTTGATATTGAAGAGGTATTATCTGGGTGATTACTTTAGTACTTTTAGAGGGCAACCACAACAGCCAATGAGAGGGACCAGGCGGAGCAGCTGGACAGGACATCTGTTAAGTGTCTTCTCATGTGCCTGGTTCAACCAATTTCTAAATTGGTGAAGAAGTTGTCCTCCTGTTTGTTATTTTTAAACTAATCCTTTAAAATGAGTCCTCACCATATATGACATACTATTATTTGAAATCATGCCGTGTTAACTGGTGTTTGAGCGCAAACTTTTCAGATCATGAGTAGTGAGTAGATGAGCACTCCGGCAGCCACTGGTAGTTACAGTAGTAGCACAGAAATCTGATTGCGCCGATGAACAAGCAAGGAGCTTCTGTAGATGCATTTCACTGTCCTGCTCTAGGGTGCAGTGTTACACCAGAATGCTTTTTATAAATGTCTCTTATTTATTTCTGTTATATATGAACCTCAATGTTTGTTTCTATTATTTCATTTTTATTTGTTCTGCTCATGGTACGCAAAACCCAATGTACAATAATTGTCAACAAAACATGTCTCTAAAAACACACCATTGAGCAAAAAGGAGCAGGGAGAAGAAAAAAATCTTATATGACCTGCCCCTTTCTAAAGAAAAAAAGAAAAAAAAGAAAGAGAAATAGATTTTTATGCCCTTCATAATAATAATAAAACATTAAAAAAAAAAAAATCACAGCCAAACATAAGAGTATCTTAGGATACTAAGAGAAACACAAAAATACTTATTTCCCACTTGAGGTTAACGGAAAGAAACAAAACAACAACATCCAAACATCACATGTATAAGGAAAAGGAAAAGTGCAACACCCTCATCTGAGTCCTACTGGAGAAGAAGGTGGAAAGCGGCGCATAATAATAATAATAATAATAATAATAATAATAATAATAACAACAATAACAATGGGACCTGCAAATAAAGAACAGGCATCACATCAAAGACATCAAAAACATTTAGCAATGCGGGACCAGAGTACATAAACGTATTCACATTCTGCTTCATATAATCCCATTTCTCTTAATTTATACAATTTCTTTAACTGAAGAATACATATACAATTCTTTAGATCCTTCTGTTGAGAATTCCATATCACACGTCAAGTCTTCTATAATTCTCTTTTTCTCCCTCTCTCTCTTTCTGTCTTTCTCTCTCTCTTTCTGATCTATCTCTAAACATTGTGTACACCACATTTCTTTGTATCCAAACCTACTCCATCCATCTGTGGAACTTTCTGTAACTCTATAAAACATCTTTGTTTTCTGTTGCTTCTTGTTTGTTTACTCTCTTCCCTTTCTATCTGTGGCTCCTTTGCGCCATTCCTTGTTTTTTTTTATTTTAGGAGCGGGATGCCTACCTTCCTCTTGCGGAGAGTGCCAGCAAGATGTATTTTGTCATCACAGACCTGTCAAGGATCAACAACATGTACCGCTTCAGCCTCGCTTCCTTTCTGCGCCTCTTCCAAAGGGCTCTTCAGGCCAAGAAGGTAGCACACAGCTCTTGGAGTACTCACATTTTCATCCAACACAGCAGTGTGTTAACATCTCGGTTTTCAAAATTGTTGCAAATAACATGTCCTTGAACCAGAACCAACCTCAATAATACCATGTAATTTTCTACACAAACAAATACAGCATTCACTAGATGATCGAAAATACTAACACAATAGATAACCTTTTCACATTGAACAGTTTTGTATAGAAGGTAACCACAGTAGTAGAAGATGAACATTTGTTATGAAAGCCAATTCATCTCCTATGGGAATCTGTCTTAAATACTAAAGCTCCTTTCCTAAAATCACTTCCAGAGGCCTGTACTACGAAGCAGGATTTTCGCTTAGCGAGCTAACTTAAGGGAAAACTTGTGGTTTCCGGTCCTACGAAGCTGGTTCTCTTTTTAGCGGGCTAGATCTCCATGGTAACTTATGCTGAGCGGCTAACCTGCTCCGGAGCAGGTTAGGTTGCAGGCTAAGAGCTCAACTCAGTGAAAGCGCCGCCTGCTGACCAATCAGAGCTCAGTGTGCAGAGTTGAAAGCTATCAAGTCTTATTACAGGAGAAAGGAAATACAGTTTAAACTGCCGTTGCAGGAAAGACGGCCGGAAAAAATCACCGACTGTGTGAATGTGAACATTAATAGAATATCACCTCCCATCTTCAGAGCAATCTGACTATTATAACATTAGCGTTAAGAAAGTTTAATTAAATATCTGCCACAACATAAGTAACCGGATCAAAGTAACATTACGTACAGTCCGCGGCACTGTGAGTGCAGACGTCGATGTGTCCCATTATCATTCATATCACATCATAATGTATCATTTATGTCCTTATCTGAGTCAGCTGAGCCGTATCTGACCGTGGAACACTCACAGTGTCACATACTGTATGCAGAAGTATTATTTTAAGCAACACATTAAGTTGACGAAACACTCGAGTCAAATGTAATTAAAGTCAGATCCACTCGTGTCTTAGACGGGGCAGTGATATCCTAAACCTGTTAATGTACGCATTTCTTTTACCAGCTGTATTCACCTTTCAGGTGCAGCTATGTGGCTTTTATCCTGGATAAAGTGTTTAAGTCATGGATGTTTAAAGTTTAACGTCTTCATATTTGTCTAATATTATAGTTGACTTTTCATTCAGGAAGTATGACGCGCTGTCAGTACGCTTGTCCATGTTTGTGATTGGTCGAATGCTCCAAATACCACCCCTTTCATGTGAACGCGCACCTAACTAGATAGGGCACGGCTGGCTTGAGCGATCCACTTGATAACCCGCGTCGTAATACCGCTTAGCGAGTGCGCGTATGTTTTGGATTAGGCCAACCGGCTAACTCCAACATATCCAGGTTATCAAAAGCTTATGAGTTTGATGACCTCACACGTGGGGCTTTGTCTGGCATACATTCAGCTTAAATAAATAGTTTGGTTTGTTAGGAGGAAAACGAAATCTCTTTGTGGTGTCGAGTGAGATTGGAAAGTGTATGCTCTTGTAAACATCTGTTAAGTATAAGACTGCAAACAGCAGCTGCTTAGCTTTGCATAAAGAAAAACAAAGTTCAGATAACCTCCTCCTCTTAAGCTTACTAATTCATTCTTTATATCTGATGTTGTGTGATGTCCGTACACAAACAAAATGTAAGATGACAATCAACATTTTTCAGGGTATGCGTGAACATTTTTTGGACAGGTGCAGTAACTTTCCACAAGGTATATAAACTCATATAGCAACATTATTCAACATGTGATTTGTGTTAGTTATGGAAATCGGTCTTCTAATATCTAATATGTCTAATATATTCTGGTATATTTAGTTCAGCACACATTTTGGATGAGCTAAACCTAACACCATTTCCTTTTTTTTCAACTTTTTCGATTATCTTTTGTATCAGGT
Source organism: Notothenia rossii (assembly GCF_949606895.1). NCBI lineage: Eukaryota > Metazoa > Chordata > Actinopteri > Perciformes > Nototheniidae > Notothenia > Notothenia rossii. The sequence continues at coordinate 81,440,688 of NC_136902.1, read as the reverse complement.
TAGCTCGATTTATTTCAGCTCGTTTTTTTCAGCCAGTTTATCTGAGTCTGGCCTGTGCAGCTGCAGAGCATCATGGTGTGTCTATCACACTGCTGCTATCCATCTGAGCCCCTCAGCACACTGTCTGATAAACAGGACACACACATTCTCACAAACATGCACACATAGGCACACAGACAGTCAAAAGATTGAGCACTAATTCCCCAAATCCTGTGTGGGTTGTTGGAGCCAGTGCTGTCATCCAAGAATGTCACCAGGCAGCAGCTGGTCACCAGTGTCACGTGTGTGTGTTTGTGTGAAGGTAGGCTTGTGGACACATTCACTGTGGTCAGAATGATCTATCTCTCTTTGGTTCAGTTGTTTTGCATGGCTGCGTTTATATTCCATGAGCTGCAAATGAGATCGAGATGAGAATTTGAACCTCTCATGTCTGAAATAACACATACAAAAATCCTTATTGTAGCTCACACACACAAACACAAGAGCAGATACATAAAATGTTTACGTCATGTACTTTATACACAGGGTAGCACAAAAAACACAAGACAGACATCCAGGCAGGATGACATGAGTAAAAGACATGCTGAACTGTTAAAGGAGACAGAACAAGAGAAATCCAACTCAAAATGCTCTTTCTTTCTCTCACATTTACTGTTTGTGTCCAATTACCATGCTTGAATTATTCTGTTTAACAATTGCTATTGAGTTTTTATCTTTTTTCTGGTCTCACCTTTAGTATTAAAGTGATGTTTTTGTATTTATACACGTTCCCTGTCAGTTTTTAGGCTGTCGCAGCCTAACTTAAAAGGTCATTTGAATAAATTTGTCCTTAGTATTTTCGAGCTGTTCAAACACCTTGCTCTTATAAAGCACAAAGACACTCTGTTAAAAGCTAAGAAATAACACTTTAGATCTCTGATATCATGTCTCTCATACATTATCTTAGGAGCCGCATCTTTCTATGATCTTTCCCTCTCTTATTGTGTTCATGAATGCGTGTTTTTGTGTTCATTTTAGGAAGCAGAGACTACTGAGGCCAGGATCTCTGCTTTGGACGCCAGCTTGAAGAATATGGTGTATGAGTACGTGTGCCGGTCTCTTTTCAAGGTAATAGACACACTTACACACATAAATAGGACAAATGTGGTTTCAGGACTCTCTAAAAATTCCAGTCGTCCCTGTGGTCATTTGTGTTGGTGATGAGAGGATCGTGACAACAAAGAAACCTCAGATGGGTTTTCACAGCAAAACAACATCAATCTGTTTGGAAGACGACCTCCAACTGTTTTACTTGTTTCCCTTGTTGCTCGTTGTTAAATTGATTCAAATGATAACAACTGCCCAAAACACATCACCCATCATGAACCAAATACATGTCTCTACTTTTGTACTCACAGCTAGAGAGAGCAAGTCAAATCCAACAGCTACCTCAGCGGATTGGGTTATCTAGTTATTTTTGATGTATTTATTTTTCTTCTTATCCACAGTTGGTTAATCTCCCGAACATCTACTCTCACTTTGTAGTACAAAGTGAGAGTAGTGTAGTGTTTTTATTGATTGTTTAAACCAAACGCACAATCAGATAAACAAAGACATGTACACACTTACACAACCAGACCACTGCAACCAACACAGTAATGAAGTGTCAAATGTTGACCGACATGGAGCAGTCATTGCATCGATTGGGCAGTGAATTGTAAATGTAATTTCTCTCTCTCTCTCTCTGTGTGTGTGTGTGTGTGTGTGTGTGTGTGTGTGTGTGTGTGTGTGTGTGTGTGTGTGTGTGTGTGTGTGTGTGTGTGTGTGTGTGTGTGTGTGTGTGTGTGTGTGTGTGTGTGTGTGTGTGTGTGTGTGTGTGTGTGTGTGTGTGTGTGTGTGTGTGTGTGTGTTCGCGCGTGTGTTCGCGCGTGTGTTCGCGCGTGTGTGTTCGCGCGCGCGCGAGCGTTTCAATCAGAGATAGGGAGGCTGTTAACTGCTGATCACGTCTACAGGCTATCAACCCAACAGTAGGACACAGTAACACACACACACACACATTTTCGGGACCCCCTCGAAAACGAGATGGTGCATCTCAAGGGGTTTATCCCAATAAATAAAATGTCTATATACACACACACACACACACACACACACACACACACACACACACACACACGCGTGTGTGTTGACAGCAGCAGTCCAGTCATTAGCAGAGAGGAAACATTGGACTACATTATCAGTGCTCCTGCCAGCCCCCCCGTAGTGCTACAGAAGAGATAACTTCAAGGGGGAGAGAGGATAGTTGGGAGAAAGAGTCCAGTGGAAAGATATAGGTGGATAATGAGCAAGAGAGGACAAAAATGAACGAAGCTTAATGGGAGAAAAATTCTTTGAAGGAGGATATTATACCAAAGCATCTGTAGGAAAAACAAACATCCCATATCTTCAGAATGTCTTTTTTATAGCCGTGGTCGGCACTCGGACTGTTCTGTATGTTTTCCATTCCACTAGGAACGGAATTGATTCAGCTTAATCAGGTATTGATTGAGCATGGCTACCCACACAGAAGCTTGATTAGGAATCAGGGTTACTCACATTTAGACTGTTTTTATGTTATTTTATATGTGTATGTGTGTAAGATTATTAAGCATATGTTATTTGACTTATAATGAGATGTTTTATAATCGACCAGCTTTCATTTTCACCTAGTAAATGTCTTGAAGAGGAATATTTTCAGTGTTCAATTCCTGGATGTGCCTGTGAAATACTAATGTTAGGCTAATAGCAGTCTCTTAATGATATAGTGCTATATTTGAATGAAATATAGGTGATCCATTTTGGATGTGCTTCTTGAAAATGCAGGTGGACATCTGGTACAGATCATATCAAGGCAACCCATTCATATAGCCCAATATCACAAATCACAGATTTCCCTCAAGGGGCTTAACACAGATTGTTTATGTTGTTAAAAAGTGTCATTGCATTTCTTTGGCTGGATACTCTCACCTAATATTTATGATAATTGTACCTTTTACAATTAATTTCAAGTTGGAAATAAACATAATTGAAAGAACATTCAGGGTCCCACGATTCCATAAGGTCAGACTGAAGCACTCCTTTTGTACATCAGTCAATCCTCACAGTAAATACAGAGCTAAATCCCAGATCAAATGCACGCTAAAGGGTCATGAAAAAGCTTTCTCTCAGTGATTGCGATGTTATGTTAAATGTTCGTTGTTTGTGTTTCATGTAATGTGTCTGGATATGTGTCTATGTTGGTGTTGGACTTTATTTGATCTGACCAATAAAGTATTATTGTATCGTAACATTCCAATATGAAGAAAATCTCACACATAAATGATATATTTAAGCAATAGCTCACGACAGGCCGTGGTGTATGCTCATTATATCACAGCTAAGGGGCGTGGTTCGGCCCGACGCGAAGCGGAGGGTCGACAATCCAACGGTATACTGTTTTTCTCAGACGCGGAGGGATACTGACTTGTTGTGAAAAGTAACTTACAATTCTACCCGTGGTATACGCTCAGTATATCACGGCTAAGAACCAATCAGATTGCTTGATTTGACTTGTCCGTTTTATAATTACGTATATCATCCCCCTGCATTGACATGAAGTGTAACTTGACCATCTTGAAGTCAGTGCTTAAGAATCAACCGTGTGTAGTCTTCGTCTGGTTTATGCAACTATTGTGCCTTAAAACAAACATCCGGCCTTTAGACAAATTCATAGAGAAATCCACTGAGAAAATGTTTCCTTAAAGAGCATAATGGATGGGTGGACACTGAGTAGAATATGTATACAGTAAGGGGAGAATTTACAAAATAATTGCTCATCTGTTGTAGCAAAAATAAATTGTGCAAGTGTCAAAAACCTCGCAAAGAGTGAAATGCACCCCTTACTGTGCTGTCAAACAAATAACGTCTCGTTGCTCCTGGGCTTTTTTGAATGTATATAAATGAGATAATATGCATACTTGGTGTGCAAAATTGTCCCCTTTCTATGCAAATCAGCCTCACCTCAAAAACGGAAGATTTCAAACGGATCACACAGCCTCATGCAGTTGCAGTAAAGTGATTTGTATCTTCAGAGGCTCAAACTCATTCGTTTGGAATGAAAGGACTGGATGCAATGACAGCTGTGTCCTCATAAATGAATGAATGAAGCAAGGTTACATGTCGTTTTGAAAATACATGCAGAAAGGATAAAGAAGGAAAGAAATGGTAAAAATACCTAATAAATAAGTATTTATTCCCTTTTATTCCAAATACTTGGCTTTCCTTCGACCTTCTTTTAGTTGCCTGCGGGACATATAGAGATGTGACTCTCGCAACCCCCCCATGATGAGACCTCCGACTCGGGGTGACTCTCTGAATAAACGCATTGGCCTCGAGCGGTTTATACTTTGCCCCATGGATGATTGCGATCAGATGCAAAAAGGGCAATCCCACTGCAAAACTTCATTGCTGTGTTTGCGCTGTTACACGATTATAGATAGCGGTCATAAGCGATGCGACACTGATGGTTTAAAAAGTAACTACAATCCATTCTTTGTGAATCCGCTCTGAGAGTAAAGCACTCAGACACATATCTGTGTGTGTTTAATATACAGTGAATGGATGTCTATGTGCAAACCGTTGTTATGTCGGGTCCTTATTCATGCTGCTGTGTGAGGTGGCAGGAATAAGCATTCAGGAGGTTAACTGTGTGTCAGAGACTGAGGAAGCCTCTCTCACATGCAGCAGTTTGAGTTGATGTGCCAAAAGAGTGACATATTCCAGGTTGTACTGGTTCCTGTCCTGTCAACGTGTCACTATGACAACAGTTCACACAAACTCTCACCAACTTTTATTCTCATTGCACTCTGTTGGCTCTGACACATACATGCACACACAGATCCACACATAAACACAAAAACGGGACTTTGTGCCACTTTTTGTTGGATCAGTCATTTCATATGGCTCGGCTCTCTCTCGGTTCAACTGCGCCCACTGTCACTTCAGTTGATGGAGTTGATCTCGGCAGCTTGGTGTAAATCATACAGACATCAACAAACCATGGAGAAGGTCAGAAAGAGGGCACGGTAGTAAAACATCTGTAGCTCAAATGCAATCTGAAGGTTAGCCTCATTGGTGCTCAAGCTGGTTCGACAGCTGTTCGTAAGGTACACAATGAAACGCTTTTTTCTCAACAACATTTAGAGGATAGGAAGATAGACATAAATACTTAAAAGGATTTATAAAACTCGACACTTGCATAATAGGCCTAGAAACCTTCGGAAGAAAAGAATGAACCTATTTGTATTAAACTCATTTATTTGATTAACAATTCTCTTACACTTACAGTTAAAGTCTTGAATGTTTATCACAGTAAAACATAGACTTTAAATTGAAAACGCATCGAGCTGATCCCTACAAATGCTGCGAGGGAAAAGAAAGCACCAGCGAATGACTGAATCCAGTGTGTGCAGGAGACATCCATCATATTTCTTTCAAAAACAAAAGAAAAAATATATATTATGTGTCGGCCTGTGGGTGTGAGTGTTTATGTGACACACTACCTGACCCGTGTCCCATGCTGGCAGCTTGTGCAAACAGCTTGACACGGGAATATTGTGGGTCATGGGATTTGGTGTACATGGGTCCCACGTGGCTTGGTTATGAATAGAAACGTAGGCTGAACACAGGAGGCTCAAGATTGGATTGCATTGTCAAATTGCACTATTGCACTATTCCTCAAGTGTAATAAGTATTCTTGCTAACAGTACTTAGTTTAACACACACTCTCAGGTGGATGTAAAAGACCACTGGGAGCCCAAATCACTGGTTTATGGATTTCATTTCATCAATAATAATAGCTGTATTTCAGTAACTGCTCATTAGGCGCATCTGAATGATTATAGCCACTGTGGTTTGCAGTAGAGGTTTTCTCCGTTGAGCTACCATCTCCTGTATGTACCTGTCAGCAATGCCCACATCTGGTAGCACTAGCAGCTAATGTAAATAGCCCATCTGATTTCATTACCTCAGTCATTTGACTTAATGCCACTTAACAAAAGCCCATTGAGAGGTATTACTGAATTGCACACTATGTCTAATTTGGTGGTCCTCGCCATCCGGTTGTTAAGTGCATAAAATGAGATGCACATGAATATACATGACCAGCACCGAAGCAGTGTGAACGCATTTCAATGTGAATGCTCTTAGTTACACAGCCTTCAGTGAATAGGTATTATGGTATTGTTGTGAAGTGAAACATGTTAGTCAGGTGTAATTTATACTGTTAATTTATACAGAGATAAGACAATATTGGAATGCGTTTTTGTGCCATTCACACAGCAGAATTAATAGTGCCTGTATGTAAAGGAAAAAGAACTTTGAGTTGTGTAAACTGTGTATAACAGTAAAGAAAACATGCAGGTATGCTGTACTGCAGTAATGTTGTTACTGTCAAACCTGATTTACATACAGGTTTATTTTGTATATGTGTCGGTCTTTCTTTCTATATATCTTTTCATAGTTAACAGCATACATAAGGTTTTCTTGTTTATGGGATTCTTAAGAAAACGATGGCATTATATGTGGGTTTAAAGATGTTTGTATATGTGTCGTCTGCATTATGACTCACTGATTTCTTTATTTTTATATTCTCTTCTACAGTTACTTAAAGCCTTGTATATTCTTGGTCACTGCCTTTCATTGTGTGTGTGTGTGTGTGTGTGTGTGTGTGTGTGTGTGTGTGTGTGTGTGTGTGTGTGTGTGTGTGTGTGTGTGTGTGTGTGTGTGTGTGTGTGTGTGTGTGTGTGTGTGTGTGTGTGTGTGTGTGTGTGTGTGTGTGTGTGTGTGTGTGTGTGTGTGTGTGTGTGTGTGTGTGTGTGTGTGTGATGATAGTGTTGTATGTCAGTGTGTAGTTACAAGCCCCTTAGTTAAGATGACAGAGCTGCGTATCATGCAATGGGAATACGAGTGCCCTCGGCCTGGAAGAGTTGCTAACATTTTGTTTCTTCTTTATTGGTTGTTGGGTTTTGAGAACAGCATGTTCTCATACATGTATGTGACATATTCCATCCATGTTTCAACCTTTTATTTCTCTCTCTTTTCAAGGCTGACCAGTTGATGTTTGCTATGCACTTTGTGAAAGGCATGTACCCTGAACTCTTCCAGGAGAGTGTAAGTATCTTGGAAGAATTAGCATATTTCAAAAATTCAGTGACGAATGAAATAAAGCTACGTTTAGCTTCGGACCTGCTGTAATGATAACACTACCCTTTGCTGCAGGAATGGGATGTCTTCACTGGATCCGTTGTAGGAGAAATGTTTAAGAAAGAGGTAAGAGAGCAGCTTTCTTTTCTGGGAAAACACAATGCTTCTTCTGTAACTCACTTACACCTCTCCTCTCTCTGTAGGAGTTCCCTTCTTGGATTGATCAGGAGAGACAAGGAGCCGTGGCCATTTTTAAAGTAAACTCATTGATACTCCTCCCGATGTACACAGACTAACACACTCAAACCATAATATTTACAATATTACCCCATCAGTTGCAGTTGTAATCTGTGATAACAACTCAACAACTTCATGATGGACAATTATTTTGACTTTTCCAAAAACCAGTGGACGTATAAAACAATAACTTAATGCGACTCAAAGACAATGCCAGCTAAGCAGTTCTGTTGACCTGTCTTTAACCCTTTTAACTTGAACTCTTTCACAGACTACATTCCCGGCCCTTTACCAGTCGCTAAGTTTGAGTGACTCAGACCTTTGGCTGTCCTTCTCGCAGAGCTCGCAGTGTGAGCAGGAAATCCCATCCTCCATTGCCAAGAAGATTACTTCCTTCCAGCAGGTCAGCTATCAATCAAAAAGCATTCACTTCATCAGCCAAATGGTTATCATAATTTACAGAGTATAGTATTGTTTCCTCTGCCAAGCAAACAATGTTATAATCTCAGTGTATGTTATTGTTCCTCTGTCAGTCAGCAGATTTGAGTCAAGTCTGCTGTAAAGTTAGCACTTGGGTCAGGGAAGAACTGATTAAGCTTAAGTGCAGATCGTGCTGCCATTTATAAAACACATTTAATGATGATGCATTGAGGCGTACCGTAGCAACAAAAAAAAGTTCCTCTGAATTTGTTGTTTCAAGATGGAATCCGTCAGCGTAGGCCGTCACCATTCCTGCTTTTTTTTGCAAAACACTTTTTGATTGCCACTCTTAAGAATCTAATTGTTTATATATACAATGTTAATTCCAATTTGCTCTTCGTGTTGCACATATTGCTCAAGCTCCCATTACTTTTATTCACATTGTGCAGATGGGAATTTGCAGAATGTATCCTCCTGTACTAAAACCTAATATTTGTAAACAGTATTTCTCCAAAACATTCTAATTATTATTGATTAATGCTTACCCTATTTACCATACAATACGTTTGGAAGATAATGCTGCCTTGGCAGAAGTGACTGCTCTCTTAATTCTTGCTAGTTATTCCTGTGATAACTTTAATGAAAGCCTTTTTCAAATCTTTGGTTTTTTCCCTCTTAAGGAGAAGATGTGATGTGAACAGAAGACAAAACAGCTGGCTTGTGCCCTTGAGCACACCCTTCACATGTGGTTTGAGATTGAATAAAGATTTAGCTAATCTCATTTCAAAGCATGAGCAAGACAGAAGCCACTTGTCAAACCAATTGACTTATTCATTTACTTTTCAAATGATGCTCTAAAAAACATAATAAAAGGAGCATCCAAATCTAAAGGATGCTACTTTTTGGATTTGTCAGGTTTGTGTACGATATGAGTGGGTTTGACCTTTAGTGATACCTGTTTCTTTCTTCTGCTCTCCTCTCCCCAGCTGTTATTGGTTCAGGCAGTCAGACCAGACCGACTGCAGAGTACTATGGCAGCGTTTGCCACCCAAGCCCTGGGTAAGTGTTTCATTGTAGGGCTTTTTACTTTTAAATATTTTCAATCAATGTGCTTAAGTGGGCTGGAGCTGAGCTCAGTACCGTTGTACTTCCATGGACTACAAAAATGTATTTATTATTCACAACATAACCGTGCTACAAAGTGGGCACCCAGCTGCTCTAGAAATGGGTCCCATCTTCATTGATAATTTAAAAGGTTTCTTTTTGTTTCCTATTTTACTGTAACTTACCCAGACCCTAGATATGAGTATCACATCAATGATTACACGCATTTGACCTGGCATACATTTTAAGTGTGCATATGTTGAGATAGACAAACAGACACATACACTGAAGCTCTGCTTTGTACAAAGGAAGAGAAGCTTGATTAGCTGTTGAAAAATGTGAACAAGCTGACATGTTTGTTCTGTTTAGGTTCAGTAAATGTTTGCCCTTCTCAATTGGAGTGCGATAACTCATAATAATGAGTTGTAAACATCCCAAATGACTAGATCCTCCTTTGCCCCTTTTGATAAACTACTTTGCTTCTGCACTTATTCTGCTGTGTCGGAAGATGCTTTGCTTTTCAAGGTTCTTCAGCCCTCACACTCAACTCAAGCAAAAATACTACAAGGTTCATTCTGGATCTATACACTTCACAATCACGTGTTCAACCCATGTTCCTTTTTTCTCTATTTGTATTTCATCCCTTCATGACTGCCACTGTCCTTGAGTAATTGCCACATACCCACAAGAACACACAAAAACACGCACACACACACACACACACACACACACACACACACACACACACACACACACACACACACACACACACACACACACACACACACACACACACACACACACACACACACACACACACACACACACACACACACACACACACAAAGACACCCACATTATGTTGTGAGAGAGTGTATTGTGCTTAATGAGCCCATTCATTCAGTCCAGATAATCCTAATGGTGGGTTGGATTCTGTCTGCACTATCTGGGATGCTGCTAATTGATGTCAGGTGAAACTAATATGCAGGTTATAATGTATGTGTACCAAACTCATTTTCCGTTGTGCTGTGAGACATGTTAATTGACTTCTGAGGCTTTTAGTTTAATTGGTTCTTCTCTCGTTTGCTATGTAGGATATTTTGGATTGTGGCAACAGGAGCAGGTTCATTCATCTGTGCATAAATATGTCTCCTTTTTTTGGTGAGGGTGTGTATGTGCTGGGCCATTTTTGAGAAGCTGCCAATCTAGTAAATCACTAGTGCCAAATTCCTTTTTCCAGGCAACTTTGCTGGCAAGTAAAACAAAATAACACATTTTTCAGAACTTTCTATTCTCATTACATGAAGAAAAATGTATCAAATCAAACCACATGGGAGACATTTACAACACACGGTAACACACAGCCTCAGGGCACGCTTCTGTAGCCTTTCTTGCCTTTGTCAGTCATTTAAAAAGCCTTACTTGGGCGTGTTAACCGTAGGGAAATCTATTTGCTTTGGACATCAGCTTCTTCTTCATAAGAATATTCATTGATGAATAAACAATAACTCAAGGCCAAACATTCCCCTATTTTAATGAGACCCCCACTTCCTTCAATAGTTTTTGACACTAAGGTAAAACTTTATGAGTATATGATCATCTGGTTAGCAGTAAGGGAATTCTAATAGAGTTTGTAGGCTTAACAGGAACAATTGATATAATCATTGTTGCATTTGAACAAGACTGAGGTCTGCTGTTCTTCTAAAAGTTATTGTGAAGAACATTTGATATACAACCTACTTTTTTGCTTGTTTCCCAGATCAGATTTCAACCCCCTGCTATAATGTTCAGCAGCAGCTAAATTCTTACACAAATCTACTGGCACCCGGCTTTAAACAGTTTGCATTTGTTTCCCATTAATCTAAAAAACGCATGCGCACGTGGCATAAACTGCAATTAGGGAAAAAATAAAATAATTAAAAATATTCAGTGACTACTCTAAACAAAGTATGTGGACATCGAAATATTCACACAAAGGCCCTAATCAAGCCCAGGTGCATTGTGTCATGACCGAGCACTGAAGCAGTGACACATTACGGGGAGAGCTGGTTGATGAACACAATACCAAGAGTGTAACTGCAAACATAAAAAAGAAATGATAATACACTTCATTTGCTTGTTAGTTTATTCAGTGGTGAACGTGTGCATGGATGAGTGTGATGCAGTGTGTCAGGGACTTACAATGGACAGCGTCAAACAGACAAAGATGAATGGTGGTGTAGTGATAGGTTCACAAGAGAACTGCCCAGCTCGGGAGTCTTTCCTTTGTCCTGACTCTTTTCCTTTAGCAGTATAGCCTATGTCTCCTCGTTGATTTTTGTATCTCTATTTTTTAAAACACTGCCCCGTGTGAGGCTTGAACTCACGACCTTCAGATTATGAGACTGACGCGCTGCCAACTGCGCCAACGAGGCTGGGAAAGTGAATGGTGTTATTTATATAAATATCAGCATCTCGTTCCGTCTGTTGATCAACACAGCCTGAAAATTGTGTTCGTTGAGTTTGACAAACATGTTTTTTTTGTACACGTCTAAGCAACTTAAGAAGTCAGTCCTACCATCCAAATCTTTTCTGCAGTGTATCACAGCAGTCCAGACATCTCTTTCTATGCTACTCTTAACCTTATGGTCAACTAGCTCCTTTCTAAGCGTAGGATCAGCAGCTGTACTCTGAGTTGCCTTTGGATGTGTGAGCTTCTTACCCTAGCTCCAAGGATGAGCCAATTCATCCTACTAAGGAATCTCATTCTCACCAGTTATACGTGCAATCTCATTATTTTGGTCCCTACCCTAAGCCTATGACAATAGGTGAGGGTGGTAAACTAGATTGACTGGTAAGTAAAAAAAAAAAAATACTCTAATTGTTTGAACCAGCTGTAAGATTTGTGTTCTTATACTGTAATTCATTTCCCTAACAACAACAAAAGAGATAGAAATACAGTCCTGGGATGACAGTGAGGTACTGTGTGTCAGGATCTTATGCTGGACAGCTTTAAAAACAAAAACAATGATGAGCTGAAGTGTTGCTGGACTCAGAGCAGCTTTAGGGTATTCATAAATGCATAACAAATAAGATGATATGACCCTGGTGCTGCCTACACGACCAATGAGACCGGGAAAATAAGTGAACATGTCAAGTTGACCTCATCCATCACACACCCATATTTAAAAAAATGTGTTTATAGGACATTAAGAGAGCACTTTGGTAAAAAGAACAACGTGTTTGCCAAACAGTGTGGAAGGGAGAAGATAAAGACAGAGAGAAAGGGAACACTTTAGTGAGCCAGAATAGCTTGGCTGCCTTGTTTCCTACTGATAGAAAACCACTCTATTGACAAACTCAGCATCAGCTGTTGTGCAGCTGACACTTTGTGCTAATAATAATACTGGGGAGGGGAGGGGCTCACTCCAGCCTTTGTGTGTGCCTATCTGTATATCTGTGTTGATGGGGATCCCTTACATCCATCTCTCCGTCTTTAAAGGTGTTTTTTTTATTTGCACCACATTGACTATGTAGTGACTTTCTCAGTTCATTCATTCTTGTTTTATCGTAATTAACTTTCTTAAAACTAACTGCAATGTTGAAAAGCTCAAACTTACAGTATTTAGATTTAGGATACTGGCTAACTCCTGGCCAAATGAAGCTGTAAGATTTATTGTCAAATATATGAAAAGTAGAACGATCGCGCTTCACCCTTTTGTGCGTCCCACTTTGTTTGTCTAAGTGACTGTGATGTACGTATATGTACTCCTGAGTTTGTGGGTGTCGACAGCCGGCCTTGCTGACACTCATATTCTTTGAAAGCTAATTCCCTGAGAGCACAAGTGTCACTCTTCATGTTCCTTTGTGGGCAGTTGTAATAAAAAACAAACACACTATCCTGATTAAGAGATAGTCCTCACACTCCTTGAACACCCAGTGAACCCCTTGATGGAGGTGTAGTGTGTACAAGTTATGTGGGTGAGAGCGTGAGTCTGAATGATAGAGAGACAGACAGATTAAATAAAGAACAGGAGAGCAGACGCTTTTGTGTGTGTGTGTGTGTATGTGTTTTTGGCAGTAAATCAGTATGCTAATGAGGCATGGTCTGTAATCCTCTTATAGCTAATCTCGCTCAATCCCCCCAGTCCAGGCCTGGGCACTGTTCATGCACACATGCATGCCTGGGTGCACACACACACACACACACACACACACACACACACACACACACACACACACACACACACACACACACACACACACACACACACACACACACACACACACACACACACACACACACACATCTCTCTGTCCTTCAGTCATTGTCCTTATCAATCATAATGGCAATAAGACATTGTTTTGTTTTTACAATGAATCTGAATGTATGCTCATTATTTCATAGCTATGCAGTCAGTGTTTCCTCCACTAAACAGGGTTTGAACCACAGGGAGAATGTAGCACGGCCTTTTTAGAGGCTGCCCTTTGCCGTTATGTGTGTAATAAAAACCAAGGTGAACGTTCCTACTCTCAGACAGAGGATGCTGGTCTGCAGCACGAATACTGATCACCTTCCCATGTCAAAGGTGCTTGTGCACGTATTCCTGCATGCGCACATTCTTTATATGCTCCCTTCTTTTGTAGTCAGACATCTAAAGTGATGTGGTCAGGTGACTGTTTTTGCTCAGAGTTGCCATGGTGATGTATATCAAAAGGTCGCTCTGAGATCTTCTCTAGCAAGACCTTTTGTGCGTGCAAGTATGTATACGTGGAGCAGACTTCATTTTGCAAGAGAAAACTAAAGTGTGTGTGTGTGTGTGTGTGTGTGTGTGTGTGTGTGTGTGTGTGTGTGTGTGTGTGTGTGTGTGTGTGTGTGTGTGTGTGTGTGTGTGTGTGTGTGTGTGTGTGTGTGTGTGTGTGTGTGTGTGTGTGTGTGTGTGTGTGTGTGTGTGTGTGTGTGTGTGTAAAAGATATCCACTGATGTGTGAATAACGTCATAGAGGAATTTCTAAGACAGCCACTCGCACTGTGTGAGCCTGTGCCACTGCTTGTGTGTCACTATTAGCCCATATCTGACTCATAACATTACAGCAGGATTAGAGCCTAATGCTCAGTGAGAAAAACGCACAAATGTAGACACACACTGAGGCTCATAGAGAAAGACCCTGGCTCCTCGACACCAGGAGGCTGACAAGGTATTCTTCTGCTATGTGTGATGAATACTGCTGCATACCTAGCACTCAGTATGCACAGCACATCTCGCTCCTAATCTCTCCCACTCTGTCTCTTCCTCTCTCTTTCTTTCTCCATCAACGCCTCTCTTCTTCTTTTTCTTTTCATTTCCCCAACCTCCCTTCCCCATCACCCTCCTTTAGGCACTGTCTACCTCTCCCTGTTCATGCCCTCCCTTTGTCTCCATGTCATCGTTTTCTGCTTGATTTGTCTACCCATGGTCTCTTTTCCCATCTACCCTCCCCAAAAGCCCCTTTCACTGCTCTTTCTCTCCTTATATATATCAATTCCCTGGTAAACCCTCTCCGTGCAGAACTTCCAGTTTTGAGCAGCATAACAACTTTAAATGCAATGTTGAAACACTCTTCACAGATATGTATTTCACACCCTTCATGCTCTTCATATCCCCCTCTCCTTGTCTCTGCAGGTATGAAGGAGCTCTCCCCCCCTCCTCTGAACCTCCGCCGTCTCTACGCTGAGACATTAGAATTGGAGCCTGTGTTGATCACCATCTCTCCAGGGGCAGACCCGTCCCAGGAGCTCGCGGAACTGGCAGTTGAAACCGTGGGCAGGGAAAACTATCATGAGGTAGAGTCTAACAGGATGACATGGGAAATCATCAGAGTAGGTTGTGAGGTGCAACGGGATATTTTCAAATGAATATCCAGAGTAGATCTAAACAGTCGTCCATGGAAATGGGCAAAAGGATTGAGACATAACTCTTGGTTAAGTTCATCAAGTTTTATCTCTGACTCGTCCCCCTTCACTTTATTCAAAAAGCATAACAAATACATACAATGCTTATCATGATATGTTCCTTTATTACAGTTGTATTTCTAAGAATTATGGCTCATCCTTCAGTTTGAATATCCATGTCAAAACTTGTTCAGCTAATTGTGGTTTGTCTCATTTGCAACTTTTAAAATATGTGCTCTTTTGGTCTCTGTTAAATATATTTGTCTCAGTATGCAACCTTCCTACAATCAACTTAAAGCTTGAGCACTCAAATACATTTGACAATATACCGCAGCGAATCTGAGTCTTATCCAAGAATATCCAATTGACAGTTAAACATATTTTTACAATGTAACTACAACCATGTATATTTGAAAGCGAGTCCATATACAGCCGGACCCGAGGGACGTACATACTGCGTTTCTCTCAAATGGGCGCTGCGTATATCATTCCTCAAACTCAAATTGGTTACATATAAATATAAATCTGATTAATTATGAATTACCAGCCTCGATGTGGGAACTCTATTAATAAAAATCCCACTGGGAATTCCGCTTTGCAGGTATTTCATCGTTCGTCCCATGAGATAAATCATTTCAAATATTGAATCAGATTATCTGCCCCCGAATTGTTGATGTAGAATCAAATGTTCCTTCCCACTACTTCTGGTTCTCCCCCCCCCCCCCCCCCCCCTACCTCCCCCACTGTCTCTGTGTGTCTAGATCTCCATGGGTCAGGGCCAGGCTGATGTGGCCTTAGCGACACTCAGAGAAAGTTCCCGAAATGGAGAATGGCTTTGCCTGAAAAACCTTCACCTCGTCACTTCATGGCTACCGCTCCTGGAAAAAGTAAGTGCTCTGTGTCTGAGATCCTGTGTGTGGTAAGCCTATTACTGTTGGATATACAGTATTACAACATAAATATGTGTTGGAGTTCGTCATTTGTTTTTTCTCTGTAGTACTTTTTGTTCGAGGGTGGTTGTGTTTAATATTCGGTGTACCTCTAAATATTAGATACACCTGGGATTTATCCTTATTGATCAATTGAAGGAGAGACGGATGACATAGACAGTGAAACCCCACATGTTATATATACTTGCTGATATATATGTTTAGGTATGGATGTGTGCCTGTCAACTGAAGCATTGCATTAAGGAGCAGTGCTTTGACATTTACTGTAAATAGATATAATACTGCAGTCGCATGTGTGCAAAGCGAGGTAAGCATCAGGAGCCGTGGGTAGGGAAAGACAAATCACAAAAGATAGACATGTAGTTCGATTACATGATGCAATGTTCCAGCGCTGGGACTATATTCAAATAATAAGATAAGATTTACTTTATTGATCCATTGAAACCATTCTACAATTGTAACATCTCAAAATATAAATACAACAGCATTAGAGAGTAGAAAATATACAAGTTGACCGTGAAAATAGAAAATCTATAAACTATCTTAATAAATAAAACACAATCGAAGGGCCAATTTTCAGTAAACACTATATAAAGCAAGATATTATTTACATTAAGTGTGCATATTCATCATAACTTCTAGAGTGAATCACGCTCCTCTTCACATCCCCTCAAGGCCACAGTTCCTGGTAAGTAGAGTTTGGGTTTAGAGTCCGGTAAGATCAGTTGAAAAGTCCTGGAGGGTGTTGTGCACCTAAAGTGTGTTCCTAGTGTCATGCTGCTTGTCTGTGTTACTTTTTATATTACAATATTGCAACACAATAACACAAGTCCACATTCTGTTGGCTGTCCAAATGCCCATTATTAGATCTTCTGTCCTGTGTTTGTACGGTCTGCACAAACACAATTGCCTTTGCTTGTCCGACCGTGTGTGTGTGTGTGTGTGTGTGTGTGTGTGTGTGTGTGTGTGTGTGTGTGTGTGTGTGTGTGTGTGTGTGTGTGTGTGTGTGTGTGTGTGTGTGTGTGTGTGTGTGTGTGTGTGTGTGTGTGTGTGTGTGTGTGTGTGTGTGTGTGTGTGTGTGTGTGTGTGTGTGTGTGTTTTTTTCTGTGTCTAAGGGCACATATGTGTGTATGAGTGTGTGTATCATGTTTGCTTTGCAGTGCATACCCGTGTGTGTCATCCGTAGGGCTCATGTTACTCAGCCTGTATGCTGTTATCAGTGTGTACTGTATATGTGCTTGTATGTCACATTACATTGGGTGTGTTATAATGATGAGTGTCTTCCACCTATCTGTGTTGATGTGTGTCTGTGTGCTTCACCTGCGGTTCTTTTTTAGTGCTGTATCACTGCAGCAGGTCATATCTCACTTTGCAGCACAGCTGTTAGCAGCAGTGATTGGCCTGTGTGTCTGCCCTCACCTGTGTGTGTGTTGGTGAGAATGTGTGTGTGTGTGTGTGTGTGTGTGTGTGTGTGTGTGTGTGTGTGTGTGTGTGTGTGTGTGTGTGTGTGTGTGTGTGTGTGTGTGTGTGTGTGTGTGTGTGTGTGTGTGTGTGTGTGTGTGTGTGTGTGTGTGTGTGTGTGTGTGTGTGTGTGTGTGTGTGTGTGTGTGTGAATGCATGTGCGTGCCTCGGGTTACCTTGAGGTCCCTCCTGTCCAGAAATGTTGCCGCTGCCGGTGTGAACCAAGGCATAGCTTAGTACCTCTCCTCCTCTGCTTTTGTAATCCTCTCTTCAACTCGTCTCACCCCTCTCTCTTTTCTCCATTTGCCTCCACCTCAACATCCCAGCTATTTTCTTTCCTCACCAGTTTTTCTTATCACTCCTCTTTCCCCCTCTCATATTGTATAACTAAAACTCTCATTCCACCTGTTCCTTTCTTTGTCACTATTTCAATGTCTCGCTTTTTGCCCAACAACCGATGAGTTTGTGGTCTCGGCAGCGGAGCTTGAAATGAAAAACTGATGCAGCAAGGGGATCGAGGGAGGCAGTATGCATAGGAAAAGAAAGAATGAAGACATAGTGGATGTTAAAGGAGGGATGTAGGGTAAGAGGATCTGAGCCTCAGCTTGCAGGTGGAAATTTGACTAATCCAGTGCTTTGTTTTAGTTTGTGTATCTGCCTCTCTTTCTGTGTTTCTGTCCATCTGCTGAGTCTTACTCTATCTAAATGTAGTTTGTTAATTTTCACGCTTCTTTCTTGCCATCTGTCTCTCCGGTCCTATCCCTCCAAAACCCAGTTGGTCATTTAGAGAGAGGAGAAGGAGGGAAGGAGACACAGCGAAAGGGGAGCGGTCAGTGTTCATAATTGAAGTTGGCGGTCCAGATGTCCTCTCCTCCCTGTCTGCTCCGATTCTTCCACTTGTCTCATTTGTATCATCATCCACTTCATCCATATATCTTTCTATGTATCTAAATGTCTCTCAGCCTGCCAGTCACAATGTAATGACATTAAAAACAGATATAACTGGATTGTAATAAATAAATCACATCTATTGTCATCTGATTTTAAACACTGGTCAAATCATTGTGATAGGATTGTTTTAGGAGAAACTGAATTGAATGATTCCTATCTCTACTGTGGAGATGAAACTTTCATCATCAGAAATGACTGGAAATGAAGCCTGTTGAG
Organism: Notothenia rossii; assembly: GCF_949606895.1. Taxonomy (NCBI): domain Eukaryota; kingdom Metazoa; phylum Chordata; class Actinopteri; order Perciformes; family Nototheniidae; genus Notothenia; species Notothenia rossii. The sequence goes on along the minus strand of NC_136902.1, from coordinate 81,422,239 downwards.
GTTTTCTATTAACAGCATAAGAGTGTTGTGTCTTTCACACACTGTGCATCTGAACAATACAAACATATATTATCAAAAGAAAGGTTTGGATGTGATGGCTTTTTTTTAAATTTGTAAATATCTCTGTCTTGCATGTTCTCAAGATATCTTCACTTGCTCTGGCGAAATTCTGCTTGACAACACATGGGACACACACATACATATACAAACACACACACACACACACGCATATACTATACATACTCAATGACAGAAGGAGGAATTTTCTTAGAAGGGTGTCACTTCTTTTGTTCTTTGAGTTTCTATGATCATGTGCTTGCAGGTTTCAAATGATGCAGAAACACATTGATTACAATTGTGTGTGTGTGTGTGTGTGTGTGTGTGTGTGTGTGTGTGTGTGTGTGTGTGTGTGTGTGTGTGTGTGTGTGTGTGTGTGTGTGTGTGTGTGTGTGTGTGTGTGTGTGTGTGTGTGTGTGTGTGTGTGTGTGTGTGTGTGTGTGTGTGTGTGTGTGTGTGTGTGTGTGTGTGTGTGTGTGTGTGTGTGTGTGTGTGTGTGTGTGTGTGTGTGAGAACCCAATCAGATGACACAAGACCCTAAGGTGCCAGAATGCTATTTTTAACCACAAGTCTTTGAGAAAGAGAGAAAGAAGGAATGTAAGAAGAGAAGTGAGGAGAGAGAGCTGGAGAGTGAGATGAGGAGACAGCAACATGGGGAGGGGGGGAGGGGTTAATGAAGGTTGAATGGCAACCAAACTATTATTTTGAGTTAGGAGCCTGTGTGATAAAGTGTATGGAAAATGTGTGCATTCAAAGGCTCAAGTCTTGTGTAATTGTATTTATAAATATATGCGTTGTATGTTGCGAGAAATAGTTAATGCGTGTGTGTTTGCATATGTGTGTGAGGCTGGGCATGAGTGTATAAAAGGAGAACTTAGCTCAGAATTGTTTCTACTGCCAGATAGTTCTGCACAGGTCGTCTGCTCTCCTGTGGTGATCTCTTAATGTCTAATTTGTCTGCTGTCCTTCCTCCACAGGAGCTAAATGTGCTACATCCCAAAGCAGGCTTCCGTCTCTGGCTGACAGCTGAAGTTCACCCCCGATTTCCTCCCATACTGCTGCAGTCCAGCCTCAAAATCACTTATGAGGTAAACACACACACACACACGCACACATATATTCAGGCATAGAAACAAACGTCGGAATACTAAAATATCGTATGAGGAAGGTTAGCGTTATTTAGCATTGACTGGTCTTAACACAAACATGCCCCCACATGTTTGCAGGAACACTTAGCACTAATGCTCACTACAATGTTTTATTCACATACAGTATCATTTTCCCAAATAGGCTGTGTGTCTCTGAATCTCTACAGAAGGCAGTCATATTTGTCAGAGCCCTGGTGTGTAAAGTTAACAGGCTAATGCATACTAAGAAGAGTGTAGGATGTGTGGAAAGGTCATGCTACAGACGCGATGCAGCCGTATATACTGTACATCTGCAAGGAGCAGAGGCCTGCAGCTTGTGTGGTAGTGATGCGTGGTTTAGTGCTAAGTCTGATGGGAGTCATGCTCAAGGGGTTAGCTGCTTCGGCAGCCAAGCATGCTGCACAAACGCCCCAGCCCCTCCCTCCCTCCCTCCTCTCTATCTGTCTGATTTTCCTTTTGTCTCTCATCTCATTCTTTCATGGGCATACTTATTGCCTTTTTTTTTAATTCTGACCCGAACACATTCCCAAAGTCGCTGTCATTTATCACTTCCCAACTGTAGGAAAAGAAAGTGTATTTTTTCCAAACCAACGATGCACTTAGCATAAACTGATAATATGGATGTTTTTGTGTGTCATTGTATCTGGATTGTACAGAGCTGATATAAACAAAGTGAAAACTGTTCTAACACAGTGACTACAACTTCTCCATCAAAAACCTTAATACCTTACTCCAAACTCAATTCCACTTTGCAGATTAGTCTTGGCTTACAGACTAAACCAGCATCTCAAAGAGCAGATATTGAAATTCTGAATTGGCAGTGAAGATACAAAGATCCTGAAAGAACAAACTCCATTAGAACATTTAAATGGAAGTGTCTAAAATAGTCTGGAAGTGTCTAAAAGTTAACTTATTACCTTATTAAGGGTGAATAAAAGCATGATCTGATCAGGGATGCTTGTAGAAAATCTCTTCTGCTGCAGTTTAGCAGAGAGAGTCAAATTCCAACTGACACAATGTAAAACCTAAAAAAGTAAGCATCTTGCAAAAATGTGCAATCTGCTGAAGTTGGTAAATTGGTCTCATGTTTTTGTTGCAGTAGTTGTTCTTGTGAAATGTAGTGCACATACATTAGGCTGTGTATGTTATCAGAGCCAACAGATGGATGAGCCAAATGTTCAGCAAAGCTGTTAATGTATGCTCATTGTTTCTATTCTAAAAAGAGCATAATGTTGCCAGAGGAACCACATGTACAGTGAACGGTTCAGAGATACAGTATGGGCTGAGTCATGAACTGTAGAGAATAAACTAAAGTACAGTATAACACAGGAACACACTGTGGGTGGCAAAGGCTGCTGGGTATCCAACACTGAAGAAACAGTATGTTTTCAATGTATTCTTAGACTCCTGTTTTAATTCACAGAGACACAAATGGGCTACAAATTGCTTGAACAAAAGGTAGTTGCAAATGTCAAATATTTCCTGGTCCTACAAAAGTAAGTTTGAGCTGGAATTATCACCTGACACGTTGAATTGCATTTACATCTTCGTTTTGGTCTTACCAGTCGCACATATTTGATGAATAATTTGGGAATCGTAGGCTTTAGGCATGTCAGTATAACACACTACCAATTATTCACAATAATACAAGCTCACATGTAATTAAAACATATTGTTTTTTCCACATATAAAAAGGTCAATGACCCACTGAAGAATCAGAATCTTGATCTGTTATAGCTTCTTGGTCCAGGTAGTATCCCCTCCCGTTTGTTGGATGGACAATCTAATCTTGTCTTAAAGCTCCTAGTAAACAGAAGATCCCCGCTTCAAATCCCAGCAGAGCCTTTTTTGTGGTCTCTTTCCACCATCATTTTATCATGCAGCATATAAGACTGGCACACATGTTCCGTGTCCCCCTTTGCCTTGCCATGCTTCTGTGCTATGGAAGGTTTATGTTTGGATCTTGGAATCGGTTCTTGCATAAAACATCTGAAAGTTGTGGGATATTCCATCATAATAAAAACCCTTTTACTTCTTCCCCTCCTTCCTCTACCCTTGTTGACCTGGTTCCTTTCCTGCCCGTCTATGTTCCTCCCTTTCCTTTGCCATTTCCAGGCTCCTCCCGGGTTGAAGAAAAATCTGCTGAGAACATATGAGTCCTGGACTCCGGAGCAGATCAGTAAAGGTTGGCTCTTCTCTTCTGCCCCTAAATCCTTTTCTGAAGTCAGTTGTTTCAAATGTCCTGTTATTCAAAGGCAACCTTTTGAGTAATGTTATTATATAAATGTGTACACATGCCTCTGCTGTGTGCTTTAAGGAATGAAACAACTAGTTTCAGCTAATGATTTGGCCCTATGCTCTAAGAATGTGTGCTATGTAGTTATTCCAAGTAAAGAAATAGTTCACTTTTGTTTGTTTTTATTTACTTTGCATATGTTATGCTAATTCATCCTGTGAACAGATAAATCCCAGCATGTTTGCACATTCTGGGACAGAAATTGAACAGCAGCATATGGGGGCTCCAACTCAGCCTTCAGAACAAGTCCACAGCAGAATGCTTGATTATCCTCTGTCCTCTCTGTTGTTTTGTGTTTGATAAATAATTAAAGATTTCTGCCATGAAAGTCCATCAAACACTGACACCGATTGTGATAAGCCTATTGTAGTTATTTCGGGTGTGATAGGCTGATGACTGTTTGTGTGCAGGAGGCATCCTGGCCAGAGCTCAGTCTCTGTTCTGTCTGGCTTGGTTCCATGCTGTCTGCCAAGAGAGACGCAACTACATACCACAGGTAAAATAAACAAACACCCTCACATACACTCGAGTGGCCATAATAATAATAATTATGCATTTGATCTATGGAGGGATTTTTGTATTACTGATATTCAAATGATACCTAAAGTTACAGTTCAAAGTATCGTAAAAGCTCATGTTGTAGGCAGAACTTCATAATCAGTCCCTTTTCTTGAATCTTCCTGCCATTCGATTAAAGCTTTTTATGAATTCTACCAGCATTAGCTGCTGTCACATCCGACAACCTAAATGTATGCTTACTGCATAATAATGTGTCTTAATTTCCTTTGAAATCACAAGTTTTGACTTGTATAAACTGTTGGACAGGCCAGCGCCTTGCAAGGAAGCTCCACCATCATTGCTGTATGAATGGGTTTGTGAGAAGTAAATTGTAGAGCGCTTTTTCAGGTAAGCTACAAAGAAGCAATATAAATGCAGACAATTTACCATTTCAAACCTAAAGAGGTAATTGCCGTCACCCACACAAACCGCAAAAGACTGGTTATTACAGGAACATAATCACAGGAAATGCAGTTCATATTTACAGCACACATATTTACAGCACACATATATATACAAATGAATGTATTTTTTATTTTGTAGCCATTTAATGAAAAGTACCCAAAACTATACAGATTGACATAATGGTCAACTAAGGCTGTTTGATTATTGCCAAAATTATAATCACAGTTATTTTGTTCAATATTTAGATCCTGATCATTTAAGAGACATGACTGGAGATAATACAGCAATAAAGACATCATAAAGGTATCATACTGTAAGGTTATGTGCCACAATAAAGGTTTAATCACGTTTATCTTGTATTCATAATCGTAATTCTAGACACCCAAATAAATTGTTAAAAAAAAGGATAACTTTTCCTTTCTTGCCCGGTCAACTCAGACGGCACATTGCCTATTGATCAAAGTGTTTGCACTGTCATGATATAAAAGCTTGGGAAATACTTAGTTGACAGGATGACAAGGATTTAAAACAAAAATGAGTTCCTGTGATGTTGTTATAACAGTCCTTCTTATTTGAACTGAAGGGATTTCGATTATAATTCACCACTACATGACAAGAGAAAGCTGCAATGTTGAGGAGCCAAAACCAAAACTCATGTTTTCTTATTATTCTATAATTGAGATGTTTAAAAAAACCGAAATCCTGTATCTTGCGGGTATAAAGAATGATATCATTTGCATCCCCACAGAGAAAACTAGTTTATTTATTTTCTGAAACCTGAGGCAGACATGAATCAGCACAAAATTAATAGCAAATCAAAAAACATTGAGGGAAATGACGCTGAACAATGAGTTATTGCACTATTGGGAACCTTGCTTCAGAAAGAAGACAGGTCTGGCAAATAATCCAATTTGATTACAAGATGAATTGAATCATTCTCTGTATCAAGTTTTTATAGAAGCATGTTAAGTTAATAGGACAATTATTGGACATTTCTGTCCCTGTTCATCAGAGTGTAACACTGTGAATGCCTTTCAGGAAAGTCCGACCATGTTCTGTTATCCTTATATTGAAGCGATTATCAGCTCGCCTCTCAATGACAGCACGATTTTCTCCCGGCCTTGGACTGTAGCTGTCCAGAAAAGCTCGAAACACTTTGAAAACAAAGTTGTTTGTTTTGAGCATTAGCCTGCTATTACTATGCACAATATGTTATGAAGGTTAGGAAGGAACACAATAAAGCCTTAAGTCCACTAATTAAAGCTTCTAGAGTCTGATTTGTCTAATACGCTGGTTTGCTTGTGATTAAGGAGATTGAGTCCAGGCTAATCAAATATAAAGATGCAAAGACATTTGAACACAGGCAGAAAGGGATGTGGTTGCTCCTGTCAGTTCTTGATACTTGCTTGAGTTGTTTGTGTCATGTTTTTACTTACTTACTTGGGAGCATGTGGATGAGTGGCCGGATGCACTGGGACTCATTTGTGTGCACTGTAGTGTTGCCTTAAAGTGGTCTGTCTAATCGAATGACACAACATGTCTTCAGTTAAAGCACAAAGGCATCTCTTTCGGTCTCCTCTCCAACACACAATCCAGATAATCGTTAACCCAAGGGAGATCTGTGGCAGAGAACATGTTATTCTAATTAGATTAGCGTAACATTTGCACACTGAAACAAGAAATGTAACGCATCAAGAAACATTGCACGTGTTTCCTCTCTCTCTGTTTCTCTCGTTGCCCCCAGGCTGTTGCTCCCAATCCTCGCCCTTAGCCATTTCCCTTGTGGAGTTGTTTGGGCAAAAAACAACAATTGCTTGCCCTATAAGATTTGACTTTGTATCTGTCTTTGTATCTTCCATTTCTCTTCCCTCAAATTATCTCACTTTACTTTGCCTACTTGAAGCCTCTTCTTACTGGCCTCCCTCCCTGCCTACTGTTGCCTTCTCTCTTCCATTTTTACTTTCTCAATCACTGAATCCCTGGTAAGTGGTTTCATTTGAGAGGGTAATGCTGTTTCTCTTCCAAGAACATGATCGCCTCATTATTCAAACCGTCACAGCTCCTTTCGTCCACTCCACCACCAGTTACTCCCTCCTTGCTTCATCTGCTTGTCCTCCATCCATTTCTCATTTACTCATTTTCCTGCTTTCATCGTTTTCACTAGCGTGTGCAGGCACCACTTCATTTAAAAAGACAGGGGGAAAATATGTTAAGAGGCAAAGGGAGGAAAGTGAAAAAGAGAGAGAGATGAAAACAGAAAGACAGAGACATGTCTCAGCGTGAGATTGTGTTCAGCTTTTATAAACAAACTGGCTGCCCTGAAACCCAATGATGTACTTTTCCAACTGAAATGGTAAATTGTGTGAACATGTGTGTGTTGCGGCAGACAGAAGTGTATGTGTGTGTGTGTGTGTGTGTGTGTGTGTGTGTGTGTGTGTGTGTGTGTGTGTGTGTGTGTGTGTGTGTGTGTGTGTGTGTGTGTGTGTGTGTGTGTGTGTGTGTGTGTGTGTGTGTGTGTGTGTGTGTGTGTGTGTGTGTGTGTGTGTGTGTGTGTGTGTGTGTGTGTGTGTGTGTGTACCTTCTCGTGAATCACGGTAGCACTCACTATCTCAAGCAATAGGAAACATACTGTATACACACACAATCAATGTTCACATGCCACACACATGCACAGTTACCTTATAGGAAACATAATGTATATTGAATCATTCATTGCATAAGCAGCCAACGGTAAAAACATATGCATACATGCATGAGCACAATCTCACTTTATACATATGTAAGCACATTTATCAAATATAGAACCATTCTCCACTGTCTGTGAATACACACTCGAGCACAAAATGACTGAACAAACAACACACACTTAATCATTCAAAGAATTACTTAACATGCCTACACAGTTTTCCTCCACCCCTCACCTCACCCACTTACACCATCAGCCGGTAGATTACAACTGCTGATTGAATAGCAGTGAAGAGCAACAAACTGAACGCCTTCACTCTTCTGTATGGTTTGTGTACTGGTCAATGTTTCATGCTGTGGGTGTGTTGTTTTGTGCATACATACGTGTCTGATTGCATCAGGCTTGTTGTTTTCATCCCTGAAGCCTCAGTTCTTATGTCTTCAATCTGTGATCCAAGTCACAGGGTAGCAAGTTTTTGTATGTGCAAAAGCTTTGGTGATTTTCCCTCTGAAATGTAAAGGACGTTTTCTTGTGGCCAGACTGGAAAACTCAAAAAAAAGTGAATGGTGTTAAACATTACTAACCATAACTCAACAGCTACTGGCTGTTAAGGCAGTTTATATTTAGCTTGTGCCAGGTTTTTTTTTTAAATGTATCAATGAGTGTGATTGTGTAAAATGTTTAACAATCTTGTGGATGTATTCAGGATGTTTCAAGAGTCTCAAGTATAGCTCAACAATAGTCTATATACCTACAACCCAGTCTCGAATGATTATCAATAGATGTGTCTTTAATTTCTCAGACTTGGACATTATATCTGGTGTAGAAACATACGGCTGTCGTGTTATCTTGACTTCAAATAACCCAGTAGTACTTGATGTATTGTGACCCTACAGTCAGTACCATACATTGAAAAGCTTATTTTCCCTCCTTTGTGTCTTTTTCCAGGGTTGGACTAAGTTCTATGAGTTTTCTATGTCGGACCTCCGTGCTGGCTTTGAGATCATCGACAGGCTTTTTGATGGTAGGGGCGCTTCTAACACACATTACAATGCAGTAGAGAGCTCTGCTATTTTGATTTGCTCTGCAGCACCTATGGTAATGAGAACTGGAACCTGTGGTTGCTTTGATCAATTACCCGTTTAATTCAAACTCCCCCAGATAAAGCATGACCTGGACAATGCAGCATTTGCATTTTAATGTTGTGTTTATATGTGAGCCCTTCACTGTATCTCCCTGGCTCTGTGTGTGTGTGTGTGTGTGTGTGTGTGTGTGTGTGTGTGTGTGTGTGTGTGTGTGTGTGTGTG